>NC_088202.1:12496106-12857627 GCF_037126465.1 Ornithodoros turicata
TGAAAAAAAAAAAAAAAGGGTGTAGCTCAGATGGTAGAGCGCTCGCTTAGCATGCGAGAGGTACGGGGATCGATGCCCCGCACCTCCATAGCCTGTTTTACTTTTCCTGAGTTGTTTGATTTCATTGATTCTTAGGCGTTTCAAGCCTTACGTCCCGTGTTTGTCTTAGAGTCACTAGTTTCTCAGCTTGTCCTCAAATGTAGGTCACCTTGAGTATCTTCCTTTGTTTACGTTACTTTTTCTACCTGGCATTGGTCAACTCTAGCGAAAGTGACAGTAGATTGTCTTTCTTTCAGTAACACTTTCGGCCATTACGTTGGGGGTGTAGCTCAGGTGGTAGAGCGCTCGCTTAGCATGCGATGGTACGGGGATCGATGCCCTACACCTCCATAGCCTCCTGAAATGTAGGTCACCTTGAGTATCTCCCTTTGTTTGCGTTACTTTTTCTACCTGGCATTGGTCAACTCTAGCGAAAGTGACAGTAGATTGTCTTTCTTTCAGTAACACTTTCGGCCATTACGTTGGGGGTGTAGCTCAGATGGTAGAGCGCTCGCTTAGCATGCGAGAGCCTCCATAGCCTGTTTCCTGAGTTGTTTGATTTCATTGATTCTTAGGCGTTTGAAGCCTTACGTGCCGTGATTGTCTTAGAGTCACTAGTTTCTCAGCTTGTCCTCAAATGTAGGTCACCTTGAGTATCTTCCTTTGTTTACGTTACTTTTTCTACCTGGCATTGGTCAACTCTAGCGAAAGTGACAGTAGATTGTCTTTCTTTCAGTAACACTTTCGGCCATTACGTTGGGGGTGTAGCTCAGATGGTAGAGCGCTCGCTTAGCATGCGAGAGCCTCCATAGCCTGTTTCCTGAGTTGTTTGATTTCATTGATTCTTAGGCGTTTGAAGCCTTACGTCCTGTGTTTGTCTTAGAGTCACTAGTTTCTCAGCTTGTCCTCAACTGTAGGTCACCTTGAGTATCTTCCTTTGTTTACGTTACTTTTTCTACCTGGCATTGGTCAACTCTAGCGAAAGTGACAGTAGATTGTCTTTCTTTCAGTAACACTTTCGGCCATTACGTTGGGGGTGTAGCTCAGATGGTAGAGCGCTCGCTTAGCATGCGAGAGCCTCCATAGCCTGTTTCCTGAGTTGTTTGATTTCATTGATTCTTAGGCGTTTGAAGCCTTACGTGCCGTGTTTGTCTTAGAGTCACTAGTTTCTCAGCTTGTCCTCAAATGTAGGTCACCTTGAGTATCTTCCTTTGTTTACGTTACTTTTTCTACCTGGCATTGGTCAACTCTAGCGAAAGTGACAGTAGATTGTCTTTCTTTCAGTAACACTTTCGGCCATTACGTTGGGGGTGTAGCTCAGATGGTAGAGCGCTCGCTTAGCATGCGAGAGCCTCCATAGCCTGTTTCCTGAGTTGTTTGATTTCATTGATCCTTAGACGTTTCAAGCCTTACGTCCCGTGTTTGTCTTAGAGTCACTAGTTTCTCATCTTGTCCTCAACTGTAGGTCACATTGAGTATCTTCCTTTGTTTACGTTACTTTTTCTACCTGGCAGTGGTCAACTCTAGCGAAATTGTCAGTAGATTGTCTTTCTTTCAGTAACACTTTCATCTATTAAGTTGGGGGTGTAGCTCAGATGGTAGAGCGCTCGCTTAGCATGCGAGAGCCTCCATAGCCTGTTTCCTGAGTTGTTTGATTTCATTTATTCTTAGGCGTTTGAAGCCTTACGTGCCGTGATTGTCTTAGAGTCACTAGTTTCTCAGCTTGTCCTCAAATGTAGGTCACCTTGAGTATCTTCCTTTGTTTACGTTACTTTTTCTACCTGGCATTGGTCAACTCTAGCGAAAGTGACAGTAGATTGTCTTTCTTTCAGTAACACTTTCGGCCATTACGTTGGGGGTGTAGCTCAGGTGGTAGAGCGCTCGCTTAGCATGCGATGGTACGGGGATCGATGCCCTACACCTCCATAGCCTCCTGAAATGTAGGTCACCTTGAGTATCTCCCTTTGTTTGCGTTACTTTTTCTACCTGGCATTGGTCAACTCTAGCGAAAGTGACAGTAGATTGTCTTTCTTTCAGTAACACTTTCGGCCATTACGTTGGGGGTGTAGCTCAGATGGTAGAGCGCTCGCTTAGCATGCGAGAGCCTCCATAGCCTGTTTCCTGAGTTGTTTGATTTCATTGATTCTTAGGCGTTTGAAGCCTTACGTGCCGTGATTGTCTTAGAGTCACTAGTTTCTCAGCTTGTCCTCAAATGTAGGTCACCTTGAGTATCTTCCTTTGTTTACGTTACTTTTTCTACCTGGCATTGGTCAACTCTAGCGAAAGTGACAGTAGATTGTCTTTCTTTCAGTAACACTTTCGGCCATTACGTTGGGGGTGTAGCTCAGATGGTAGAGCGCTCGCTTAGCATGCGAGAGCCTCCATAGCCTGTTTCCTGAGTTGTTTGATTTCATTGATTCTTAGGCGTTTGAAGCCTTACGTCCTGTGTTTGTCTTAGAGTCACTAGTTTCTCAGCTTGTCCTCAACTGTAGGTCACCTTGAGTATCTTCCTTTGTTTACGTTACTTTTTCTACCTGGCATTGGTCAACTCTAGCGAAAGTGACAGTAGATTGTCTTTCTTTCAGTAACACTTTCGGCCATTACGTTGGGGGTGTAGCTCAGATGGTAGAGCGCTCGCTTAGCATGCGAGAGCCTCCATAGCCTGTTTCCTGAGTTGTTTGATTTCATTGATTCTTAGGCGTTTGAAGCCTTACGTGCCGTGTTTGTCTTAGAGTCACTAGTTTCTCAGCTTGTCCTCAAATGTAGGTCACCTTGAGTATCTTCCTTTGTTTACGTTACTTTTTCTACCTGGCATTGGTCAACTCTAGCGAAAGTGACAGTAGATTGTCTTTCTTTCAGTAACACTTTCGGCCATTACGTTGGGGGTGTAGCTCAGATGGTAGAGCGCTCGCTTAGCATGCGAGAGCCTCCATAGCCTGTTTCCTGAGTTGTTTGATTTCATTGATCCTTAGACGTTTCAAGCCTTACGTCCCGTGTTTGTCTTAGAGTCACTAGTTTCTCATCTTGTCCTCAACTGTAGGTCACATTGAGTATCTTCCTTTGTTTACGTTACTTTTTCTACCTGGCAGTGGTCAACTCTAGCGAAATTGTCAGTAGATTGTCTTTCTTTCAGTAACACTTTCGGCCATTACGTCGGGGGTGTAGCTCAGATGGTAGAGCGCTCGCTTAGCATGCGAGAGCCTCCATAGCCTGTTTCCTGAGTTGTTTGATTTCATTGATTCTTAGGCGTTTGAAGCCTTACGTGCCGTGATTGTCTTAGAGTCACTAGTTTCTCAGCTTGTCCTCAAATGTAGGCCACCTTGAGTATCTCCCTTTGTTTACGTTACTTTTTCTACCTGGCATTGGTCAACTCTAGCGAAAGTGACAGTAGATTGTCTTTCTTTCAGTAACACTTTCGGCCATTACGTTGGGGGTGTAGCTCAGATGGTAGAGCGCTCACTTAGCATGCAAGAGCCTCCATAGCCTGCTTTACTTTTCCTGAGTTGTTTGATTTCATTGATTCTTAGGCGTTTGAAGCCTTACGTGCCGTGTTTGTCTTAGAGTCACTAGTTTCTCAGCTTGTCCTCAAATGTAGGTCACCTTGAGTATCTCCCTTTGTTTACGTTACTTTTTCTACCTGGCATTGGTCAACACTGGCGAAAGTGTCAGTAGATTGTCTTTCTTTCAGTAACACTTCAGCCATCACGTCAGGGGTGTAGCTCAGGTGGTTGAACGCTCGCTTCGCATGCGAGAGGTACGGGGTTCGATGCCCCCACCTCCATAGCCTGTTTTACTTTTCCTAAGTTGTTTGATTTCATTGATTCTTAGGCGTTTGAAGCCTTACGTGCCGTGCTTGTCTTGGAGTCACTAGTTTCTCAGCTTGTCCTCAAATGTAGGTCACCTTGAGTATCTCCCTTTGTTTACGTTACTTTTTCTACCTGGCATTGGTCAACACTGGCGAAAGTGTCAGTAGATTGTCTTTCTTTCAGTAACACTTTAGCCATCACGTCAGGGGTGTAGCTCAGGTGGTAGAATGCTCGCTTCGCATGCGAGAGGTACGGGGTTCGATGCCCCCACCTCCATAGCCTGTTTTACTTTTCCTAAGTTGTTTGATTTCATTGATTCTTAGGCGTTTGAAGCCTTACGTGCCGTGCTTGTCTTGGAGTCACTAGTTTCTCAGCTTGTCCTCAAATGTAGGTCACCTTGAGTATCTCCCTTTGTTTACGTTACTTTTTCTACCGGGCATTGGTCAACACTGGCGAAAGTGTCAGTAGATTGTCTTTCTTTCAGTAACACTTTAGCCATCACGTCAGGGGTGTAGCTCAGGTGGTAGAACGCTCGCTTCGCATGCGAGAGGTACGGGGTTCGATGCCCCCACCTCCATAGCCTGTTTTACTTTTCCTGAGTTGTTTGATTTCATTGATTCTTAGGCGTTTGAAGCCTTACGTGCCGTGCTTGTCTTGGAGTCACTAGTTTCTCAGCTTGTCCTCAAATGTAGGTCACCTTGAGTATCTCCCTCTATTTACGTTACTTTTTCTACCTGGCATTGGTCAACTCTAGCGAAAGTGTCAGTAGATTGCCTTTCTTTCAGTAACACTTTCGGCAATTACGTCGGGGGTGTAGCTGAGAAAATTGGGATAGCAGAGAGCTTCGAAAAGTATTATAGAGATCTACTTACTGTAGAGGCAATGCCTAGGCAGATCGAAAACACATTCCCAGAACATATTAAAACACTCACAGAAAAAGAACTAGCTCCAAGTGAAGGAACGATAAGCGTTACAGAGATACAAAAGGCCATTAAAAAGCTGAGGCACAATAAAGCTCCAGGGTGTGATGGCCTGGGAAGTGGTTTTGATAAGATGTTCATAGAGGGCCTCAGTGTGATTCTAGTCTCAGTGTACAGAGATATCTGGGAAAGAGGGCTATTAACACCTACCATGAGGAAAAGCATGACAGTTCTTATTCCCAAGAAGTTCGACAAACAAGGGGACCCAGTGGTAACGGATTTCAGACCTATAAGCCTTTTGTGTACTGATTACAAAATTCTAGCGAAAATTCTAGCCAAAAGGCTAGACGCAGTGTTGTGGAAGGTAATAGGGTCGCACCAATCGTATGGGATTAAAAAAAAGAAGTATACGAAAGAACCTCCAGGTAATGCGTACCGTCTGTGAAGCTGCACAGGCAGAGGGAGGTCGTGCTGCAATCCTACAGGTGGATTTCAAGCAGGCGTTTGCTAGAGTATCGCATTCCTTCCTACTAGCCGTCCTCAGTAAAGTAGGTGCTAATGAACTGGGAATGTGGGTAACAGTATGTTACAAAGACGTAAATACCAGCCTAAGCATTAATGGAACCCTCGGTAACGATATAAAAGTTGGTAGAGGTGTGAGGCAAAGGTGCCCGAATTCTGCCGTGCTGTTTGCCCTCTATCTGGAACCACTCTGTCAGACTATAATAAAAGATAAGGACATCGTGGGAGTGAAAGTGGGCGAGGAAAGTATTAAATTATTGGCGCATGCGGATGACCTAACATTTGTATGTATGGAAGGTGAACACATTGTGAAGTGTATGCACAAGGCAGCGGAATTTTGCCAGCTGCCTGGTGCTCAGGTTAATTCCAGAAAATCTTCTGGAGCCTGGATTGGTGAATGGTCAACAGCACCTGAGATTGTACATGGGACCAGGTGGGGAACACAGGTTGAGAGCTACCTAGGGGTACGCTTTTGTGAACAAACTGAAGCAACAGCAAATCTAAAAGCAACGGTTAATAAATTAAATGCCAAAAGGCTTGGAGTACAGAGGCCGAAGGACGAACCTACTCAGTAGGGCTTATATCGCAAATACCGCTTTGTACCCCGCAGTCTGGTATAAGGCCCAAGCGGTGCCATGTTCAAAGGAGGTTATTGCGAAGTACCACAGGGTTATAGCTATTTTTCTGTGGAACTCGAGGTTTGAGCGGATGAGACGCTCAAATATTTTCCTTCCTCTCAAAGCAGGGGGCCTAGGCGTCATCAACCTAGAAATTAAGCTTCTGGTGCACCGCTTTATGTACTTTCGTTGTCAGTCGGATCCCCTACTCCGAAGTGCAATGCAGGTACACGGGGCTCAAGTGCTAAACCGATGGGTTGTTCCAACTGGCGTCCCCGAATCTAACACAGGAAGGGTCGCGTTCCTCAGAGAAGTTAAAAGTGCGCTGTTTTTTTTTTTTTTAGGAGCAATTCTCTTGGGATTATTTGAGTACCGTGTCAAGGAAAAGACTATACTTGGATACCGTAGCGAAAACCTTTATCCCTTCCACTCTACTGAAACCTTTTTCCGTTACAGACAGAAAGTAATGTTCTCGTAAGGGTGCGTAAGCTACCCATCCCGCCGGAGTGGAAATATTCTTTCTCCAAGCTACACATTGAGGCCCTCCCTGTACAGACCTGGAGTGCTAACAAGAACTTTATGGTCGTACAGATGAACTGTTGTACTTGTGGTGAGCCGGAAACACTGGAACATGTTTTTGTTACTTGTAGCACTGCAGTGTCGTTCTTGCATGACTTGAGGACCACGTTCGAGATTGACTTGAATGTATCCTGGGAAAACCTTAAGTTCCTTGTAACAGACTCTAACAAGGGCGCCCAGTTAAAAGAAATTGTAATGGTTTTGGCGATGAAAGCTCTGTGGCGTGCCCGGACCGCTAAGACGGAAAACCAGCCAAACACCAGGCCGACCTGGCATTACGTAAAGATAAGTCTGCTGTGGGTCTCCAGCTTGATTGGAAAAGACAGACTGCATGAGGAGTCTGAATGGGTCCGACTTCGTGAGTTAGCCATGTGTACCATCGCTTCCACGTTTGGGCGCAGGATGCGGGCCCGGGCCAGGTTTTCCATCGCCAACACCACAAGCTCACCTTTTAATGTAAAAGAGTAGAAGCTATGCTCCACCTGTAAAATTTTTCTGCAATGTATCTTCATCCCGTCATGACTTCCATTGTCTGTACATAATGAACGGTGAATTGTGCTTTTATTAAAATATTGACTAAAGGAAAGAAAAAAGGTGTAGCTCAGGTGTGCATCATTCATTCATCATACATCACTCATTAACACTGTACAGTCATAGCTTATTTTAATGTTTGTAAATAAACGTTATTACCTGGTGAAAAAAAAAAAAAGGTGTAGCTCAGGTGGTAGAGCGCTCGCTTAGCATGCGATGGTACGGGGATCGATGCCCCACACCTCCATAGCCTCCTCAAATGTAGGTCACCTTGAGTATATCCCTTTGTTTGCGTTACTTTTTCTACCTGGCATTGGTCAACTCTAGCGAAAGTGTGAGCACATTGTCTTTCTTACAGTAACACTTTGGGCCATTACGCCGGGGATGTAGCTCAGATGGCAGAGCGCTCGCTTAGCATGCGAAAGCCTCCATAGCCTGTTTTACTTTTTTCTGAGTTGTTTGATTTCATTGATTCTTAGGCGTTTGAAGCCTTACGTGCCGTGTTTGTCTTAGACTCACTAGTTTCTCAGTTTATCCTCAAATGTATGCCACCTTGACTATCTCCCTTTGTTTACGTCACATTTTCTACCTGCCATTGGTCAACTCTAGTGAAAGTGTCAGTAGATTGTCTTCCTTTCAGTAACACTTTCAGCTGTATATCGGGGGTGTAGCTCAGATGGTGGAGTGCTCGCTTAGCATGCGAGAGGTACCGGGATCGATGCCCCGCACCTCCATAGCCTGTTTTACTTTTTCCTGAGTTGTTTGATTTCACTGATGCTTAGGTGTTTGAAGCCTTACGTGCCGTGTTTGTCTTAGAGTCACTAGTTTCTCAGTTTATCCTCAAATGTATGCCACCTTGACAATCTCCCTGTGTTTACTTCACTTTTTCTACCTGCCATTCGTCAACTCTATAGTGAAAGTGTCAGTAGATTGTCTTTCTTTCAGTAACACTTTCAACTGTTATATCGGGGGTGTAGCTCAGACGGTAGAGCGCCGGCTTAACATGCGAGAGATGCGGGAATCGATGCCCCGGACCTCCAATGCCTGTTTTTCTACGTGATGGACAACTCGAGTAAAAGAGCCATTTCTTTAGGGACACTTTCAATCGTTCCATCGGGGGTGTAGCCCAGATGGTAGAGCGCTCGGTTAGCACGCGAGAGGAACGTGGATCGATGCCCCGCGCCTCCAATGGCAGTTTCATTATTTCTACCTAGAACTTGTGAACTTTAGTGGAAATGCCAGAAGATTTTGTGCCTTTCAATAGCACTTTCAGCAGCACCACGCCACAACAGAAAGGGAATCCCTACCGCTTTCAATGTGATACTTTTTTTTTTTTTTTTTGCTTTCAATGTGAAACCGTACTTCAGACCTTTTCTGGAAGGAACATAGTTGAAGCGACGCACTTGACCATCAAGCTGTCACATACCTCTTTGAAAAGCCAGAGCTAGATGGGAGGATTGCTTGGTGAACTAACCAATTGCATCAATTTGACTTCGAAGTGTCCCACCGACCAGGAGTGTCCCATACCGTTGCGGATGCTCTTTTCTCTTTCAATGCGTTCTTTGGCATTTCGCCGTCTGCATGTAGTCTTTGATAGCGGACATAGCCGATCCCGTTACTATTAATGCACTCAACCTTTGGGAAGGTTCAGAGCCTCTGAAGTTAAAAAATGACAGGTACAGGGTGCCAGTTACAATGGTATATAAGATGCTATAACTTTATCACAGGACAGCTCCGAGTCCGCTGGAAACGACGGTTTCGGTAGGACGTGTGCCAAGATCAGAAAGCGCTTTTATTGGCCCAAAATTAAGGACGGCATCCTGGAATACATCCCGTGGCTCAGTGGCTAGCGTTGTGGACATCTCACGTCGAGACTGGGGGGTACCTGGGTTCGGATCCTAGTCGGGTTTTGGCTGGGTTTTCCTCAGATGCTTCAGGCATATATATCAGCACAGTTCCCTTAGAGGTCGGCCCAGGACGCATATAACTCCGGAGCTTTAATCGTTGTCCACCTCTGTGAGGCCGACAACGGCGAGCTCCTTCATCAGTACCACAGCCACCGCTCGTGTCATCTGTGTCAAGGTAAAGTAAATGTCTCTCGAGGAACATTCGAAGACACCTTGTGAAGTCGTGCATGTCGATTTTACAGAACTAAAGAAGAAAGTGGAGCGTGTGCAAAGAATGGCAAGCATTTTTTATCGATATCGACGAATGTACCCGGGTGGCCGCTGCAAGACCGGAAATGGAAGACGCCAACCGTGTGATCGCGCTATGTTTCAAGATCAAGTGGTCGTCAAGATCTAAACGTGGTCGAAGTTCAAGGCATGGGCTCAGAGTCGAAGTGCCGTACTGAGGTATACCGCTCCTTACCACTCAGCAGCAAATCGCCTTACCGGACCGGTGATACGTGACGTAAAACGGTTCATCAACGTCTACGCATGGAAGTGCTGTCTATACAGGCTGCTGTTGGTCATGATAACCAATCGTACAGAGCGGGATTGGGTTGCAGTCCACACTTCGCTGCATACGTCGAAGTTCACGTGCAGTTGGCGGACAGTGTCCTGCGGAACGTGAACTGATTCTGTAAAGTAACGGAGGGTGTTGATCATGCATTTATTTACCGCACGGAAATTCAGTATTTTTGATGTGACCTTAAAAGGAAATTAAAGCTAGTGTTACATCTAAGTCCGCACAAAACTGGATTTGTCCCACCACGAGCAAGGAAGACCTATAGATTCGACGCAACAATGCTTGTTGGATTGTTTTGCTTATAGAAATTAATAACGCCTGATGGAAACGACCAAAAAAGCTAAATATAGTTACGCCTCTATGATACTGTTACAAATGCATGTTCCTGATGCAGAGGTGAGGAAAGTGCTCTCCGCATATGGGGACCACGTTGGTGACACCAGGAGAGGGAAATGGAAGTTGGGTTGAAGTCCACCAACTGCACCTTTGAAAGTCCTGCTGTTGAAAGTGTGGAAGAGTGACGCGGGGCGCTTCCCGTAATCGTACCCCAGGCGGGAGCTCGCCTCGGGAGCGGCTCTGTCTGCTTACGCTGCAAGAAGGTGGGTCACGTAAGAAAACAGCGTTGCACGCCTTGATGCAAGAACTGCTGGATAGCACGAGGAGGTGTGCAGTACCGGGACACAGGCTACTTGGCGGAACGCGGTGATGATGAACTGACAAACAGGAACAGATTTTACGACACAGCAGAAAAGAAGGCCAAATAAAGAGAAGTCGACGGCTGATGCCATAGCCCGAGCTCTCACAGAAGGACTGGAGGGAATTGAGCTGAAAGGTCAAGGACTATATCGAAAAGTACCAGAGTCACCTGGGGACGTCGAAGACCAGGAGGACAGCGTGAGGGTGTTAAGCACTGGACTCATTCCATCACCAAAGATCACTCACCAAGGCTGATGTCTATCAGGAGGGAAGCGAGGTCTGGTTGGAATAGGGGGAAGCGATATCAAGCAATACACATTGGCAAGTTCAGTCGCACGTAATGTCTATATCGTATTTGATATCCGGTGCAAAAAACATACTAGATCAAGTGAACTACTCCGTTACGGCTCTGAGCGCTCTTCAGCGCCACCGTCAGGGGTGGCTTGAAAATACAGCTATTTTCAAAACCCAACAGCTAAAAAACCGTTCCAACGAGGAATATGGGACTTTGCGTGTCGATCCATGGACTACTACGGCTCCCGGTCTTCGGTGTTTAATTTTTCAGAGATTCGGTGGGAGAAATCGGTAGCTATTTTTCTCACGCAGGAATCAGTGTCCTTCGGTGGTAATATTTCGAAACGAGAAGATACCCGGTGGAAAACGGCGAGGAACGTGGCGGGAGTTTTCCATGCATACAGTGAACCAACACTTGATGTCCTTGTGTTTTTGTTTGTTTGTTTGTTTTCATTGCAATGCCAACTGTTAAAATCAGGGTCTAATAAGTTTGTGAGGTTCATGTTAGCGATGCAGGTGACATCGCACACCGCTCTTTTCACTGTTAGGTAATTAGCATGGGATCTTTATTGTGGAAGGCAAATCATTCAGTCGTCGGTCCGTATCCTAGTTATCAGTGTTTGTGTAATAAGCGAATAGTTCGCACTGGTACACTCCGTGGTCTCTAAGCTCTAGCTGTGGCACTTCCTGACCGAACAGACCTATTCTTATTATGTAAAGCTATATTTGTAACTGGCCTGGATCCTGACTATCGGCAACATTAAGACCCCGCGAAAAGCTAAAGAAGAAATATCTGTTCGTTCAAGAGGGACCTCATTTTCATTGTCCGCTGCCAAATAGTTCAGAGCGAATGGACAGGAAATGAAATGAAGACATTTGAAGTCGACATTTCGACGACAATCGGTGAATAATTTTTTCAACCAAAATTGTAAAAAAAAATTACCGGTGTACGTTTATCGGTGCTTTTCGGTAAATACCGAAGACTGGGAACCCTACAGTGTATGAAACGGAACCATATACATTCAGTGGGTTGCATCTGGTTTCTCAACCCGTTTAAGTCAAGCTCATGGATACGTTTTACGGCTATTGGGTGACGTTAGCTAGGCGACCTTGCGTAGTGGGTCACCATCTACTATAGGGCATCTCGGCATGGTTAGTGGTCAATTGAAATCTGCATTGGCGCTGCCATACGAGTTTTGGGATCCGTACGGCAAGGATGTCCTTTGTCCCCTGTATTATTCAGCCTATACTAAGAACCCCTGTGCTGCGTGATTCAAAGCAACGAGAGGATACATGGGCTGGAGCTTGGAGATAGTGAAGTAAAGGAGTTGGCTTTCGCGGACGACGTCGCCGTCATTTGCCATATACAGAGGAGGAAGTGAACATTGCGCTGTCACGCAAAGGTCTTGCAAAGGTCATGTGACGTTCTGATGCATTGCCATTGTTATTTATCGTTCCCAAGCTTTGCGGTGTGAAAGTAGACTTGAAGAAATCCGTAGGTACATGGTCTCGTTGAGTGGTTGGCAAGACCACGCGCCTTCATGAATATCAGGCGGGACGCACAGGTAGAACGGTATTTGGACATCGCTATCGTCCTCGCTCGCAAGGACAGCCACTTGTCGCGGCATCTGGCAATTGTGCAAAGCAAGCTGCAGGAATACAGAGGGTGCGGTGCATATAACACTCTTCAACAGGGGTTACGTTGTCATCTCCATGGACCAAGCAGGCCCTCTTTGAATACAGCTCAGGGCCGACCACTTGGGAGAGCGGTTAGTGCGCAGTAGATCATGCAGCGTATCGAATGCCCGAACAATTCGATTCTACAAGGTGATCGCGAACTGCAATACAGTACTTCCAGTCCATGTTTTCCTGGGACTACCCACAAACGAAGGAAGGAAGAAACTTTATTGGGTCCGCATGAAGAGCAGTTTCTCATACCCCTTTACCATGGGTTACATCTTGATAATCAAAACAGTGCTGTACGGCAACCGCCAATTCCTACACTCTAAACCCAGTGACGGATAGGTGTCGTCCGGTAAACTGCGAAATTGCAAAATTCCCATATCGGACCCCCCTCCTGGGAACAAGGCTAACCGGAAGTCGCGCGTCGCTAGTAATAAATTGCGCTGTAATTTGCAAATTCCTTAGTGAGGTTAGGTTAGGTTAGGTCAGTACATATTACACGCGCGGGGGGGGTATCCCCCCCCCTGTGTTATAGCCATCGAAGATGACGAAGTGCGCATCGAGCGCGTGGGGATTTGGCGCGTGGTTGCGAGCCAATAAACGATTTTTGCATGTGGTTGTTAACCGGACTGGTCGCTTGTCTCGTTCGCTCCTGCCAGGACTAAAACATGGTGTCAGAAAGTTCTAGAACATAACCACGCTTCCACAACGATGTCTCTCCCCGACGGCGACACACAAGAGCGTTCGACGTTTACGGCATCCTTGGCTACATTCAATGTAACGCCACCGGAACCTTTCACGTTCAAGACGCCGAATGACTGGCCCACTTGGAGGAAACGCTCTCTACGTTTCCGTGCTGCCTCTGGCCTCAACGACAAGGCTGAGTTAAGCCAAGTAGATGCACTGATCTACATTATGGGTGAGCAAGCGGAGGACATATACGCCACGCTGAAGCTTAGTCCCGAAGACGCACGCAAGTTCGACAAGGTGCTAGAAGCGTTCGATGCCTACTTCGTTCCGCGCCGCAACATCATCTTTGAACGTGCAAAGTTCAACACGAGAGTACAACAGGATGGGGAATCTGTGGAGGAATTCGTGACTGTCCTGCATTCAATGGCAGACTTATGCAACTATGGAGCGTTGCGCGAAGAACTGATTCGCGACAGACTGGTTGCAGGCCTTCGAGACAAGAAAGTTTCGGAACAACTACAGCTCGACTCTGAACTCACTCTACAAAAGGCTATCACAGCGGCTCGCCAGCGAGAAACTGTCCGGCTGCAGCAAGCTGAACTTCACAAAGGCAATGACGCTACAGTACATCGACTAACGACGCACAAAGTGTCACCGGGGTCCGATTCAAGGACACTGGCAACCAGGAAGATTCACGCAGGCACAACCCGTCCTTCTTCAAAGTCAGCTTCCCAAAAGCTCTGCCGGTGGTGCGGCCGTGACAGGCACGCAAGACAGGACTGCCCAGCAAAAGACAAGATATGCTCCAAATGCAAGAAGAAGGGGCACTTCTCATCAGTTTGCCTTTCGGCTAAGCAGACCCAATCTGCCCCCGACGGAACTACTGCATTTCTAGGAGTTGTAGCTCATGGAGGAACGTCGAAATGGCAAGTCCCAGTCCTTGTTCAAGGAATACCGTTAACGTTTAAAGTTGACACAGGGGCTGACGAAACGGTTATACCAGAGAGCGTTTTCCTTAAGCACTTCACGGGAATCCGGCTCGAACCTCCCAAACGTCGCCTGCGGGGTCCAGACGGCAAAATGCTGAAGGTCACCGGTATGACCTCTCTCCAGACAGTTTTTCAAGGACAAGAAAGTCAACAAGACATTTACGTCTTGAAGAAACTTCCTACATGCTTGCTTGGTCAACCAGCCATAGACAGCCTCAAAGTCCTTCCGACAATACAAATGCTCTCGAAGGCATCCCCATTCGAGGAATATGCTACGGTCTTTCAGGGACTGGGAGTTCTACAAGGAGATTACGACATAAAGCTAGCTCCTGATGCTAGGCCCTTTGCCCTTTCATCTCCACGGAGAGTACCATTGCCCCTATACCAAAAAACCAAAGAGGAACTTCAACGTATGGAGAAGCTAGGAGTCATAACGCCAGTCATGGAACCGACAGCCTGGTGTGCGCCAATGGTAACCGTCCCAAAGAAGTCAGGAGGAATTAGACTTTGCATTGATTTCACTCAGCTCAACCGTTACGTACTGCGTGAATTTCATCCTATCCCTTCTGTCGAACATTCACTCGCAATGCTAAAAAATGCAAAGGTCTTCAGTAAACTCGACGCAAACTCGGGTTTTTGGCAGATACCGCTGAGCGAACAAAGCAAACACTTGACGACGTTCATAACTCCGTTTGGGCGATATTCCTTCAACAGACTTCCATTCGGGATATCGTCCGCGCCAGAACACTTTCAAAAACGAGTGGCAACGCTGCTAAAGGACCTCCACGGAGTTTTGTGTCACATGGATGACATACTCATTTGGGGAGCAAATGAAATCGAACATGACCATCACTTGGAAGCTGTAATGACACGCATCCAAGAAGCAGGGATGTCGCTCAACAAAGACAAATGCATATTCAGTGTTTCACAAGTGACCTTTCTAGGTCACGTCGTCGACGGCTCAGGCATTCGGCCTGACGAAGAAAAGGTGAACGCCATTGTTAAAATGACTCCCCCTACGGACAAGACGGGCCTCAGGCGGCTACTTGGGATGGCAACGTACCTTACACGCTTTGTACCCAAGGTAGCAGAACTTCTACAGCCACTATCGTGTATGTTAAGCTCCAAGCAGGAATTTGTGTGGGGCGCACCACAACAAGAGGCGTTTCAGAAATGGAAACAAATCCTCTCTACAAGCCCTGTCCTCGGCATCTACGACCCAGCAAAAGAGACGGTCGTCACCGCGGACGCATCTTCCTTCGGCCTCGGAGCTGTCCTGCGACAAAAACAAGACGACAGGAAATACCAAGTCATCGCCTACGCCTCCAGAATTCTCACTGATGTCGAGCGTCGTTATGCTCAATTAGAAAAGGAGGGTTTGGCACTGCTTTGGGCGAGTGAGAAATTCCGAGACTACCTTATCGGGAAAAAGTTTCTTCTCGAGACCGACCACAAGCCCCTGGTGAGCCTGTTCTCGACAAAACAGCTTGATGACTTGACGCCGAGGTTACAGCGCATGCGGATGCGTCTCATGCGATATACCTACGAAATAACGTACGTGCCAGGAAAAGACCTTCTAGCGGCAGACGCCCTGTCCCGTACACCTCTCCGGAAAACGGACACCACAGACCTTACAGAGGAGATCGAGTGTTTCGTCCACTATGTTGAGACTCACCTTCCAGGGACAGCGAGAAGTCTACTTGACATACAGCAAGAACAGGAGAAGGACGAGACGTGTCAGCATATCATCAGGTTCACCAGACACGGGTGGCCTACTCGACGAGATCTCGGGCAAGACCTTAAACCCTTTTGGCTAGCACGGAAACAGCTGGCAGTAGCCGATAGTCTGCTAATGCATGGAACGCAGATTGTCATTCCCAAGACCTGTCAGCAACAGATTCTCCAGCTTTTACACGAGGGCCACTTCGGCTTGGAAAAATGCACCACACGAGCTAAACATGCTGTTTGGTGGCCAAGTATCAATGACGACATCGCACAAACGGTGAAGAACTGTCACGAATGCCTGCAACTAAAGACAAACAGGAAGCTACCCCTCATTACAACGGACTTCCCAGACAGGCCCTGGCAGAAAATAGCTATGGACTTGTTCCATTGCCAGGGATCGTGGTGGCTCATTGTAGTTGACTATTACTCGCGGTACCCAGAGCTAGTCCGGCTACATTCATTGTCCAGCGAAGCCATCGTGAATCACTGCAAATCCATATTTGCACGACATGGAATCCCCGAAGTTGTGATAAGCGACAACGGTCCGCAGTTTTCGCAGAGCAGCAGCTCCCCTTTGGCACGATTTTCAACGGAGTATGGCTTTCGACATGTTACATCCAGCCCAGGCTATCCGCAAAGCAATGGACTTGCCGAGGCGGCAGTGAAGATCGTTAAAATGTCTATGAAGAAGACAAAAGATCCGTACAAGTCGCTGCTAGCATATCGGGCTTCACCCTTGAAAAATGGCTATAGCCCAGCGGAACTTCTAATGGGACGACGGTTGTGCACGAACGTTCCTGTCGCGCAGTTACAGCTTGTACCGTACACCCCTGACTACAAGAAAGTGGCAGCCTTCGAAACTAAAAACAAGAGGGACGAAGAGAGGCACTACAATAGGAGACACGGGGTGCGGGAGCTACCTCCACTTGGAGTCGGCACAGATGTTTGGGTAATAGATCTGCAACGGAAAGGCGTTGTCCAGGGACAGACTCCGCAACCCAGGTCCTATTCAGTCTCCACAGAGCAGGGAGAAGTCAGAAGGAACAGGACGCATCTACACTCTTAAAAATGAACTTCACCGCATAGCACGCTCCTAGCCAACCATTATCTCGAATGATATCGTTAGTTGCCCTGATTTGTTGAAAACGGGGGGCGTACGCCATTTCTGTGACACTTATGCTGTTCATAATTGTCACAGAAAAGGCGTACGCCCCCTGTTTTCAACAAATCAGGGCAGATAACGATATCATTCGAGATAATGGTTGGCTAGGAGCGTGCTATGCGGTGAAGTTAATTTTTAAGAGTGTAGTTCCTCTCCCAGGCCAACCAGAGCCCAGTACATCGACAGTGAGCGCTCCGCAAAGCAGCCACCTCGAAACGGACACTTCAACCGACGTACCGACAGACCAACAGTGCACCGACACGACCCACTGGCACACAAAAAGAGGGCGTTGCGTCATTCCTCCAAAAAAGTATCAAGCTTGATCTTTATCTGACTTGACTTGACTTGACTTTATCTGCAAAAGGAGGGGGATGTGTTATAGCCATCGAAGATGACGAAGTGCGCATCGAGCGCGTGGGGATTTGGCGCGTGGTTGCGAGCCAATAAACGATTTTTGCATGTGGTTGTTAACCGGACTGGTCACTTGTCTCGTTCGCTCCTGCCAGGACTAAAACACCCCCCCCCCCCGCAGTTGTTCGAGACTGTGCTCACTTCCGTCTAAGCCTCGTTCCCAGGGTTAGATCGGAGGGTGTCCAATGTGGGATATCTGCCTTACTCCGGTCAACTGCAGCTGCAGCACATTTTTTAAAAAATGTGCCACATGACTTCAAGGGGCACGCGGTGCCTGCGAAAGCTGCAGGTGCCATGTGCCCCCTGAAGCAACTGGTACGACATCCCTGCTGACACCAGGAGTCACAGTGTACCGGACGTATCGAAGGGTTACTTGTACCCCCCCCCCCCCGCGCCTGTAAAATGTACTGACCTAACCTAACCTAACCTAACCTCACTACAGAATTTGCACATTACAGCGCAATTTATTACTAGCGACGCGCGACTTCCGATTAGCCTTGTTCCCAGGAGGGGGGTCCGATATGGGAATTTTGCAATTTCGTTACCTGTACCCACTAATATGCGAAACACATTGCGCCTCTCGAGTTCCCTAACAGAAAAATTACATCCACGCTTCGCAAAAAAAGAAAAAGCAAGGAAGAAAATGCTCCAAGCACATCGAACATGAAACACCAAATTTTATTGGCTTGCACATACCTTTAAATTGCATCCAGTACATCATCGTTTGCCGAATGGAAAGCATACACGGTTCAGTAATCCCAACACACAGATATGCAGCACACGTTGCACGGACACACAACCCATCCAATGATCCGGTGCACCAGGCAGTCCTCCAAACGCCGAACACACAATCCTCGAAACTTCGAACAGGCTGGCACTGAAAGCTCAATGAAGATCCTTAGTGACGAACACGACGGTTCCTCAAACGAAATGGCCGAGGAACAATTGTCTAACAAGTGGCAACAGACACCAATTCCTTGTGAGAAGCAGTTGCAATCTTTCACGCGTATGTCTGACCGTTGAGACAGGAAACAACCTGTAAAGAAACCGAAGTGAATATCACGCTGGTATTGTTCCAACGTTAATGCTGGAATAGTATTCCATTTTGTAACTCACCTCCTCGCAATCGATACAGTCCCACGGTCACCTATAACGAAAGAATACAATTAACCTCGCTTTTAATGTACATCGTCGCTTCACCGATGCAGCCGATCCTCTCCTGTCGCCATTTGCAATGCGTCCACCGTCTGCAACAGAATGTATTTCGATTGTTAAACACGAGTAAAACGCAGGCGTCGTACGATGCATCACAGCTGGGTTGGCTTACCTTAAGCAAACATGAGACCTGTACTTAAAAAGCAAGGTGTCATCCTTCTCAAAGGCGAGGTTGCAACGCAGACAGCGTCAAGAAAGCGGGAAGGAACGTACTGCGGGAGAATACGTTGTGCCGTGTCACTCCTCACCGGCGGAGCGCGGAACAACGTAGTACGCTCCAACGAAGGCACGCTTGTTCAGCCGGCACACGCATTTCAACAAGCACACGAGTACAAGGTTCAGGAGGCACACATATTATTCAGCGGGCACAAAGCCGTTTCATACCAACGTGACGGCTTTGTACCTGCTGAAATTTGGCGATGAGGAGCGCTGTGCTTGCCATTTGATAACCGTTACGGCTGCTTCCAGACGGTTACGGCTGTGTACCGGCTGCACTTTCTGAGGGAACTTTTTTAACTGGCAAATGTCCGTCACAGGATTTAGAGTGTATATACGAGTTCATAAAACTTTTTCGTGCGTTTTCACATGAAGGTGTTGGCTGTATGTACAACCCTGGCTATACGTGCTGGGAAGAGGTGCTTCAGGTAACAGCTATATCTTGCGGTGTATGCGGACAGGAAGAAAGCACATTGTGTTCACGCATCCGAGCCGAGGAATAGTGAACTTCATATAATAGTGAGAACTTCAACAACAAAATTTTGTGGGTAATGAGTCTCGCGGAACCGGGGGAAGTGTTGAGGGGAATGAACTGCACTACATTGAAACAGCAAGGGTATTAGTGAAAGTGCAGTTCGAGTTTCCCCCCAAAACGCCATAGAAGCATACGGAGTAGGTTTTTCAAATTAGAAGCTTCTTAAACCAAGCACCTGTTTACCAGGGTTGCGGGGTTACCACTCCAGAGTTGGTATGCTTCCGGAATCATTCCAGCTTTATCAGAACCTGAAATGGAATGGGAATGGAATGGTGGCGACCTTCTTAGGCACGGATGGGAATGGAAAGGTCTAGTTGTCCCCATGGTTGTTTCTGTTTCAACCCAACTGTTTTTGCCCTCGCGTCCCTTAAACTTACGCCCGCGAATCACACCTGCCCAAGTTGGACAGGGAAATAATATTGTCGGATATTCCCTGTACTGGTCAGCACTTCAAAAATATGAAGAGAAGCTCTCCGCGGTCACTCAAAACTTAATGCAAGAATACGCTAACGACGAAAAATGCAGGAACGCGCAAGTGGGAAACATGCGCGCAGTTATGCTGAGTTGAGGAAGAAGCAGTCATAGAGAAATAATCGGCGCATGCAGAAATTTCCGCTGCCATTTGCGTGTGCCATGTGTGTGCGCGAGTGTGCATGCCTAATCTTCTTCATCGTCATCCCAATCATATATTAACCCACATGCACTTTAATTTCTGACCCTCTATACTTTCTCTTTTACCCCCCCCCCCCCCTTCTCCCCTTCCCCTTTCACAAAGGAGTGAAACTTGCCTCCTTATCTGAGCAGGCAGACCTCACTCCTGTTCCTTATAACATCTCACTGCCATCACCACCCACGGTACGGTACCGTACCGTGCGGTACCAGGTACGGTACCGCAATTGTTGCAGTGAAGCACTTCATCCCGTCGTCATTCATGCAGTTGTTGTCGCTCCAGAAACTATGCGCGAGAAACTGGCCTCTGGAAGAACTTACAGATCCGATCACCAATTCTAATTCACGGATTACGACGATCCCAGCCTCACTCTATTCAAGCATGTAAATTTCATGTCGCAAATCGAGTAACGCAACAAAACTATAGGTATGCTTGAAAAAAATGGCTAGGAAGCAAGCGAGCTGGTGAAGATGATGCATAATGTAAAAAACCCGAGACTAGGGAACACGAAGGGACAGACACAACACGAAGACTTCGTGTTGTGTCTGTCCCTTCGTGTTCCCTAGTCTCGGGGTTTTTACATTATAGATATGCTTCACATGAACAACTTTGGAGCGTCTCTCCAGCGTTGCATAGTTCCGAAATATTTTTATGGTGTCTTTAATTCGAAATGCTTTTTGTTATTTTATTATAGGTCGAAATCCTTGGTTATTTGTTTTATTTATTCCTTAGAATTCTTCCAAAAACTACCTTTTATTATAGGAAGGGAGTTGCCTCAGGACAGAAGCCGCCTGCCGCGCCAGAAGCCGGCTTCTGTCCTGAGGCAACTCCCTTCCTACATCTCTACCGGTTCGCTGGATTTCTACCCATCTACCTTTTATTATGGTATTTAGGAATGGAATGGGGTTGGCAAACCATTTCAGGAGTAGGAATGGACCATACCTCGCTCGATCGCTTGGAATTGAAGGAATTTGAATTAGCAGACAGCTCCATTCCTCGGAATGGAATTGGAATGCTGTCCGATGCTGCGTATAAAGGAGAAAATTTTATTATCAGATTAATTTATCAGAAACAATTATTAATATCGGTTTTGTCAGAGTACGGGCACCTGCTGCATTATTTGAAGTGTACAGCATTTTTACGCCACATTAATTTGGGGTAGAGACGGCACTATCGATTAAACAGTAATGGGCATTCCATGCCAAACGTCCCATAAACAGCGCTAGACCAATCCCGATTTTCTTCAAATGAATTATGGTTGATTGTCCCCAAGCAACCAATGCTCTCCCGGATTATTTTTGTCACAAAAAGTTTTTTTCGCGTCGTGGCCGCCTCTTGAAGATTGTGATGTGACATGCAACCAACCTGGCGAAACAAAAAAATTATAACAAAATAGCTTTTGCGCAAACTCCACCCAAATCTCTTCTGAGGGAAGGCAAAGCATAATGCTTTCGTGCCAAGACCGTTGAAGGTTGATCGACACTTTTTATCGAGAGTTATCGACACTTTTTATCGCCCCGAAAAAACTGTAAAATTTCGGAAACTTTTGAAATTGTTTACGGAACTCTGCCATGTTTTCATAGCCATTTAAACTGTTTATCGCTGTTGTGTAGGAGACATAGAACGTGCTAAAATATTTTGAGGTGTGCAGACTTGGAAGAGTACGCAGAAGAAAATCATGAATTTCGGAAATATTCCTTTTTACAACATATTCAGCCGTCAATTGCACACTGAGGTGGTCCCGATGAAAATATGAGACCAATTGCATTTGATAGTATGCCCCTTGAACGTTTATTTTACGAAGTTTCATCGAAACAATTTTTGTTTTAGCAGCGAAAATTTTCTTTTAACTTGACCACCCCCGCACACATCCGGCATTGCCCCGCAAAGCTGCTTCACCTCAAGACGCATCGCTGCTGCTGCTGTCAAACCCACGGGACCTGCCCAAACCGATTTGCGTTGCCTACAAAAAGATGTTGTATGTAGAAATTAACCTTCAAAGTTTCAGGTTCTCATGAGAACGGCCTTCTGCCGTAGCGTAGTACGCCAGGAGCACTGTATAGCCAGGGACGTACTTCGACGACGACGGGTCTACACCTATTACATCTATAGCTCACTTTGCTCAGAGGCGACACCGTCCTCCTGAGCTGGCTTCTTATATTCAATGACGTCAATTGGACAGTTTTAAGTCTTCCTTTTTGTTATTGTGTTTTTGGTGGTAGCCTAAAAGAGTGAAGCTGTCGACCAGTGAAGGAGCTGTTTTTTTCTGTGTGCCTCCCTATAACATTCTGTGTCTCTTTTTCTCCTGCTTACTTTTTATTTGTTTCTCTTTGCTTTTGGGAACAGCAAGCCTCCATCATGACTAACCTTTCCCCTCCTTTTTTATCATCATTAAACATTAAACGCTTTATTTTTTTAAATTCCGTGTTAGCACCGCAGAACAACTTTCTCTATAAGCGGCCTACAGACATATAGACAGATGGAAAGAGGACAGCAGGGAGGAGTGAGGGACAGAGGGGTAAGTATTCGTCCAGGGCTGACTTCAACGGGAACTGCGCCGACATTCGTCTGGAAAGTCTGCCGGAAAAACCAGGAAAAACACAGACAGCAGAGCCGGTGCGGGGATTCGAACCCGCCTCACCTCCCAGTCTCGGCGTGGAAAGCGACCACGCTAACCACTATACCATGACACCCTTTATTGCCTGGCGCCGCAGAGTCGGTGCTACTTGTAAGCGTTGTGTGCGTGATCGCTCGAACAGATTATGGTTATTCAATAGACCGCCAGTGCCCGTTGTCACCAAAGTACATCCCTTGTTTCTTTCTTTCTGTTTTGTGGAATAGCAAGCCGACATACCGTTTAACTGACCTGTCCTCTTTCCTTTTTTTTTTTTTTGTTCTTTGTTCTAATAAATATCCCCCCCCCCTCCCCGGCCCAGGTCCAGTGCTCCTACTCAACTGCGTCGCCGCAGTAGGCCGTTCTCGTGAGAACTTGAAGCTTGGAAGATTGTTTTTTTTTCCTCACTCTCTCCCTGTCTTTTGCGCTCAAGAACGGAAATCGGTTTGGGCAGCTCCAGTGTCCGTTTGGCGGCAGCGGCGGCGATGCGTCTTGGGGTGAAGCAGCCTTGCGGGGCAATGCCGGATGAGAGCGGGGGTGGTCAAGTTCAAAAATTGGAATCTAACAGCGCATCAAAACAGTGGAAGCATCCGCGCTCCCCCGCTCCCAAGAACTTCCGAAGCATCCCGTCTGCGGGTAAGGTCATGGCCACGGTTTTCTGGGACAAGGCTGGCGTTGTTCAAGTTGATTTTCTGCCGAGTGGTACCACCATCAATATGCATTTTACTGCCAGGTTCTCAGGGATATGCATAAGGCGCTGAAGCAAAAGCGGCCGGGCTTCATCGCCAAAGGAGTGCTCCTCCTACAGGACAATGCACGCCCGCATACCGCGCATGTCACGACACGCATCTTACAGGAACTTGGCTGTGAGTTGCTGCCACATCCCCAGTACAGTCCAGACCTCGCCCCCAGCGATTTCTATCTCTTCGGGCCGCTGAAGCTGCTCCTTGGGGGCCGCCACTTCAGCTGCGACGAGGAGGTCAAGAATGCGGTCCGATCATGCTTGCTACGCGTCGGTAAGGATTTCTACGCTGCTGGCATCCAAACCCTCGTGAAACGCTGGTGCAAGTGCATTAGTGCAGCTGGAGATTACGGTGAAAAATAAAAGTAATTTGTCGCCTGTAAGTTAATTTTACTTTTGCGAAAAATGAAAAGTCCCAGTTCGACTTGAAGACCCCTCGTATCAACCCCTGCTGATAAATATAATATTAACAAACTTTCCAACGAAGCCTATAAGTGTGTTAGGCTCACGATATTTTCCTGATCTTTCGTTTCTTCTTTTTTTTTCTGGCTCCACCAAGCAGTGTTCAGAAGCCCACTTTGCTTTAGACATTTCATGTCATAATGCTTCATAATAGTGGCACTTGCACAACCGCGTTTTTTGTCTGATCCATACCGTGGGTCCACTTTTTTTTTGTAATAAAAAAGTCCCCCTCCTTCAGAGCCTTTTTTACGTGTTGATCCACCTGTTGACATTTTTTGCTACCGCCACTTTTTTTTTTCACTCCTAGCTTTTTCACCCCTTAAAAAAAGGCAGCGTTTTTTATGCTCTACGACAACGTTATAAAGTATGCTATTGTAAACTGTGCTTTTTTGGATGCATTTAAACGGAAAGGCGTTCCCGTGTTATTGGACGAAAATAGTGTTCACCGCTAGTTGAGAAGTTGGGCGTCTGTTGTTGTGTGACGTACATATATCTGTAGACACCTGTGGAGGTCACAATGCTTTTTATTTTTATTGACTTTGAGTTGTTTTTATTTCAGACCGTTGTTATTTAGAAAGAAATTTCTAGACGCCTCCATAGTTTCGATGGCTCTGTACAATGTGGCAATTTTGTGCCCCATTAGCTTGGTTTCACTATGAATTTGTAGATGGTAGCACCGCAAACTCCACGTTTTGGCACGAGACAGGTAGCCTAACTTTTTAACGCTTCAAGTCGATACAAGATTTAAAGTCGCGCATCTGTTCTGACTCCAGCCTGTCGGCAAGTGGCCTGCCCCATGGATCAAGGCGGTTTTCACCTTTCGGCGCAATTCAATTCAATTTCGAATCGCTCGGCATCCTTATTTTTCTTTGTACCCTGCTGTCTTTCTTCTCGAACTATATATTTTCCCCCTCATTTCGCCTTAACGTTCGCCCTGAATAAAGCCAAAAAGAAGAACACGTCCCTCACCCAATCGCATCGCTGGGGACCAAGAACAGCTTCTGGGCTCTACAAGCTCCACCCACGTTCCATTCCGCTCATTTTTCGTTTTTCCTTATCCTGTTGTTTATTGTTCTTTGTTGCTGGTAACGGTTCTTTATAGCGGTTTTTCTATTTCCTTCTTTTCTGTTTCCCGGCCTCCGCATCCATAAAGAAGCAGTCCGCGTTGCTTTGGATGCAGGAAAGCATCATCGATCGACCGGCAGCCGATAGGAAGAAAGAAAAGGAAAAACATGAGGGAGGAGCTTCCCCATTTGGAAAACTCCAGACGGGGGAGGCGAGGGAGTGAATGCTGCAATGCGGGAAACGATGAGGGCGCGCAGTGAAGATGTCGGAACGGGTGGGCGGAGCACAACGTGGGCGCTAACTGCGCATGCGTAACGTAGAGGCTTCGAGTGACTCTCCTTCTTTTTGTTCGTGAAAAGTTTTCCCCCTGTGCAGAGTTAGTAAAGAAAAAGAAAAAGCCAAATGGTTGGCGATGAAGAACCAAAGCGAGTCGGGATTTGTTGAAAAATCTCGGAGCCAGCAATGACGCCTACCGACGAAAGTACTTGTAGCATATTTGTTGTCGTATTTTTTGTTGTTCGCGTTTCGGGATTATGGCAGGGCAAAAAGGAAAGAAAGAAGAAAAAAGAAAAAGAGGGGAAGGGCAGAAAAGAGGGAGTATGTGAGTGCTGCTAAGAGGGATCTGTCACTGCATCTGACAGCTGCTACAGTTAAGGGGGCGCAGGGAAACTTTGTTTGTGCATATGTAGTGTTACATGTTGAGTAGAAAGTAAGAAACGTGTTATGTCGCTAGATATTTATTTTTGCTTTCGCGGGCGAAGGGGTAGAGCGTGCGCAATTTGGCGCAAATCGGTGATGAGTTTGCTTGAATGATCAGAAGTGCCTAAATGAAGAAGGGACAAGGCGCAGGCGAGCTGATTGTTCCATCGTTTGAATGTACAATCGCGTCAAATCCTCTAACAACATTTCTCTCTCGTCCGATATTTTACACCTATAGTTGCTATCCGGGATGTCCCTAATACCGAAATACAGGAATCTCGGCTGTTTTCCAAGTCCCGAAATCCTGGATTTTTTCCCGAAAAATCCCTCGGGGCGTGAGTGGAATACTGAAACCTGTGCCCTTCGTGCACTCCTGATGCATACTTGTTGATTAATTTCTTACACTGTTTTTGATCATCTACGATTATTTCCCCTAAGCTGCCTCTCAAGCAGACGAATAGGGTTCGCATATTTCCATTCTTGCGCGGTGCCGGTGAGCAGGCCCAAAATTATTGACGCCTGTGACACACGTTTCGGACCTCTGTTCATTGATTTACTGCCTTGGGGATGTGACGTGTGAGACAGCGTCGAGCCACCTGTGTGGCGCCGTGCTCGTGGACGACAGTATAGAAAGAAAAAGAAAAGAACCGATGATGCAACTGTCGTGTGGTTTCACTCATTGGGTGCAGAAGATAAACTGAACGGTGAGTGCATGTGTTGTGGCAAAATACTGAGGCTCTTGTAGCCTCTGCGAAACGTACGTACCTCAGTTGTCTCGCGACGTAAACCCCCAATTATTATTATTAAACGTACGTACGTGCCCGCACACATCTCGTTCTATGCAGCGTAACCCACTCATAAACTGAGATACGTCGTTGCACCGATCAAAATGTACTGCAAGTCATTTTGTCTCTCTCTCTCTCTCTTTGTTTTTGTATTCTTTCGTTTTCCTGCTTGCTGCGTACCAGATACTCTATATTCTGGAAGACGCCTACCCAAATCGTTCAGAGAGCCAGCCTTGTGTAAGCATTCAAGCAATAAGCAACTGTTGTGCAATTTACCATTTGTACCATTTGTATTTCAATCGAATCCATCGAATCCATCGAATCTAATTCATGCGTGATGGTATACGTCAGGATGGTAGCGAGAACGAAAAATATGTCATGGGGAGGTTCTATGGGGACTTCCCCCTATGAGGACGAGTTCCCCCTTGGTGCCCTGTCCCAAATGCACTATCTAAGCTATGATTTCGGGGGGTTTGAGCCCCCTAATCTCCCCACCTCCTGGTTACGTCCCTTGCATCCGTGCGGGTCTGGATCGTTGGTTACAGGTTTTACTGCTACTATATGATTACCGGGACCCTCGGACTACATTATGAATGAGAGGTAGTATCAAGACAACGTAGGTTGCTATACATAATGTATAGTAATACGTTCATTTGTTCTCCGCTTAAACGGGACAGTCAGGAGCCATGTGAGTATTAAACATGCATTCAACAATGAGTTACGCGTGGATGCAAAATTTCATCGTAGCAGAACCGTGGCAGTGTTTCACATGAACAATTAAGAATAACGAAATGACATGCACATGGCATGTTTCGATTTTACGATAACGTAAGCGTTATCTACCGCATCCTTGCAGACATCACGAGGCTGTATTGCAGTGAAAAAAATTACTTGAACGATAATTTGGAACACGATACATACAGTTTAATCATAATAAGTTTTCTGGCGAACCGCTGACTTGATTGCGTGTCAGAAAAATATCGTAAGTTATACACATCAGCATTGAACGTGCGAGTAGCGCCACAAAGAGTGCGTGTAACAAATAGCATTAGACCCAATGTCCCTTGATCGACAGGCTGGTAAGTTACATGCTTGGTGGCGCTATACATGCACATTCAATGTTCTTATTTTCTTTTTCAATGATCATTGAGTACTGCCCATGTAATCTGGGTATTTTATTGACAGTGGTCGTCACGGCAACGAAGGCGCTGAATCTACAATTCAATTACAAATAACTATTCGCACTTTTATTCGAAATATTTCGCACGCCGTGACTCGTATATTCTGAGTGTCACCGCTTTGGAAACATTGTTGTGCGGTCCCAGACCGGTCGTTTTAAATCAATTCGACCACATTGTTCGCCCATCGTCTATAGCAGAATGCTCGCCTTGCGTCATTCTGTAGTTTATTGCATCGGCATTATTAATTTCAATCAACTCACCTGACACGATGAGAAAGGCTACATAGCGTTATGTGAACACCGTACACGACTGACTGAAGAAATTGATTAGATTGCACCTCAGCCCGCTGCGTACAGTTCAGCTGCGTGGTAATTACTGTGTCTCATTTCCAAACGCCATGCCTCCTCCGGTGTTAGCATTTTCCCCAACCGATCTCCTTCGTTCAGGAAAACAGCCCCTTCCTCGCCAACTCCGGTTGCCCAGGCAACGCATCGTCTGTCCGTAATTACGCCAACCTTCAAAACCAGCGAAGCGTTCGTCGTTCCTATAACGACGCACAAACACATAAAAAAAGGAGAAAATGACGGCGGCGTCTTCCTCGGATGCTCCGTGCATGTCCGCAGCATCCCTGCAATGTGTTGCAATCCCTCCCTTTCCTCCAGCACACTTGGTATTCCGTCCCCCTTCTAGGCAGCCAACAAACGATCGATATCGACCACCACGGGCTTCTCCCAAGCTTGCGCTGGTTAGGCCTACCCTCGCTGATGCAGTAGGCCTAACTGTCAGGGATGTGTAACACGCGAGGGAACGGGATGGGGAGAAGGGAACAGTAGGCCTAAAAATGCCTACTGGTGCCCTACCGCTTCCGCGCTATCGACCCAGGCTCTCTATAAATACGAGCTCGTAGGTCTTCTGGCCTATTTCGAGTCCTCAAACAGGCGAGGAAAGTTTGCCGTGCACGAAGGGGTTGCCGTGCTGCGCCATGTCTCGATGGTTGATTTATAACCTTCTCGTGGTAAATCGCTTTTAAATTAGAAGTCGTGCTCCTCCCCGGCATGTGGATACGCACACTGAAGTGGTTTGAGAGAAAGAGCTGTCTGTTACCGACCTTTTAGTGTGGTGCCTGTGGTGATGGCATGTGCAGTGTTGTCAGCATAGCCGTTCACTCGGCGAAGGCTATTCATCCCATTTGGTCCAATTTACTTCGTGCCTGCGTGTGTGCGCCATGTCGGGTTGTATCGTTCTGGATTAGTGGGAGTGTCAAGTCGGATAACCCCCAAAAGTTGAAGCTTGGCTTTGAGATTACCATGCATAACCATGAAGCTCAAAGTAGAGGTTTTGATATGCCAATCAAGTGAGTGGCACGACCCGCGCAACGTGAAAAAAAAAAAAAAGAAAAGAAAACTTAGTATTCGAGTCCTGTGCATAACCATGTTCTTGAGGGATATATATATCCCACAAGGTAGTATATAGGTACATTGTGCCAAATCGCATCCTAAGTAACTGTTACTGCTAAGTTACCATGAGACAGAGAAATAGAAATACCGTCCGTTTTCAGTCGGTGAAAGTAAGTCTTGAGGGCGAGGGTTGAGAAGGAAGGGGGGGAGAGAGCTGCGCATTCGTTCTAACGCAGTCTTGTCACCTCCGTCTAGTTTACGTCGCTGCTCACAGATAAGGTCTTCTATGTAATTCATGCGTATAGTGTGATTGTGAATAAGGTGTGATAAGGGCAAAGTGTCAGGGTTCGTCTGTCCAGCTTGTGAATACTTTGTGACACGCCGTTTATCTCGTTGTAGCAATTGTAACTTGCAAGTTTTGTCTATCCGCAAACTCGAAAGTTTTATAGAAGAGGCTTCCCAAGCGCGCTCCAATGTAATAAGGAGTCGTCGCTGCGCATGCCCGATACCCAAGCAGCTTTTTTGTGCAATGCGCAATAACGGCTCCTTGTTGCTTCGTTCGGGTCTGGCCGGATAATGCGGATGCAGGATAGGAAACGGAAGTACGAGAAATGCCTTTGTTTAAAGTGTAAATGAAGGTCATCTAAGAAAAGATGGTGTCTAAAAACCATACTTTTTTCGCAAAGAAAGCATTTTGCGTTGACACCTGCGAGGCTGTACAGGGTACCTGACGGTTGTGAGTCCACCGTAAACTGATGCGCAGTGTAGACAGCCCAAGCACTGAGCCCTTTAGCCCTTTTGCCTGGCTGACATTTTATTTATTTCTTTTCATTCTATTAAACATACCCCCCCCCCCCCAAGCACTGTTCCGGTTCGAAGTCTGTGGAGCGTTGTCGAGAATTTTCACGAGATTCCCGTCGTTGATAGATCTCACCGATGATTTAGCACTCACGAATTCGGGGTTCCCTTTTTGAAGTAGTTCTGTCGCCATCATTTGTCATCAGGTGTTGGTATATATACGTACCACAGCAGACGTGGGCTCCAGAAGCCACGCGGTTTGTATGTTCGTTGCCGCTGGTCCCAAGCATGCGAGGCAATCCTCAGTGTCTCAGCGCCTCAAGATGATATAGGTGAGCGCACAATCTTCTGACAGAGCGAGCCTTATGTGTACGCAAGCGCATGTTTGCTGAATCGGGCGATCGTGCATGTTCCTGCCAAGTGGGAGCGTGTAATGAATAACCACCACTTATAGGATCATAGTGAAATCAGTAGTGATTAATGCTAGCGGTTGACACACACACACATACATTTGCTGATGATGAGCAAAACAAACAACTTTATTGCGAGATAATGAGCAGTTGACAATGGTAACGCATATTCTTAATATTTATATTGGTAGCGATGTGCGTGTTGGTGCACGATGCTTTGTGTCCAACGTGTACCGGACGAAATATTCAAGCCTCCACATCCTAAAGAGATGCTGGGGTCTAAGCTGACAATGCCAGTGATCGCGTGAGAAGGGTCGGGTCAACGTTCCCGGAGCACCCATTGACAAGAGTTTTCTATCTCTCTTTTCTTTTCTTTTCCCTTTTTTTATAGTGCTGGGGTTAGCATTACCATACACCTGTAGTCCAGGGATTTCACTTTCAAATTAAATTTTTTACCTTCGACATCCGTACCCTTATAGCTGTGCTTCTTTTTTAAATCGTTTGCGGAATATAATTTGGTTGCGTTTAAAACGAAAAGTAATTGCGTCTCCGTTTGCAAGTGTGTAGTTAAGCAGATTCACTTTCAATGTTGTTATTTTGTTGGCAGATAGACACAAGAAGGGAAGAGACACACATCTACACAGTCGGTACCTGCGTTCAATGCATTACCTCTCCGAACGCTACCATCATCCTTACAGGGTATACGTTCACCTGAGTAACAGTCAATATTTTAGAAATTCATTAACATGATGTATTAATGACTGGAACTCGTTACAGCTAATTTTGTTCTGCCCGATAAGTTAGAAAAGTTTAAATAGATTCGTAATGAACCGTAACTACTTTAGCTTTGTTGTTCGCGTTGAATTGCTTATACTTTACCTAGGAAGGGAGCTGCCTCAGGACAGAAGCCGCCGATATTTCGAACAGAGACTGTTCTTCTTCTGGGCAGAACAGTCTGAGGCAACTCCCTTCCTACATCTCTACCGGTTCGCTGGATTTCTACCCATCTACGTTATACTTTACCTAGTTACTTTACGTAGGTGTCATTTTGTATTATCCGCTCAAACATGTGCATTGCTTCCCATTTATGTAATGCCTTAAGGCCCTTAAGGCATTAAAATGAAATGAAATGAAAGGCCTTTCCACAGGCTATTTTTTCCTTTGCGTCGTTGGGAAAGTGTAACCTACTACTAAAGGTCTTTGCTAACGATTCGTGAACTGGACTTTATTTCGTTCGCTCTCAATGTTTCGTCCACTTATATATCGTTTTCGCCTTGCTATAATTTGGACATGCTACAAGAAAGAGTTCTACCTCTACTGTCGAAAAAGTGAGAGAGAATGCGTGCGCGAATTTACATTTAAGAACAACAGAAGAATTTACATTTACATTACAGTTCTGTCGTGCGCGTGGCCTTCCTCCGTAGCGACTGCGCTGCGCTTATAATGCATACAGTTGCATCGCCACACTTCCTGCATTGACGCCACTACTTACAACTTAAACAAGCATGCAGTAAAAGAAGTCCATACAGAGACATTAATGCACGAACGCCTCCGTGAATTTGCTGACATTGTGTCTGGCCCGAACAGGTGTGCTCGGCCGATTCAACAACGTTATCTGGTGATAACCATAAAGGACCCTCTATCTCCTATGTAAAGCCAGACTAGCTTATGAGTGCACCCAGTTTCTCTAGAGATAAAGTAAGGAGTGCGATGTCAACAGGGGGGAAATGCATATATACATTCAAGATCAGGACCGTCAAAATGTGGACGATCTTATACCATTTTTTTTGCAGCAATGATCCTGCATGAGACCGTTCTCCCAGGTCAAATTATATACGCTAACACACACAAAAAAGATGATATACAAAGAGTTCGTATATCGATATAGTGTCTGCAGGCTACTAATTCGGCACATAAAAATCTCCTTCGGGGCTGAATTTATGCGCTGGGTATGGCACAGCTTCGAGTGCCTGAACCTCGAAATTAGCATATGTCGATGCGAAGGCGGGATTTAAAAGTACACGCCTTTGTAGCCTGGCTAAAAAAATCCACCGCAGTGGTTTCCTTTCTATATTTTTGCCCCTCAAAGCTTACCCCGCTATTTCGATGTCGCGTAATGCCCGGGGGAGTCACCAACGCATAGAGTGTGTCTGGAGCGCATTGTTTAGCCGGGTGTACGGTTTTGCTGACTAGCATTAGTAGGCTACTTCGTAAAACGTATTTGCACCGTTTTTAGCGGTATAGGGCACAGCCGACATCAAGACTAGATGATCGAGAGTAGAACACGCCATAAAAATTACCATTTTTAGGGCCACAAAAATTCAGAATACGTGGTTATACAGTCGTACGGAAACACCAAAAGAGCCGTTTTGTGCCTTAGCGTTGATAGCGGTTGTGAGGCACTATATACATCGAAACACAGCCTCAACAGCGAATTTTGGTACGTCGGAAGGACTCTACGAAAACGATACGATAAAGGTAGTTATCAAATCCTCAGCTTAGCAATGTAATGTCACCCGCTTCGAAGTAACAGGGCCATTTGCTTATCATGTTTTTGGAATCGTTCTCATGAACAACTTTCTATATACTAAAACGCGGCAATGAAAGTGACGCGGTGTTCGTATAGAGCTACCGAGGATCTTACAAATAGCTGTCCCGCAGCGATCATGGATATCGATGGCAGCTGTGTACATACAAAGTGCGATGCAGGATGAATTTGAACATCGAGCACACAACATAATCAGATATACGCCGGCGTCAAACTAGAGCAAGTAAGTCCGATGAAGATCCGTCGGCGGCTTTCTACTGCTGGCCATTCCTGTACTGAGGGTAGCAACCCGGGGACGTCTAGAACTTCCATCGTAGTAACACCAGTAGGGCAACCAAACAGAGATCGACATCCGACACTGTTTTTCGGATATTCCATCCCTCTCTGCGGTTAGACGGGATCGTTCTATATCAGCCTGCCCCGACGGCCATTCTTCTTTGAGCTATATACTGTGTAACAGAGGAGAAGAGAGAGACAAGTTCCTTACCTCTAACCGTGGTTGCCTGATGGACGTACCAGCTCGCGTGTCTCAGTGGTTAGCGTGCTAGCCTTGTCACGTCGAGACAAGGAGGTACCCGGGTTGAAATCGTGGTGCCGGCAGTGTTGTCTGGGATTTTTCCTGGGTTTTCCTCAGACCGCTTTCAGACATATGTCGGAACGGTTCCCTTAGAAATCAGCCCATTACGCACGTTCCCGAGGGCGTCAGTCGTGACGTTGCCCACTGCTGTGAGGTCGACAACGGCGACCCCTTTCACGATCACCACCAACACCTAATGCACGTGTTTTGTAATTCTTCGTAAGTCTGTCCACAAGGGCATGAAGTCGTCCGATTTTGCTACAATGCCGGACTTCTAGGAACCATCTTAAGCTTTGAGACACGATTCCTCTGCACATGCTGCCCTCGTCAATCCATCGTCAAAATGTATTTCGGTAAAAAAAGAATTATGTAATCTCCATGAACAATTGAATGTTCAAAGACGATCGATTACAGCAGTGCTAAGGTTAGTACCGACAGCTCGCTATTCTGCAACTTCATCAACAACAACATGTTCTCCATGTGTGCTTTGTACTCATGTCGTCACCGTTCCAGAGCGAAATTATATTATGTTCGCCTCTGGCACCCACACCTGATAATGCTCTAGGTACTATGAAAGAAAAATCGAATCATCAGCGTAATTACAAAATAATGATTAAAGTCAACAAATTATCACTCACCGTGCGTAGAACAACATCGAGCATTTCGCAGAACAAAAACCCGTGAACAAACATTTCTCTTTTCTTTCGCCCTCCCTTGCTACAGACGGGATGCCTGTACATCTCTTTGTCGTGCATACTATTCTGGTGCATATTAATGAACATTCTCCCCTCATTCCAAGCGATCATTTTCCATATTCATCAACGCGGCATCTCGCCGTGTTCACGCGCACGATTCCGCTTGTTTGTACAAAAGTTTACTTTTATTGTCCCGCATCATTTTTGAAGCTCTCTCTCTCGACAACTGCTTACACTGCTGTCGTCTGTTTTTACTCCTTCTGAATCACAGCTGAGCGTGCCAGCGCATTTCTGCCATGTCTGATTGCTATGCAGGTCGACAGCGTACACCCGAGCGCCCGCTGTACTCCCCACTGCTCAGCCGCTAGATGACGCGAGTACGTTTATTGAGAGGCTCGTTGGGTGCTCGAGAGTAGAAGAGAGATGGCAAAAAACAATGAATGCCTTGCAGATAAAAGAAAGGCAAATGAGACGTCATTAGGGTAGAATTAAGAAAATCAATCTTCGGTTGTCTAAATGGGACGACGAGGGAACGGGAGGTATATTATACGTGCCTTTGAAACTGATTAACGAATGATTTTTTTTTTGTACGACACTTTACGGTGCCTTTCCAGTTGCCTGCTTCGAAGTGGAGTTCGATCTTTTTCATCACACGAACGATGCTAAATAAAATTACTTAGTACAACAACGTTGACACACGGTTTTCCTTGTATTGTTGACTCTATGAGATGAGCCACAGAAGATTGTGTACTCACCAGACCAGTACACGTTACTCGAAAAAGGTAATTGATAGCCGCTACACTGTAACCGTTTTCACACCTTTAGAGGTGTAATAATGTGCATGGCGCACGCCCTTTTCGTTGTAATTTTGGTAACATCATAATGGAGTACGGTTTAGCACTAATTTTCTTTACTCACATGCTGTCTGTCCTCCAAAAATTCAGTCTTTCAAGTCTCAACATTGTTGAACAGTATTGTAGACACTTCCACGTGCTCGATTATCGCTAGCGATGCATATTTGCATTAGCACGTACCTGCGATATGCAAGACATAGTGAGAGCAATAATTGAACTAACACCTGATCTTTTGTAATGCTTTCTGAATTTTGTAAAATGTCATCCTGGAGGTAAAATGTTAGGCAACCAGGTTTAACGTGCATGGCGCACATGGTGTGAAAAAGTTTACAGTGATACTACCATTCTGGTGACGAAAGTAACTTTTTACCGTTAACAATTACTGGGCAAATCGTAACCAAGTAACGGCTCTGAATGTAACGTGTTACTTTGATCGTTACTTTCGATAATAATATGTCATATGGTCGTTAAAGCTCGTGAAATTATACATACCTTGTCCCGCTTTTTGATATCGGAGTTCGTCGCCTTTGAACAGGATCGGAGATTTTGTTAATATAAACACATTATGCGTTTAAACAACATATTTTTTTTTCTCTTTTCTCTCTATCACCACAAACATTTTCGAAACGCTGAAACCATGGCGGTAAATGACTAGAGCTTGTCGACATGGCAGTGGTCGAAGAGGAAGGACAATCGCTACGCTCGCTCTCTCAACACTTAAAAACAACAACAACAACAACAACAATCGCTACGGACTCAGACTACAAACTTTAGGAGTAGTATGTGTGGATGTATGTAAGGTGTATGTCAACTAAGGTGCAAAGTAGCAGTTCATATTCCGTTCTTGAGTTTAATAAATTTTCCTTTAACAACTACGAACTCAGTGATCTGAGCAACCTCTCTGTGTATCCCCTTCAAGACCCTTGAGGTCTTCACCATAGAGCGCCAAACTGCACAATTCGTGTGCGGAATGGTATTACAATGACCTCCGTATTTTTTTCTTTTTCTTTTTTTTTTACCATCTACCTACCTATTGTAGTGGAAAGCAAAGCACATAGAAAACGCTCTGATGGAGCCTGTGGGTTGGTTTAGTTTATGAATTAAGCTTAGTCGGAAAGTAATCGATTACCCAAAATTGTAATCAGATTACTTGAAAATTTTGTTTCCCGTTCTCCATAGTTGTTTCGCATTGCTCAGGTTCATTCACTTTACCGTCTGGCTCTAAACTGTTCGGTAGAGCAGTAGCACTTTTGTCAAACGAGTAATGCTTGTAGCAATAATGAATCAAGCTGCAAACTTTAATTACACGTTCTCAAAATATTAAACTGGATTGCTACAATGACACCACCTGACTTCCTATTGTCCAGAGGTTTATTCATTTATTTGCATTTATTTTTTCTTCTCACCAACACCTTGAGCCTCGGCGGTGATGTACCATGGTAATACAATTTGTTAAATTGAGCACAGTGAAATGAACAAATTTACAAACTTTGAGCACAGATATGGTAAAATCGCATTGCAGACATGCATCTTCAAAAGCTCTAAAGGGTCGAAATATGTCGACATATGACAAACTGCCATTGTAGAAGGTAGAAGGCCTGGATACTTGACATAGTGTTGTGGCGGTGGTGGGGTGACGTAGAGGGGGACGAAGTGAGGTCTGCCTGCCCCTATATATTGAGTGTTCGGATCTCGAAATCCCGGGATTTCACGAGGTTGAATCCAGTGATACCGGTATGTTAAATTTCGGCTTTCCTGGCACCGAATAGTTAGTGATATTTAGGAAAATGATATAATGCTATTTTACCGGCCTTTATATTTGCTCAATACTGCTGACTGCCTGTTAGGAGTCGTAGAGGGAATGGGTAGTTACACAGCAACTAAATAACATTGAAACACAGAACGGAACAATAGTATAACACCATACCAGTAAATGGTTACACAAAAAATAAGGTGTAAACCTAGGGAGCGCGCAAGATGATGACGATGAAAGGGAAAGAAATGCAATGGAGAGTTTACGTATGAGACGCTCACTGTATATCATTACATGAAGAGCAGTTAAGAAAAAATCTGACGTTGGGGAATTGTAATTGCATCGCCTGAAGGCATTCCGCTCGTTCATAGTGCGAGGGGAAAAGGAAAATTTGGAAACATTTGTCGGATACAAGGGAATATTCAATCTGTGACTCTGTTGCGAACGAACTATGCGACAGCCTGATGTTTTAAGTATAAAAAAAAGAAAAATATACCTGGAACCTTCAATACGAAATTCACCAGTGATAATCTGGTGCAAATCCTTAAGACAACCGTGCTTACGGTGTGTTTCTAGACGGTGAATTTCAGCCAAGGCATAATGCGGATAAACAGAACCCATCCGACAATACTTATTATTCGTGACAATAATTAATGCGTGCTTCAGGTTACCCGCGATGTACTAATAAACAGAAGCTTTCTGTAAGCTCTCCGCATGATATTATGTAGATGTGTATTCCAAAAGATGTCGAACGAAAGACATATTGATACGGGCAGCACAGCGTGGCGATGGCAATGATTGAATGAACAGAATGCGAATGCGCGTGACATGAGTCACCGTTCTCGTCGTCACAATACCCCCCCCCCCAAAGTCGTGACCTCCTGGGCACGATGGTCGTCGGTGAGCGAAGATGGTAGGTCAAGGATGTGGATGTGGATGTCAGTGGGCGAAAGATGAGGTGACGCTGTGCTGCCTGCAGTAGCCCGGTGCCTCCGGTCCGCTTGCCATACCTTGCCATGCTTGCCTTGCCATGCTGCTGTCCTGGACGCCGGCCATCTACGGGGCTGGGGATCGTCTGGTCAGGTCCGCCGTCGTCGTCTGGTCTGTCGCGTCATATGGGCGGGCTGTGGCGTCGACGACCATCACAGCAGCGTTGGTGCCAGAGGCGGGGCAGCAGCAAACGAAGGAATCACCGGTCACGTCCTGTAGGTGTTCTTGTAGAGGCTGTTTGAGGGGGGCAGGGAGCCCGCACATCCACCAAATGATACCGCCAGCACTGCTTGGCGATGGCAATGACTTAATGGACAGATTGCGAATGCGCGTGACATGAGTCGCGCGACATGAGTCACCGTTGTCGTCGTCACAATATAAACACATAAATACTCAGTGTATGTGGAAGCCATTGGGATAATCGTATTCTGAAGAAAGTAATCAAATATTAATAGATTTTCGTGTGCGTGTATGTGACGGCTAATACAACCATACAGTTTATGGTCCAAGGACATCCGCCATTGGTCGCAAATAGAAGCGAGGCATGAACAGACTTCGAGTTAAGATTTCGAGTTGATCGCTTACACTGTTTAATTCCTATATAGACGGCACAGTCATCCGCATATATCCATTGTATAATCCGAAACCGAGCCAACTATGGTATTCGACACCTGATAAGCATGTTAGCAGCTGACCGGACTTACTGCACACTCTATAGTCGTGCACAGCAATTATGAAGCTTTAAAACTCCTACGAAATCACGAGCATGCGTCTGTCTTCTGGGTGACTACCTAAAATATTGCAGAATTGCATCTGCCTCTCTTTTCTCTCTTTTGATCTTCATCAGTAGGACGCTTGGAAAGTGAAAAACGGAGACAGCCTTTCCAGGAGTCTAGACTAGGCTGTAGACAAGAGTGCAATACTATATGAGGGACAAAAAACAGAAGAGCAAACATACACGTTATAGAACCACCGGTGGTCAAAATTGTCCGTAGTCTTTACCCTGCGGCACGTGCAGCATATAGTTGCATGAGTGCACGCAGGCTCACCACACGTGTAGATATGCTTCCAATTGTTATATTATAGGGGGACAAACTCATCAATAAGCAGGAAACACACTGTGGGGAGCGCAGTGTAGTTGGCATCTACGTAGTCAGTGGGCCGTGTCTTTGAACGCGCGGCCGATAACAAGGTCGTCGGGGCAGTACCGCTTGCGGTGCTGTTCCGGGAAGATCTTTTCCTGATCTACGTAGTCCTACCAGTGTCAAACGTTAAAGGAAGCCAGTCTGTGAGACTGGTCTTCCGCTCCGATACCAATACATGTGTATTGCTATTTGCAATATACAGTATATGATCTTGTGGGGACGGTTGCAGAACAACAGCTATACCTTCCTAGGATCCACACTTAGAAATCCCGAACTCCGAGGACTGTAAAAACGCCTCGGGATTCCGAAACTCACCGGTTCCATGTGACATGTAACTAAAATGAAGGTTAAAATAACATGTTATACCTGTCCCTTCTGGATGGCACATGAAAACCCACCGCAGTTAGAAAGTGGGTGCAGCAGATCCATGTATTTCCATACTACCCAATGCAGGAGGACCATATTATTTAGATGAACACAACAGGAGTATGAGCAAGCTAACTGGTGCTCGATATTTCCCATTCATCGATGTTTGCAGCTCAGCTCATAGCACAGCAGGGAATCTCTTATAGCCATAATATGGTCTGCCTCGGAAGAACCTATCGCGTATTATTCTGACAAAACGTTCTTGAACATTTTCGAGGATGTCGGTGTTCGTCTTTGAAGGAAAATTCCACGCCACCGATGAAAAGTTTAACTCAACTCCTCACTAAACACTGATAGAGGCAAGTAATGGGAACAGGCGACCTTAACACCTTTGCCCAGCGTGTGGCATGAGTTGCATCGGGCATGCATGTTTCATTGGAAAGATGGCAACATGAGTTGAACGCCAGAGGGAGGAATATACCAAAAGATTTACGGCAAGGGTGAGCTAGGTAAAAGTCGTCGACTGGTAGCGTGTTATTGTCGAGAGTTCCGCCTGTCGGTGTGGTGCCATGTTAAATGTGGGGGATCGTGTGTTCTGGTCCTACTTCACCCGGGAGCTGTGTCGACATTTGTCTTATACTCATCTATAAGACGCAACACACAAAGAGCAACGAACAGAGTAGCACGAGCTTGCGCCACATAGCCGAGATATAGAGTATTGCATTTCGAGTGATCATGTACCACCCCCTGTGCGCGTATTAATCTCCTGCAAAATTACCTCTAGCCCGCCAATCGTTTAGGCGGTCCCTCTGTTTTTGCTAAAACGTTCACTCCGTCTGTGTCGTTTCGAAAGCCCAGTGCCTCCCGTACCATCACCTCCCCTTGCTCCGCGGCTGAATACCCTTACGTTTCAAAAGGACATGTCCCGCGTCTTGCCCAGATACACCACTATGTTTTGTCAGTGATTTTGCGAATATTGAACTACATGGGTTTTTGTTCTTAGCATCCCCGTCCACGCTTCAAACAGCAACAGGCTCCCTCTAGAATTGTCTAAAATTCCCTCCGATCACATTTCCTTTTTATGATCCCTGTGTATTCTGTGCGGGCTTCGGTTGCATCTTATCTTCTGGCTTTTCTCATCCCAGGTTAAAGCAGACAGACGTCTAGTCCTTTTGCACCATTTTGTGTCAATGATCTTAAGGTATATATATAAGATAGTACTTTCCCGGTTCATATCTTTTCGCTTAAATTCCTTAGGAGCGTTTCATATCTGACCTTACTTCTTGCTTCTGTGCCTTCAAACCAGGACCATCCCATAAAACCATTACCCCGTAATGGGATCTATTTCCGTGTGATTCCAATGCCAATCTTCACACTCCTCTCTGTCGCGTATCCATGAAGGGCAAGATGCCTGGATTTGGACAAGTTACCGCATTCCCAAATGTCAAGTCTGGAACCATTCGCCCTTTCCAAACCCAGCTCAGGGTTACCTCATTCCTGTTGTACGCCCACAACGTCTTATTTTTCATGGTTGCTGAATTCTGTCTGGTCTTCTTCATGAATGTTTCCTCTTGCTCCTTTATATCGTTGCTACCTGCATTGAACCAGACCCCTCTCGTCGAGACTCCGTTGATTGTTCTACTTCGTATGTTTTAAGGTCGTTTAGGGTCGTTATGAAAAATCATGTACCCCGATTTATCACTGCTGAAGCCGAGTTTTAGTGCCTCCCCGATCGTGCCACAGATATGCAATAATTCCTGCAATTGTCCTCTGCTCCGAGCCATGATAACTCTGCCGTCGTATGTTTCCAATCTTGCCCATTTTTCTTAAACAGGGTGGTTGTTGTAAAACGAGATATCAAAGCCTATTCATAGCTTTTCGAAAGCTTTTCCTGATGTTCTTATGTATAGCGCAAAGATAATGCTCCAGAATGGACATCCCTGTCGGTTCCTTTCTCTATCCTTATATTCCCTGTCGTTCTTCCCTCCCAATTTACTACGACCTCGTGATCCTTAGAAATTGTCCTCAATATGCCGATCATCTTTTCATCCATTCCAACGTTCAACCACTCGTTCCACAAAATGTCATGGTCCACCGAGTCATGTGCTCCATTAGTACATCTATTGAAAGCCTATCCACATAGGGCGCTCCGTTCCCCCCTTTTCCTGTATACTTTCTTCTGCTTCACCCACTCTACCTCTTTCCTGCTTGTTTGTTTTTCTTTTCTCTTTTTTCTGGATCTATTTTTCCATCCGCAAACGCGCTTTGGAGTAGCCAGTTCTGACTGGGTCGGGACTAACATCTCCATATTTTGTTTTCATTTCCAATCCATCCCAATCCAATCCAATCCTGTCCTGCTATTTGGATTATCAGCGTCACGACAAACAGGTTTAGTCGTCTCATTTGACAACAATCGTTCTGTAGCCCCCCCCCCCATACACCCCCCACCCAAAGATTCCCTCTCTTTCCATCAATTCCTGTGCCGTTTCCTTGAACATACGCGTAGCGCCACCAAGCGGGTAACGTGACAACCTATCAGGGTACATTGGATCTAATGTTATTTGAGAAGTTATCACGCCACACGCTAGGCGGCGCTACTCGTATGTTCAATGGCCATTGGTTTCAAAGATGATTGAGGACTGCCCGTGCCTGAGACAGCACAGCCAGTGCCAGGTTTCCAACCTGGGACACCTGAGAGTCTCGGCGGCGAAGGCGATATCTGAGCCACTTGGAGCTGGTGGTCTATACGGAAAAGTAACACTTTGGTACGTGATCTTAAAAAACTGATCACGATGCGCTGCTGCAGGTCTTCCTGTGATTTGCTTGGTCATTTTGCTCCGTCACACTTTCCAGTAGCATTGAAATCTGGCGGGTACATGGTGCTGGTACGTATAAAGAGCCACGAGCAACCAAGTGTTTTGTTAGAAAAAAAAAAGGTGTTGCGAATTCTGGAGCGCATCACTTCTGAAACCAGAATTATATTCGGACACGTCGTTTTCTTTCCTTATTGGAGGTTTTACGTATCAAATATAAAAACAAATTATTTGTGCTTTTAGGAATAATCAACTTTTAATTCCAACTGAGACTACTCGTTTTGAAAATATATTTAATATATTATTATAAACGAAAAAAGAAAACTAAACAAATTAAAAATATAGAAATATATCGCTTAATTTCTTTATATTTTTAAAAGTTTGAATTCAGTATATTCTTACTGGGAACCTTCCTCTCTCGCTAGCGAGACGCCTCATCTGGTGCCGTATTTTTTTGTGATGCGCGTTGCACGAAAATGAGGGACTTCGGGATACGTGCAAGGATCACGCACTTGACGACAGCATTTTATTTATTTATTTATTTGTATTGATTTTATGATGGCGATTGACTCGTCGTGGAACCAGGGACACACAAATGCAAGAATGAGAACTGTGCGCATATTCCAGCACCGATATAAAATTTGTCATTTATTATTTGCTGTCAAAAATAGGGTATCTCTAATAATTATAATCTCTAAATAATCCCTAATTTTTCCATAGTGTGTGTCAGTCATTAGACGTTGTGACACCTGGTGCTCAACGTGGACAGAATCTCCTCACTGTCATATTATCGTTATTAATATTTTTTTAATGCACTGCAAGGCTACAAACACACTCGTAGGAGCGTTCAAACGTGGAACAAGAGCAACGCCGAGCGCAATTCTGAACCAACGGGGAATGCGAAAGGGGTGAAAGTCGTTGGAGCTTTTAAAAAGGGACAATTCATAGGAGGAGAGGCTCTGTTGTGTGACGGCTGAGATTGATGGCGCAGTGGAACATTCATCTCTGTCGTCCCTCTTCCGCATGCTCCGAGAGTCGACTGGGTCATGCCATTCTGTCGGCCAACAAAACCGTAACCCTTTGCTATAGGGAAAGGAAGGGTCGGATGACCAATGTGGCGAGGTTCTGTGTGTTCTTACAGGTTCCGAAACCAGCTTCCGGGCCCACATGCTTCTGATGGCCGCTGCACAGACTTCTGTATCAAGTGTTGCCGTTCAATCACACATAGTAGAAGGGTAGAAAATCCAGTGAACCAGTAAGGAAATGTGAAGGGAAGTGCCTCAGGACGAGAGCCGCCTATATTTCGAACAGGGACTGTCCTTCTGGGCGAAGTATCTCTTCGAAATATCGGTGGTTCTCGTCCTGAGGCACTTCCCTTCACAATCACACCGGCTGTTCCTCGTAACTTTGAGCTCGATTATGCAACGAAGCTGTTCATTTTTCACGGATTTTTCATTGTGATTGTGACGACTTTGAGATGTAAACGGGAAGCATTTGTGATAGTTCTGGGACAAACTTTGGAAACAGCACAAAACAAGCAATGTGCAGCTCTTGTGAGTTGGTTACTTGTGACTATATACGCGCGAGAGATCACAACGACAGGATCACAGGTGCGACGCAGGTGAAATCAAAATCCGTTCTCGAATACATGGCGACATTGCGGATGACGTCATCCGTGCTCAGCGTTCGATTGCGTGACGTCAGCGTTTCTCAATTGCGTGCTCTGTGATGTCGCTCAAGCCGCAGCTTTCACGCTTGGCGTTGGAGATTTTGCGGTACATGATTTCGAAAGTTCACATGCGTGTTTTCGTAGCAATCAACGTAAATCCAAATTGCCACACAAAGGTGTGCGCTTCTCATTGTCAACGACTAGAGAAATCGTTCGATATCGTTAGGAGTGGGGGTTACTTATGAGCGTATCAAACGACGTTTTCGCAGTTTATGAAGGTCAGTTCTCACTTGGCGACGCCCGACGCGATGCCATGAGCGGGCGGCGGAAGTAGAGGCGCATTGCCGCCGCCTCATCAGAGCGTGTATACTGTTCCAGTGTCAGTGTCAGTTTCATGTTCCTACCACAGTGCCATTCCGTCGTCCAAAGCACACGAACAATCAGTAGACCTGGCCTGGCCTTTCTGTGTCCTCTTATTGGTCGCCAGTATATCGTTCTCGGCAGGTCTCGCCGACGTCGTGAAAGAAGTTCGACATGGCAATGGTTTTGACACGACGTGTCTCCTTTCCCAAAGCTGGAAACGTGCGTCTATTTCCGCTGCCGCTCACGACGTCACGTCGGGCGTCATGAGCGTGCGGCGGAAGTAGAGGGGCATTTCCGCCGTCCCGACATCGCGCACGGTTTTCATGTTCCCACCACATTGGTATTCCGTCGTCCAAAGCTGACGTAAAGTCAGGAGGCGTGGCATTTCTGTGTCACCTAATTGGTCGTCAGCTGTCGTTCTCGGCAGCTCTCGCCGACGTCGTGAAAAAAGGTCGCCATGGTTTTTCTTTTTTTTTTTTTGCTCGATGTCTCTTCTCTCCCAACACCGGATATGCCCGTCTATTTCAGCTGCCGCTCGCGACGTCGCGTCGAACGTCGCCAAGTGAGAACTGCCGCTGAGGGTAAGTAAGCTATAACGACCGCGCGTCGACCACAATTATATAAGCATCTCATTTTTGAAACTTTTCGAACGTTCAGCTTAGACTTCCTTGAACCCCTTGAACAGGCGAATAAGACATCCTCCGCGGTAGTTACAAGAAGACCAAGACGACAAGAAGATGAGACATTTGAAGAAGTCCACTTGCTGGTGTCCGAGATCGAGCTCGGTAGGAAGTCAACATCTTGCTTAGGGGCAGGATGGCGTACTGTCTTGCCCTCAGATCATATTTGAATTATGTCCTATATGATTTATCTGGATATCGCGCACCCTCCGTTTTCTCAGCCAGTTTTCCACAACTTTTTGTTTGTTTTGAAAAATAATTATTTCGAACTTGATCTTAAAATGTCCGCCAAGCGTTCTGTAGTTTAGTTATTATTCTTTAAAGGGAGGGGATTACAAGATACTACCGATGACGTCAGTGTTCCGAGGCGCGTCTCCTAACATTTCCCTACCGGTTTGGTGGATTTTTACCTTTAATTGATTGATTGGTAAAAGAACAGATGGAGACGTTAGTCCCAGGCTGCTCGAGACTGACTACTCCAGGTCGCGTTATTTAGGGCTCATTATATGTAAAAACCAGCGGCACGGCCGAGCGGATTAAGGCGTCCCGCTCCTTGGTGGTATAGCCAAGGCCGTGCTGAACACTGGGAGGTGGTGGGCTCGAATTCTACCGCCGGCTATGCAGTCTGAGGTTTTCCCTGGGTTTTCCCCCCGAAGTCGGCCCAGGACGAATACTAATCCCCCTGTCCCCCACTCCTTCCTGCTGTCCTCTCTCCATCTGTCCACATCTGCACGCCGCTCATAGCAATGTCGCTTGGCGATGCTAACACGGCATAATATATATATATATATATATATATGTGTGTGTGTGTGTGTAAAACAAATGAAAGGGAAGGAAAGTAAAAATCATGCCCAGACTCGATTTTTCCCTTTCTACAGTCATCGTTGTGTTACTTGTATGTACCGTTGCTGTGCACAATAACTTGGTCGTGCCCAAAGTAACATGCCCGCTACCTGCACAAAGCGATATGACATTTCACTTGTAGCCGTTCGTTTCTCGTGCAGACTGTGCATTTCGACAACAGCTTTGCAGCACTTTGAGGGGATATGTAAGCCTATCACATTCCCGCTGAATATCTCTACCCAGCCCACTCCGTTGCCAAATCATTTGGCACCAACGTTGAAGCAACTGCTGGAACAAAAATCAACGAACAGAAGGGAACAAAAACTTAATCTTGACGCCCGACTTAATTAGAAAACTCCGTCCGTCCAGCCCACTCAGACGCTGATGAAGAGCGTCAGCCGGGTTATTTATTTATTTTCCAACCGCTGCGTCAGCTCCTATCGCTTTTACGTCCCGCATTTTCTACGGTTATATATCCGCCATATTCACCCTATCTTTCTACTTGGCATGTACGCGTCAGCCCCGCGCAATCCCCCCCCCCCCCCGTCGTTGTTCAACCGTTTCTGGCGTGTTTCGGTGGAAAACAGCAAACAACGCTGGGTGGTGGCGCGTGCGTCGTCTGCGTCGTTCTAGGGATAGATCTACGCGAAAGGGGTGGACGGGGTTTTTAGTTTTCCACAATCGCGGTGATGCAAGTAGGACGATGGAGGGAAAGTTGAAGGGTTTTGATAGCTTGGGTGGGATTCACGTTTTCTTTCTCTCCCCCTTTCATGTGGGGGTCGCTGCGATTACGTCATGTTGCTATGGACGAGAGGTGGACCTAGCCGGTTAGTATGAAACCAACTGCAGGCAACCATGGCACGTTGGCACAAGCAGTTCTTACTGCGGTGCGCGTGGGAAAGTAAACAGGAATGTTTGTTGTGGTGCCGTGGGAAGCTCAGTTCGTTTGGTTGCGAGTTGGGCTCCGCGTTGAAATATTTTCACGCCATGCATGATCAGAAAAAAAAAAAAGTGACAGACCGTTGAGGTGATGCGCTGAATATTCATTCGTCACGTGCGAGGTGCTCCGCGGAGTGCATCGCACAGAAACCCAACGAAGGAAAGAAAACGGCTTTACAAATATCGTATTCATTGTACCATTATTTCGCGGCATAACGACAGTATTTTCACGCAGCGTTAATGGCGGTTCGGATGTTTGTTTACATAAACAGTAAGAAAGAATAACTTGACCAGCCTTGCTAAACAGCCAAAGTTTACCGGACGTTTAAGATCTTGTGATCTGATCCACCTGTCTCATTATTTGCATAAACTTGCGCAACATTTATTCTTTTTCACTTTCTTATTTAACTTCCTGGTTTGTGAATGGGTTTCCTTCAGAAGGTGAAAAACAATAAAGGTTATCTTCTTGCTCCAGCGTAATCCTTAAAAGAAGACTCATCTGCACAAGTTTCTGCTCATAGAATGAAAGTTGTCGTTACCTTGCTTAACACCAACCCAAAAGGAACGAGAATCATAATTTGTGAGGGAAAGAACCTGTAGTTTCAGGTTTCCCGTTCCCTCTGAAGGAGGTCGACAACGCAGAACGCGATCTCATTGGTCTCCGCAAGCGACCGTCAATCATCGCGGTGTGATCATTTGAGGAGAGCCATCCGAGGCCTCTCCGCATTGTCAGTGTTCTTCAGAAGGAGAGGGAAAGTTTACATTGAGGTCTCTTTCCCTCATAATTCACGAACGACACAACGAATGATTCTTGTTCCTTTTGTGTTAGTGTCAAGGTAAGGGCATCTGCCGTTCCGCCGCCAGAAAGTTTTGCACACCACTGCCCGTTTAACAGGATAGACTCGAGGCCGCGGCTGCACCTCTGTTAGAGATTCATATCCCTTAAAGGTGGTGTCCGCGAGGAGTGCGGAATGTTAATGTGATATCCACTTGGAGATACGCCTTCCAAGAAGGAAACATAAAAAAAAACTTTCGCAACATTTGTTCGTGTTTTTTCATAAAACATCAAAAACATCGAATTTGAAACCAACTGCCAGCTTCCGTTGAAACGGACCTTCCTTGCTTCTTCTCTTCCGGTGACGTAAGTGGCATTGCCGGAGAGATCGCTCAGCTGACGGCGTCGCATTTCTGGTTGCAATCCGATACCACCGAAAACGTGAACGGAGATGTGTCCATAGCGACTGTTTGGCAGTAGACTGCTAGTTGGAAGACCGCATTTTGTGAGGAACAGCCTGCCTTCATATTCGACTCCAGTGACGTCGGTCCGCACACTGTTGCCTGAATTCAGCCGAGGGCGCGGAGCCAGCTGCAAAATCTGATGAAGTTAATTCTCTAACGTTTTCGACTATTTCGAAACGAAATATTTCGGTTGCATGTATTTAAGGCATCCACTATTCTGATCGCACCCTCAGTCCAACAGCGTGTTTTGTCCGGACATGACCTTTAAATAAAATCCCAAGACTAATGAAGACATGAAACACGAACACAAACAAATGTCACAAACAAAGCTGAGAAGTCTATTTCACAGATCGCTTGCATTTCAACCGTTATTTCAGAGGTTAATGGTCGTTTCTTTGACCGAAGCGTATATGGATTATACGTATAAACGGTCTAATGAAGGGTTAGGTCCATATATCCAACATTCCCAAACTAAACGAGTTCAAGACATCACCTGACGGCTAACTGAAAGCGCGGGGCGTCTTGCAGTGTATATGTGCATGGAAGAAGACTATATTTGCTTCAATATCTTCCGTACTTCATACGTCCTGACGCAGGCGGAGTTTCCGCCGCAACGTTGACCATACCCCTAGATACCTTTCTGAAAGCTTAAATTGTAATAAATCAGCCCCTTTTTTACTTCCCCTGCCCCCCCTTCGTTGTTTGCCTTTCATTCCTTCATAACTATATATATATATATATATAAGGCAATTGAATTTGAAGAGTCAGACGGCCACGAATATATATATATATATATGACTAGATGAATGAATCAACGAGACTTAAGACGCAGATGAATATGAATAAGTCAAAAACTAAGATTTTTTGCTATACTAAATACGGGTAAAATTTAGCTGTTACAAAATCGACGTTTCGGCGGAAACTCTGCCTTCTTCAGGAAACGTCAAAACGCCGAAACTCGAACAGAAACTAAACCATCTTGGCTGATCGAAAGTTGCAAAGGTAACCCGTTCACATCATTACCATCTCCACTCCCACATATATCCTGACGGAAATTTCTGATAAATTGAGCGTATACTCGCATGTACACTGTATTATATTCCATTCTAGGGTCTCATAACCCCGAACTCGGAACTCAGAACTCAGGTCTAGGTCATTTATTACGCTTTCAGGTGTTTCATTTTTTTTGCTCTTCATTCTTCTTTTCTTTTTTTAAGGTAGAATGCATACCTTTATGTGGGTCACGCATGTCAAGTCACCTTTTGGCGTAACGTCTGGTGTAGGGGTTACATTAATTAAGTTATTATCAGTAATTTATTTCTCACTATTAGATAATTAAATCAATAAGGTAAGATTGATCGATGAAACTAAAATAAATGTCATCAAAGTAAATTTTCTGGCCAAAAACCTCGCAAGCCTTCCCAACGAGGAACCAACCCTCCCCTAATCTGTTATTTATGTTTTGTTTTTTGTTTTTTCCCTCTTGTGACACATCTATCTCGACAACTCCAACCGAAGGGTTGACAGTTTAATTTTTGTCGCGGATTTCATGGTGTGCTCGTAGAACACGAAGGATTCGATACAAATACACTTCGTCATCTTCTTTTTTTTAAATTCTGTGTGTGTGTGTGTGTGTGTATGTGTGCCTCCGTGGGGCCCCACTTCCACGTTGGCACTCCTTGCCTGTAACTTTAACCATAACTGGATAGTTGTAGATTAAAACTAAAAGTATTATACCACGAGAAGACACCGTTTGTGTGAAGCTTCCTGCATCTTAACCTTCCTCAGAACCTTTGCGTTATTCGCTATCAACAACGCGAGCGACTAAACCTTCGCGAAAGCAGTAACGGTTTATGTAACGGACCTTTTAGGAAAAAAGAAAAGAAAGAAAAAAAAGAACTTCAGTGGGGAGACGGCATAAGATAAGGACATAAGAATATGGTAGCTTTCATGAATCCTAACATTTTTATTCATGAATCCTAACGCTTTAGTGCTCGAAACCTCGAGATGGTGCAGTGGCCTCGAAACCTCGAAACCACTCGAAACCTCGAGTGGTGCAGTGGCGGGGTGGGGGGGATGGTTTATACATTTGAATTTACGCTCTATTGATGGAGTCAGAAAATTCGTACAACAAGGGTGATCTGTAAATGTTTTTGGATGGGGAACCTATGTACCCAGTAAATTGAATACCAAATCGCGTCATTCTTGTAAATGTTCGATTCTGCCCAGCGCAGATAGACGCAGATCGAATGCATAACGCTCACGAAGACTCAGCTTACTTCTCTCTCTCTGTCTACCCTTCCTCATATCGATGCAGTAGCCGAGTAAAAGGGTTGAGGGAAGCAGCTATGTTCCGCTAAATCAACGACAGGCCCGGGAGGAAGAAAAACAAAATGCCGTTCGTAGCCGCCTGGACTACCCTCTCGCCAACCCGAGAGGAGTTGCCATGGTAACGAGTGCAGCCATACTACCTACGACTTCGTTGCCTTCGCGGATCTTTCGTAAATTTGAGATAACATGGCGGCCACGCACACCGACTGCAAGTTCTGTTCGCGCAACAAGCACTATATGTGATTGGTATTACTTTTAATTACGTGGTGTAACGAATTAATGATAGTCATTAAACAGCCACTATAACGGTATTCTATTCGAACGCAACACTACAGAGCAAGCAGTGATCGGGCTTTAATTTTGTTCCATTTAGGGGATCAATGAAACTTGTCGTTCAAATTCACGTTCAAGTTCATGAAATAAGTCCAGTTTCGAAAGCGGTCTGACGTTGAGCAAAATTGCGGCGGTTTTCGGACCTGAGAGAAAAAAAAATGGCAAGAGATGGTAGAACATGATACATTTTCCGCACGACTACTGGAATCCCAGCACAGAAATGAATATATGCGCCAAAAATATGCGCTACAGATTTTGTAATGATGTCGGCTGCATTTGTAATTATACAGTGAAAATGGGCTGTCGATTCTACTAGCACGTTTACCAGTTAGAGCATTCGCCTTTCGTTATTTTTTGGTTTGGCACATGGTTAGAGTTCCGCTCTCATGCGCTCATATTTCTCGATGCAGGTGGCATTTCGAATATTAACTACTGCGAGAAAAAGAGAATATGCCTGTAACAGTCTGTAACAGAGTTGGTGAGGCGTGTCTATTTCATACTTGCTATTACGGAATCACACTGATAAATCAAAGGCGGAGGTCAACCTTCTTGTAACCTGTCACGCAGTCCATTAAAAGCCCTGGCGCATCTCCCATTTCGCAAATGCGATCAGAACGAAACGGATATTTTTAACCGATTCATTATTAAAGCATTATTCAGCGGCACTAATTCGCGCACCCAACTCAGAACCAATCACTATTTTCGTATCTGCTTCCGACAAACATTGAAAGCGATATTCATTTCTGCATTCGTTGCCAGCTCCATACCGCTGCCTTTCTCATTTCAAGGAGAGCCGAGTGAAACACGAAGAAAACGGCCGTACGGCGTCGCCATCTATGGAGAGCAAAAGGAAAGTATAGGCCGGAGTCGCCATTAAGCACTTTGCACAGCGCTTTGCACACTTTGTTTGGCTGCCAAGTTGTCGCGCTCCTGAGTCGAGGGCCTAGATTGCCCACCCACGTGACACCACTGCACTGTTGCAACGTTTTGCTATGTTTTGTGACTCTACAATGCCTTCGCGTTCTCGGTCCTCTACACTTCCGTTTTTCGCTTTGACTAATCTGCATGGTGTATGTTGAGCTATGTTCAGTGACGAGATAGAGGTAGCACATGTGACTGGAAGCTTACTTTATCCTAGTAGAACGAACGTTTCCTGGGATCCGCATCTGACGCATTTACGGAATGCCCAGCTCATCCTGCCGCACATTGGTATCGAGTTTCGGAAACGCTACACGGTCTGATGTATCAGAACGCGCGGTTACTCAGTCTTCAAGTATGAACAGCAACTGAGACCGACACAGACGGAACTACGCGTTTACCACCGAAGGATAGAGCCGCTGTCTAGGGCAACAGATAGGCGATTTAATTGCACCGACACTTTTGAATTGCTCTACTTCACATAGAGCTGAGAAACAATTCATAACGTTGGTTCCCACAGCAGAAAGGGTTATACGAATCGTCCAAGAGCATATAGAAATTGCTACGCCTTGGTACTGCCCCACATCTTTATGATCTCTGCCTGAGGCATCTTCAACGTTCAATCTATATAGTAGACGTTCCCACGTGCTAACAAAATCCGCTGCACCAGCGTTGCGACGCGAAAAATATTATCGTGACCCAAGGGTTTCTTCGGCGTCTTCCGTGCTGTCTCTTTCGTCCGCGTATTGTGTAAAGATGTACCAACGTTCCCGCTCCAACAGCCACTTGCGCTCCTGGACATTATTATTAACGAGGCTGACGCAGACGCTACACCGTCGGAGACTACAGGGCGTGCCTCGAAACGGGAGGCGAACGATGAAGGTGCTGGCAACCAAAAAGGCACAATGTCGATTCTTTTGTGAATTACCAAGAGGGGAAACAAAGTATGTCTGACTTTTCAATACGCAATAGATAAGCAGAGTGTCGCATTGTGCGCACGCAGTAATTTGTGTATTGTTCCTCACGAGCGGAGAAGAGAAGATGATACAACAATAGCCCCCGATTTTGCGGAAAAAAATAAAAGCGGCACTGAACGTTCGTTGTTTTGGGCTTAACGTGCAACGGTGCCCTTTCTTTCTTAAGGGTCAAGTGAGCTCGAAAGTGGTTTATTTTCCCTCTTTGGCGTGTCGGTGTAAAAACTCCGAACTCATCGTTCACAGTTCCGTGAATGGCGCATCAACTGTCTCACTTTTATGTAATGTTCGCTCGTTGGCATGCTGCGAGGACACACGCACACATACATTGGATGATTATGGGGTGGGCGATTCACCGCCGTGGAGGCGGTACACTGCTGCGAGGATCAATTTAAGGTAGTTTTGGATTTAGAATACGTAATAGAATATAGAATATTTCTTTGTACAGCTCAACTGCGACGCGCGAAAACATTCCGTGAGTCTAGACTATTCTTTGCAAGCGATTATGTATTTTCCAAACGGTTATTTGATGACTTTGTCTCTTGAACTTTCTCGGATGATGACGAACACAACAACTCCTAATTGAATGTAATTTTATTGTCCACAAAGATGTCAAAGTAGCGAAAGAACCCAATTGAGAGTCTACGTATTTGTCGTGATGACCTCTACAGCGTTAAGAGACTGCAGAGAATGAAAAAGAGAACGAAGAAAACGAATGAAATTCAGAAAATCCAGTGAAAATAGAAGAGTAAATAACTTGTAAGCACCAGAAAAATATTTTGGGACGGATTCTACGAAACCTTTACCGGGGGAGTACGATTTCTGCCCCGTTCTCCTTTTTCCAACTGCACTATACAGAAAGTACGAATTCATGGTAGTGGATTCCCCCCCCCCCCCCCCCCCCCCCACACACACACTCACGTACACTGATTGTGTATCACCGGTAATAACCTCAAAAACTTCCAAATGTTGCGTTTTTGAGGCACGTTAGCACCACACATGCTACCCTCCACATTTTCTACCGATTTCATCTCCGAGGTAAGTCAGCCCCACTTCGATAATTCCGGGATTTATTCGCAAAAGTGAGTCAAGTCATGCAGGGAAGCCTGAGCAAGAAGACGGGCGGCGCTACCGCTGGCCGCCGTAGGATGGCGCCACCGCATTGCAGAACGCGAAGGATTTCAAACGCATGCCTCACGGAAAAACCGTTTCTCGCAATCTTCGAAATGGGCGCGGCACGTTGATTGCAAGAATTTCGCAGAAATGGGAGACAGCGAGGTGACATGGCGGGGAACTTCTGTCTGTCAAAGCCTGGTTCGGAGAAACGTACTCCGCATATACTTTTCTTATTGATAACGAATAAAAAAAAATATATGTCGTTCTACCGTCTCTACATCTGTTTGTGCTTGGTGCGTTGTGGTTGAGTGTATGCGGTTCGCGCTTCACAATTCGACGGATGTACAACGGATATTACCCTGTGCTCTTGGTTGGTATGCGCATACGACATATTGTGCAATAAAATGCTAAGCAGGATGTTATGCCCGACGTCTGAGTGCGGCTCAAAACTTTACTACGTGCGCATTGTCTGTTTCACTTTTAATTTGCTACATTTTTTTGCGTGTAGGTTGAAGGATACTTCAAAGGGTAAATCAATCTATGAAAGCCCTGTGCTCCATACAGCGTTCGTCTGTTGTGTGCTTTAGTCACAGAACAGTTTCCATCATATTAGTTCGTTGTCGCCTTATTGGAAAATAGCTAACACAAGAAATTAATTTAAACATCAGGGTGCACGTCGTCACCGAAACAGTATTCGGTGAAAGAAATACCGTGTTCTTGAAATTATATAATATATAACTGGGAGTAGTATACGGGTAGAAATCCAGTGAACCGGTAAGGAAGTAGGAAGGGAAGTGCCTCAGGACGAGAGCCGCCGATATTTGGAACAGAGAGTATTCCTGTTGGTGGTCCAGAAGAACAGTCCCTGTTCGAAATATCGGCGGCTCTCGTCCTGAGGCATTTCCCTTCATAATTGGGAAAATGAAGGGAAGAATTAAACCAGTTTTTAAAAGTGGTAACAGGACGGGTATTGCCTGCTATCGGCCCATTTCGCGGACGGGTAACTGCTGCAAACTGATGGAGCATTGTATAGTAAACACATTTTAGAATTCCTTGATAAGAGGCAAGCGTTAAATTTGAAACGACATGGTATTCGGAAAGGTCTTTCTACAACTTCACAACAGATATAAATATTGCACGACCTTGCCTCAGTATGAAACATGCCAGGAAAAACTGATCTCGTATGTGAAGGCATTTGACATGTGTTGCTCATAAGAAGCTCTTGTACAAACTACATATTTCGGGCAGTGATTCATATGTGTTATCCGGATCCAATTCTATTTCAGTGACCGCATGCAATTTGTCAACATATTAGTGGTGCTTTTTCGTCAAATTTATAGATCTATATTCAAGTTTTCCAGAGGGGTCGGTATTGGGACCACTGTTATTTTTTTATACATGTATGTTAATGCTTTGTTTGAAGTTGTAAGTGAAGTTGTATGTGAAGATGTACGTAATAATGAGGTTGTATGCGGACGATTGTATTACTTATTGTAATATTTCTGGCCCAGGAGATAAATTAACCCTAAACTGAACACACGCATCTATCACGGATTGGCGTATTGCACGGGGCATGAGAGTTGACACAAGCAAGACTATCAGTGCTACAATCACTACAATTTCAGTGTATGTTGGACAGCAAGCCTGTTAAACGTGTCACTAAGTTTAAGTATCTAGGAATAACTTTTTCCCAGTAAAGTTACATGGGATGCTCATGTAAATTTAATATGCAATGCTGCACGCAAAAGGTTGAGTTTGAGTTTGATTATAGAAAAAAAGGAAGATATTGAATTCGTCACCTGACAAATTCTGCTAGTCCCACAAGAAAATGAAATGAATTGAAAGGAGAAGAAAACTGAAAAGATGCAAAACGCAAAAGGTTATTTTCCTCGAGACGCACTCTACGTGTGGTGATTCAAGCTGTAAACTGCTTGCCTATAAGTCTTTGATAAGGCCGTTATTACAATATGCGTTGATGGTTTCTAGCCCATACACTAAGGTAGTTATAAATGCACTCGAACAAGTCCAGCGTCTGGCAGTACGACTTATTTGTTTAGAGTGGCAACGATTGACTAATGTTCCTGCCCTCCGCCAGAGTCTTTGCCTTGAACTCCTAAGTACCAGGAGAAAGACTGCATGTCTTACTTTCCTCCATCAAGTTTTGTTGCGGGAAATCAATATTGAACTGGACAGGTATTGTGCATTTACAACAAAACGTACTCTCCCTAAACCTCATGACAGAGAGCTGCAGCTGTACCTGCCACGCGTGGATGCCTTCAAGTTTACGTAAAAACGCGATTCAAGGAATGAGCGCCGCCATTAGTGCTGCCACCTCGTGGTAGTCACAGGAACTGTGCACGTGTGGACTGCCGTTTGCAGAGTTCCATCATTTTCCCGTGTTTGTTTTTGTTTTTCGTGTCCGTTCGTGTTCATGTCACGCCCGTTCATTTTCTCCCGCTCAGGAACCGGTGTAGAAAAGACATCGCATCGACCAGCACTCCTCACGTGAACAACTCTGCATATCGCACGCTGAAGCAAGGAATCTTCTTTTCCCTTTATCTTTCGAGCGTTGATACGCTACTCAGATGTTTACCGGATGACAATGTTAGGTTATCGTCAGCCGTACTCATTAAAGACGGCGGCCACCAGTATTCATCCCAATGGGAAGAGCGATTTTGACAGTCCGCCCTTGTAGTGTCGTCGCTGGAAACTGGGCTAAGGGGCGCACGGAAACTGGTGGTTTGAGAGTAACGCGACAAGATCTATCGCTTCTTTGTGCAGGCTACTGAAATTTGGAACGGGCTACGAGCTACCGTTGTAACCAGCCCGTCCACTATAGGACGTTTCGAAATGAATTGTATGAAATATTTCGGAAGGACGTGCAGAATTCCTGTATCAGATGAGTGGACTTGTATCGTATGTGTGTATCTTCCCTCTCCTGTAACGGCCCTTCTGGACTAACACTTTTTCAAATAAATGAATAAAAGATAAAATCGTCACGCCACGCCTCAATTAAATTATTTTTACCTAGGGGACACTTAGCAGCGCATGTATATTTTCCAGACGAGATGCAGGTGGCGACGATTGAACGCGCCGTTAGCTGATTAACCTTTCAACCGGAAACAACAATCAACCAGCACCGCGCAAGCAACAAGAAAATTCAATTTCCTGTAAGCCTATTTCTTTATCTGCACTAGAAAACCCAACGAGCAGCATAAATCACATTTCAGCTCGGCAGCACAAACAAACACGCGGCTCCCTCACCTGTTTTGTTTATCTAAAAACAAGATATGCCTTCCAGGCCTTTATTATTTACCTTCTTGTCTACATTAATAATTAGTTGGGTGGTCTGAACGATACACACTAATCAGCAGGGCCGCGTCGGTACATTTCTTCTTCTTTGTTTTCTTTCGCTATCACCACAAACATACGCATAATTTGGTTTCCATTTTTTGTGGCGGTCTACACGTCGCTGCTCAGTCGCAAATTAATAACAATAACAACGGAGCAAACAATTCGCCAGGAGGGGTAAGGGGGGGGGGGGGGTTCCTCTCCGCTTGGGCGATAATGCCGGTCGCGAAAGAAAGAAAGAAAGAAAAGTACAGCATAAAAGGGAGATAATTCCAACCTCTGTTTTGCATACCTGGAGCGACTGTTGAATTTTTGCGACTAATTGAATTTGTGCAACGCGGAAATATGTGGGTATACGTAGATGCCCCCAGCCCTCCTCAAGTGATGGATTACGGTACGTAGGAAAGTACATCTCCAAATAAATTAGATTGCGCGCGGTTGCAGCTTCGCCGTTAGCATTTGATGTGTTCGTAACCTGTTTGTATACGCCTAGTAAATTGAGGTACTCTTGTTTTCTAAAAAAAAAAAGCTTGAAGTATTCGCTGCGAGATCGACCTATAGGGGGCGACACCGTCGCCTTTCGAGTGTGGATGTTTGGAGTTGATGGTTCTTTTCCGTAATTCTTGTGTATATTGACCGGAAGATCACTTGTGGTGCGAGGGCACGATACTGTTCTGTTCCCCGATGCTCCACCTACTGCACTGAACGCGGAAAATAAACGTGTAAAAGCAGAGGACGCGAGGAAGTTACTCACGCTACGGTAGTTCATCGTATCTCCGCGGCGCGCCGACACCGTTCGATCTCGGGGGCGAATTACATTACCAAGCAATTCATGTACCAACGACTAAGCCACGATAGAGTTGCTTCGAAAGGGACATCTCACGCTTTTCTTATCGGAAAATATTTGTTCAAAATTCATGAAATTATCGTATTATTGGGGATCGATTTCCAGGTCAGGGAATTCCGCCACACGTTATGGAATTACACAGCAGTACTGTGTATTCCCTTTACACATATTTCCACAGAGTCTCCATCCACCTGCACTGCCTCACTACGGGGGAGGGGAGGGGGTTGACGTGCCTCACCTCAGCGCTGAACAAGAGCATCCATGCCTTCCTTGTACTAGCTTTTTTCTTGCTCTCGTAGCCATCATTTCACTTCATGCACCACGCTCTATTCGACGTCAGATAACAATTGGAAGTAGATTTACATATTCGGATCTTGTCCAGAGCAGTGCATCCTTCACTGGTACAAAAATATCAAAATCAGAGTAGTGCAGAGTGCAGCAGATAGTACAGCAGGGTGCAATAGTGCAGCCTTGCAGCGGACGATAATATCCCCCTTAACATAAGTCTTAAAACCCCTGCGGCCATCACCAAATTTGGGTTCGACTGTTGCTTCCCCCTCTCTCCTATACAGGGTGTCCCAGAAAACGTGTCATTGAATTATGATACAAAAACTACGTCACCTAGAATCATGCGGTCAACGACATTTGTTCTTACTAGGTTTTTGCCAGCTCCTGATGTGAATGTCATGTATCGTAAGTTTAATTATGTAAATATTTGTGAACTGAACTAGGAAATTTGCCAAGTAAGGGTCACTTTTTTATCACACCAATATGAAGAGCGTACCGAATTCACTGAAGTTCATGATAATTGACAGTGATATGCGCGAGCTATCCCATCGGAAAAAATAGCCGAACATCTTGCTTTTCGTAGCACCGAACCATAACGCGCGACGACTTTTTGAGCGCAATAGCTCTCAGTCCGACGAAAGGAGGTTCCAAACCCAGCCCACAGAGTGATAGTAGAAAAAGTGACGGTTCCTGAAATTGGGAGAGGGAAAGTGCGATCCCAGCGAAAGTCGGACGCGATAAGCCATACCTGTGTTATCTCTTTCTGGGTGTGGGCTGGGTTTCCAACATCCTTTCGTCGGACTGACAAGGATTGCGCTGAAAAATTTATCGCGCGCTAGCTCCGTAGAGTATAGTGTTCGGATATTTTTTCTGATGGGATAGCCCCTGAATATCCCAGTCAATTGTCATTAATTTGAATAAATTAGACACGCTCTTCACATTGGTGGGGTAACAAAGTGACCTTTACTTGGCAAATTTCCGAATTCAGTTCGCAAAAATTTACATAATTAAACTTACGTTACACGACCTTCACATCAAGAGGTGGCAAAAACCTAGTAAGAACAAATGCCGTTGACCGCATGATTCCGGGTGGTGTAGTTTTCTTATTATAATTCAATGACACGTTTTCTGGGACACCCTGTATAGTCCTCATCCTGCAACCTCAGATTCGAATCTTTTTGGGACGCTCAAGGACTGAGAGCGTAATTCTTACAATGCGAACTTGGCTATACGTGAACAAAGCGAGTCGGTACACTCTAAGAAAAACAGGAGTACTTTTACTCCTTTTGGGGACTAAATGCATTGCCACAAAAAATAGTCCCTTACGGGAGTAAATGCACGGGAGTGAATGAATGTCACACAGTGAAGACTGTATTTCACGCGCTGTTGTAAGAGACCCAGGTACATAATTCGTGTGCATGCATGAAAATACTTTAAAACAAACTGCCAACCGTGTTATATCGAGTTATATAAAATCTTGCGCCATACATAGGACATGGGGCACAATTTGCGAATAAAGATGCGCTAACCGTTTCTTACTCTTTGTGTTAAAATTGCTACGGTGGCTGAGTTATACAGCCTTATGCCATCAAATTGACCAAGGGCACATATTTACGTGAACTGTTGCATTCAGGAGAACATTCGCGAAGTTCAGTGACAATTTGCAGTCCTGGGGAGTAAATGTGGGGACTAAATGTCGGGTTAGGGGACTAAAATGGGCAGTAATTACAGTCCAGGGGAATAGAAGCTGCAATTACTCTCTGTTTTACTCCTTTTTTTCTTAGAGTGTACGGGTAAGGCATGGGTGCACTTGTTTCGCTTGCGTAACGCTGTATTATGTGGAAAATTAGGATGTGCAAAGGGAATATGCAGTTGTACTCTCTTTGGATTTTATGAATTTTGAACGGGTGTCCGAATTTCCGAGAAAAAGCGATTTGGGCCATTACTCACTGGGAAACCATCGTAGGATGTGTATATACATACAAAGGTATGTGTCCGGTGTGATTGGTTACATTAGGAGGAAAGGTTAAAGGAAAAAGGAAAGGTTAGCCAGACGGAGGTCGGCTTGCTATTCAAAAAAAAAAAAAAGAAGGAAAATGGGTGAAGAAAAGAAAAGGAGAAGAAACAAAAGGAGAAAAGGGGATTACTGGGGAAAAGGTGGCACTGATTGTACTGTTAGGGACACGGTTAGCTAAAATCGCCTCTCAGTACATCGCCGTCCCATATTACCTTTGTTGCGCTTGAAAGTGTTGTGGCAATATTGTATTTGAAGGTGGACCATGTGGTGCACGCGTTTATTACTCGAAAGAAATAGTCTTAACAACAACCTGGAGATAAACCACGTAGTGCTGATTTTAGATAACCGTGTCCCCTACAGTACCTGTGTCTATAATTCCCATTCCTCGGACGAAGCTCATTCACAAATGGCACCTGTTATCGCTAGGGCATACCTTCCTCCACGTATAAGAATCACAGGCAGGAACTCTTCATATATCCACGGTCTCCTGATTTCAATTCGGAAAACGAAAACAAACAATCTCATCAAGAAGGTCGAACGGTGTTCCTACAAAACTGGTCTTCAAAAGCGTTATAGGAAATTTTCGAACTACTCTTTTTAGGTCAGCTATAAAGGAAGTTATTAAATTCGTAAAATCTTAGAAACTGGAAATAACTGCAAAATAATCTCTAAGTCTCACTAACAATCTAGTCTGGTGAAAAATTTACACAAACCTCTACCCACAGAAATGTTTCTTTGCAACATTGGTCACAAAATAGCATAGGGAAATAGTACAACGTTTCAACTCTGATTTCACTAAAGCGTCAGCGCAGCCCACCACGACCAATTACCATCTACATCTAAACAGATGTAGTCGTCCTTTTTGTCTACCTGCTACATCTGTAGAAGAGATTCTGCAAGTTATATCTGACCTTCATGATTCTGCTCCGGGTGTAAATAGTATTAATTCTCGAGATCCTCAACTCGTGGAACACACATAAGCTTCTGTGTTATCGTACATTGATAATCTCATCTTTAAAACGAGCTGTTTTCCCGCAGCTCTGAAGCATTCCTAAGTAGCAGCTGTTTACAACAAGGAAAACAGTCAAAAATTGAAACTATCGTTCGATCGCGATTCTCATCTCCTTGAGCAAAGTCTTTGAAAAGTTTCTTGTATTCCGCCTCAATACGTACTCTTGATATTTTTTTACTTATTTAATCCTGACCAGATCGTCTTCATAAGTAACTGTTCAACGGAATGTGCTGTGTTAGAATTCACGAACAGAGTCAAAACTGTCATTGATTGCAATCTAGTAGCCGCTACTCTACTTCGGCAAGGCTTTTGATAGTGTTAGCCATGGCCCATGGCATCCTATCGAATCTCTCTCAGGTAGTAAAAATCAATATACATGTATCTTCCCCCACGTTCCTCAGGGTGATATCTGAGGCCCCCTGTTATGCCTAGTATGTGGTATATAAATTATTTCCCTACCTCCGTTTGTCACTCAAAACGCCTTTTATATGCTGATGATACCGCAGTTTATATACCTCGAAAATATATCGAATCATTACATCAAAACTTACAGCCAACTGTCGCGCACCGGTGCAATGATAATGCGTTAGCAATTAACAGCAAGAAAACAGAGCTAATCATATTCCTTCTTTCTTTCTTGATTTGGTAAACCATTTAGCAGAATACACAGTCAGATATGGGACTGTTAGGGCGGACCCTGTTATACAGTCCCTGAAAGAATTAAAGGGGGAAAAAAGAAAACATGGCAGCATACTGTCCCGAGAGGGCAAAGATATTAGATATACCACAGCTTGCAAAAATAGGCACTTTTGGACACTGTGAAAAAATTACATCACATACATTAATTACAGACATTGATTACGATGCATACATTACTTGCATAATAAACATGGTCGAATTTACGGGTATAACTAGTAGCAGAGGAAGTATTTCCGAGTCGTATTTTTAAATTGATGGAAAGAAGTGACATTTCTAATCCCTACTGGCAAATTATCCCAGACCGTACAGCCGTAGAATTTGCAAGAGAAAAAACCAAAATTAGTGTATTTAAAAAATATTTACAAATACAAATTTATATATTTATATATACAAATATTTATGTATACAAACCAATATTTCACAGCGCTCTAAAGAAAACATTGACAATGCCCAAACAACAAATAAGTTAATGATAATGAATGGGACAATGTCCAACTTCCTATTGAACGATCACGTTTTAACACCTGTGGGCACTTTTACTTTCTTATGCATAAACGTGGAAACAACATATGACATCATCATTCATAATTTAATTATCGTTGTTACGTATAAAAATCACCCGTTAAGTTGAGCTCCCTCCACAAAATTTAGTGTATACATTTCTCGTCGTATCACTCTTCTAGGAACAATCTAATAGGAATAACAAAATCATTAATCATTATTATTATTAATTATTGAACTGTTTCTACTAGATTCTCCCGCAGCGGAAATTTTCTCTGGCCTCGGCACAAAATACAAACAGGTAAAGAGGCTTTCGTTTTTGTGACAATAACATTATGGAATAATCTACCATCCCACAGACGATCTCTAGACGCATTATAGCATCTTCCTTCCATTGTAAAGAACCGTATTATCTCTCACGTAAGTGCCAGCTAGCTTAGGTTTCGTTTTATTAACGTTTATTTTCTTGTTTGTCATCAGCCTGTTATTACTCATGCAGTGATTGCTAGTAACTAGTTCGATATATCTGCACAAGTGCTGAATTACGAAAAGTATGGTCTAGAACGTCTTTATATTCGTTTGTATAATATCATATTACGCACTCCTGCTACAATAGAGCGACGGCCTTACATTGTTCCTTCTCATCACCACCGTCATCCGCTGCGCCTTTGCCACGTTCCGCGATTAACCATTCTCATCCCGCCTTTCTCTGCGGCTGGTCACTCATAGAACCACAGCACAAATTGGCGACCCGGACGTGACGTCCTTCGTCGGCGACAACGCTTCCAAACAGCAGGCCACCATCGGACGTGCGGGCATCAAGCTTCCGCCGACACACCCCAACGTATGATACCAAATAGCAGAGAGCGAGTTCGCTCTTGCTACAATCACTCAGCAAAGCGGCAAAATTCCATCACGTCGTCAGCAATATACCTCCCTAAAGTCCATTGCAGTCGACCTATTCAGTAACCCTCTACCACCAGTCCCTGCGGTGTTCTTCGGAAGGCGATTATGGCGCGCGAGCGTTTGCGACAGCTGTTAGCCGCTGATGAACTCTGCAATCGCGGGTCTTCTCAACTCCTACATCGCATGTGCAGACTCTTTAGTACCTGACTTTCTACATTCGACGGAGCCCCTCTCAATGAAATACTCTTCAGCCGCCTTCCACACCAAGACCGCATGGTACTCGTGGATCCTCCAGGCACAACGCTAGAGGCTCTTGCTCACGTCGCCGATAAAGTCGTTGAGGGCGCTGTACCAAGTATTTCACACTCCTTATCACTAGCAGCGTCGGAAAGTTTGACTTCCGTTCCTTCCAAGGCAAACAATTGCAAAAACGCATGCCAAACCGTCCACCCGGAACCTGACCCCGTATTTTTTTTTTTTTTTTTTTTCTACGACAAGAGGTTCGTAAACTTAACAATATGATGCAACGAAAGATCCCTTGCAATGTATTGCTTTCACGTGCTTGATCCCGTACAGGGCGTACCTCTCGAACTCCCTCTCAGCATTTCACTATTCAAAGACCTCGACTTCCTATCAGCGTCCCACCCTCAGCCGTCCGCAAGAAATGTAGCAACAACCTTTCATCTTCTGGAGCACGATCCTTTTGTCGCTTTGCCCAGGCAACCTGCGACAGGTAGCAATTGTAACGCACCATCTCATCACCGTCGTAATCCGCTGCACCTTCGCTGCGTGCCGCGAAGAGACCATCATTCTCATTATTTCGCCCTTTGTGGATGGTTACTCATATACACCACAGGTCTTGTAAAGACTAACATGGTCGGATGGCGCTATATTGTGAAAGGTAGAGAAGCGTTGGACTAGGTTAGCTCAGCCGGGTCACATCAAGTTAGGATTCGCTATGGCACGCGGGAGTGAGGGTGGCGCCCCACCACGTGCTCGCTCTACCCGGTGCCGGCGTCAGACAGTGCCGCCCGAGTGTCGTGGGCGCAGTAACCGTGGTGGATCGTTCGTAAGGAACCGAGAATAACACTTGATGTTTATACATGTACGTCTCACACGACGCTCCACGTTCGTTCTTGTTTCGTTTTATTTGTACTTTTTCCTTCTTTCAGGTGAAAGCATTCTTTTTGTGGTGTCTTTGTTTTCTATTCATAAAAGCCAGAAGTGATAAGCGTTTTGCATGTTTAACGTAATTAAGTTTTTTGTAATCTACATAATGCTTTGGGATTGTATAGAATGCATAGAAAAAGCGTACGACACATTTCCCAAACAACGAAATTTCGTTCTTTGCCAAAACCATCAAGGCATTCTATACAACCCTTAGGCATGCTGTAAAATTCCTGGCTGTCACGCTTAACGGGTAAAACACAGAGGATGTGTCACGAGAAGCGAGCCAAAATTTTCATAAATCCACGCTGCGTTTTTCTTTAAAGATATTCTGCATATGCCTTTTTACGGAGTGGTCTTCTTAGATGTAATTATTTTCTAATAGCTAGCGCCAGCCTTAAAGGTCAGCTACGCCGACAACCTAAACACTCTAAATGGTTGTGATATTGTGAAAGCCCACCCCCATCGAACTCTCCCTAAATCATTTCATCTTCATTCTGCCATTTCGGTTTACATTATCACGTGAAAAAAAGAAAAAAGAAAAAGAAAAACCATAAAGAAATAGCAACAGATAATTCATTCCGAAACACACACATTCCCACATCACCACCAGCAATGGGGTAGAGTATCGCCTCTGGCGATGAAACTCCCCATTCATCATCTTAAACAAAGTTGTTGTTGTTGTTATGACGTTGATATGCCCGACCGGGCACTGCGACGTGTACGCGCCTTCGTACTTCTCAGTGGATTACAGCTACGACATTTCGTGGCTTCACGTCTCTCTGCTTGAAGATGTCGGACAGCGGGGTGCCGCGATGAGTGAACAGTGGAGCAGCTGCAAACTCATCGGTTAACCAGGGTTAACCAAGCTCAGTGTCATGTTGTCAGTGCAATTCGACGTTTGCGTTTTGTGAGCTCGAAAAGTTTGTATCAACTAGCGTTTGCGTTAGCCCCTTTACAGCAGTTGCTGTGTAGGGACAGGAATCGGAGGAAATTGACTGACGTTTCGAGAACTGTTCCAGCAACAAAATACAGTCACCGTTTTATTTTTGCAGAAAAAAGCGTGCTGTGTACACGAGAAACTACATAACGCTACGGGACAAGTTTTATGTACGATTTATCGATGTGTAACACCGTCGACGATGTTATGGTACGACCAGCGACGTAAAACGAAATACAAATCATGTGATGTGATGTGATGTGAATAAAGAAAAAGACCTACAAAGAACACAAAAGAAATACAAATCATCTTTCAAACTTCTTGTGGGAGGGATTCTGCGCATTTTCCAGAAGTTATCTTTGAATCGCACACTCCCATGTCATGCTGCGTCATGTAGCACGCTATATACTACTGCATTTCATGTCTAACATCTGGATTTTGTCTGTAATGATCATCGCAGCACAAAAACATGCGTACAGAATCTTCAAACGCCATCTGGATGCCAGTCACCAGGGTAAGTATAGTAACCACTGGTAACTCACCAGGGTAAGCTATCAGAGGTTACCAGTATTGCCACCTAGAAATGTTGTCTTTGGGTTCTGAAGAGTGAGGGCATAGGATTGGTCCTAGAAATCAAATCAGCGGGTGCACTGTTTTTGCCTCATGAAAAACAAAAATATAACATCGTGCATAAATTATGTCCTGCTGTATAGTGCTATTTCAACTCACAAACTCATATTATGGGAAAGTGAGAGAGGTAATTTACGTGGCTGTCGTCATGAGTGACATCAGTGGTCAGCCTGTGAATTAATCTTGTTAACAGGAATGTTTGCACACAGCACTTAGTATTTAGTGTTCACCATGTAGGTCATGCTAAACAATTTGTAACATGCAACCATGTCTGCAGCATTCTCGACTGCCTCTTAATTCCAGTTAGAGAGACACGTTACCAATTGATTCGCCAAGGTCGGTCCTACGGGGTCTGGCGTAACTCCAAATCTTCATGGAAGTTGTGATTTATCATAAGCATCGTACATGAAGTACAATACAAAAGGGCTCCTAGAGATATCAAAGACTACCCATATGTCCGCCCGTCCTTAGAATTTTGTAGCACGGTTTGGGACCCCCTTGAAATAGATCTTAGGCGAAAACTAGAAGAAACAAAAAACACAAGCCCAAGCGGCTAGGTTTGTCTGTAATAATTACTCTCCTCACACCTGGTTAATTCCATTTTAAATCGACCAAGGTCCGCCGATGACATTTTTTTTATTTCAGTGAAAAAAAAAAAAAATGTTGGAGACGACCTTAAGTGAAGACGAAAGCAGGTTCCCGGAGCTTCCTACGATAAACGAGTCCACAGATGGAGAGGGGGTAAGGTGGCGCCGTCTTCGCGACGTGATTTTTTCTCGCGACTTTGCAGCCTTACTGATGCCATTCCATTCGCATCACAGCCCTCATAGCTAGCACACAGAAAGTCTGGGCACTCTGGTATACCTGTACGGAGTGAAAACGGCGTCACTTTATAGGGACGCTGAAGACAAAATGCCAAAGTCAGCAGATATGACAAAAATTGAACATTTTTTAGCGCTCATAGCTCGTCGACGGCAGGACAAATATTCGTAAATGAAGTATGCTTTTCATGCGCAATCTTTCCTCTATCGTTAAATATATAGAAAACCATTCTAACCTGTTTCGTTGCCGAAAGAGATGCCAGTAAAGTTAGGCGAGAGCAGAAAATTGACGATGCTTGGTATGGCATACCTCAGCCGCTGCAATACTTATTCCAATAATTTTGCTCTTACTGAAAGGCCAACATATCCCCTAAATCCAGCTGCAAAAATATGTTGCACTATTTTAGTAGGGTGAACGCAGCGAATTTTTCCCTGTGTCCAGGTTTCGCCGTTGCGGCCTCGCACTCCGACTGCACTTTCGAGTGGCACGCCATCACGCGTTTCGAATTGCACTTGCCTTCGGTCTTCCTGATGTTGCATTGATTCCCGCTTCTGGCACTTGTTTGTGGACATGTCCACGTCGGCATTCTTAATTACGAGTAACCCTTTTATATGCCTTTGCGAGACCAAGAGATGGCGTGTGTCTATTATGCCGCAGCGACTGAGAGTGGAGTACTGACTGGAGTAGCTGAGTATAGCAACAACTTTTGTCAATACCGCACAAGGTGTTAATTTTTTAAGTTAAAGTATGTTCTAGGAAGCGGTACCAGTGGCTGATTGTTGCAGGTGCCGTCTTTATTACAATCGCTAGAAGAAGTAAAAAAAGCTGTCAGTCTACATTGCATAGGTATCATGCCTTTCTGCGATGGAAATTATCATGACATCTATTTGTGACATATATTAATAAAAAATAATGAGGGGCGCATTCTACCGACAAGGGTTCGCCTGGTCTGCCGTGGTGCAACCTTCCTCTTACTGACCAAATCCTGTCTGATTGACCAAATAATGTCGGGCTCAGGGGATGCATATGCTACCTATGTAATGTCAGTTAATGCTTAATATAAGTTTATGTAATGTAAGTTAAGCCAATGACAGTTTTTTGTTACTTCTTCTTGCGGCTGTAAAGACGGCACCTCCAGCGATAAGCCACTTGGTAGCACTTCCCAGTACAGAATGTTTTTTTTTTGTTTGTTTTTTTAGCGCATACCATGTACAGTATTGAAAAAGCTGTTTCAAAAGTTGTTGCTATACTCAGCTACATATTGTCAGTCAGTACTCCACTCTCAGTCGCTGCGGCATTATTGACAGCTAGATGTCATCTGTTCGTCTAGCAACGGCATATGAAAGGTTTGCACGTAAACAAGAATGCCGACGTGGACATGTCCCCAAATAAGTGCCAGCGGTGGGAATCAGTGCAACATCAGGGAGACCGAAGGCCCTGTGAAATCGGAAACGCGCGATGGCGTGCCACTCGAAAGTGGAGTCGGAGTGCAAGGCCGCCACGGCGAGACATGGGCACAGAAAAGAATTCGCTGCGTTCACCCTACTAAAATAGTGCAACATATTTTTGCAGCTGGATTTAGGGGATACGTTGGCCTTTCAATAACCGCAAAATTATCGGAATAAGTATTGCAGCGGCTGGGGTATGACATACCAAACATAGGCAATTTTCTGCTCTCCACCTAACTTTACTGACATCTCTTTCGGCGATGTGATGTGATATGATGTGAATAAAGAAAAAAATGGGGCAATGAAACGGGATAGAATGGTTTTCTATATATTGAACGATAGAGGAAAGATTGCACATTAAAACTGTACTTCATTTACGGATATTTGACCTGCCGTCGAGGAGCTACGAGCTCTAAAAATTGTGCAATTTTTGTCATATCTGCTGATTTTCGCATTTTTTCCTCGGCGTCCCTTTAAAGGGACGCCGTTTTCACTCCGTACAGGTATACTAGAGTGCCCAGACTTTACGTGTGCTAACGGTGAGGGCTGTGACGCGAATGAAATAGCATCAGTAAGGCTGCAAAGTCGCGAGAAAATATCACGTCGCGAAGACGGCGCCACCTTACCCCTCTCCATCTGTGGGCTGGTTGATCCTAGGAAGCTCCGGGAACCTGCTTTCGTCTTCACGTGAGGTCGTTTCCAACACATATTTTTTTCACTGAAATCAAAAAAATGTCATGAGCGGACCTTGGTCGATTTAAAATGGAATTACACACCTGAGATCCATGCTGGGTTGGCCTTCACTCGAATTCCGTAGGAGAAAATCTCGATTAAAACTGTTTTGTCAGATATACTCCCAGGCATTCTTCGAGGGCATTATAATTTTGCACCGAGCTACACTTCAGAATGTGTCGACCATGATTGTAAAGTTGAGCCCAATCGTTTTCAGATGTTCGTTTTCAAAAACTATTTTTTTTCCCTGAATCACTTGAAGAATGGATAGACTTCCACGCTGCCTTGTCTCGCCTTCTTCAAGTGGCATCTTTTGTGACAAGTTATGCACATTTCTGTCAGAATGATTGAATTGTTGTTATTGAGTTGTCGTTGGTTGTTATCTCCTGTACACTACACAATGCAACAGGCGGAACAGTAGGGTATTTCTAAATAAATAAATAAAAGTATATGTGACAGGGACTTTCATCAGTTGCAGGTACCGCAAAACCCAAACGCGAAGAGTCCAAATAGCTTGCTCGCTCCGACATCTGTAAGAAATGATATCAGAGCATCCAGTGCACGCCGTCTAAAGAGTGAAGGTCGAGCGCCAAAAATCGTCACAATATTAAACGGCCGGCCGGTGCCGCGAGCGAAGACTGAAGGCGACAGCGAGCAACAGGGTATATCGCACTCACGACGTCACGACTGTATTTTTATTGATATGAAGATTTACCTTTGTTATTGCGTTACCTTTTTCTTAACAGCTTTATCTCTAACCTGCGACATCACTGGCAATGTCGTCACTCGTTACACTCGAGCACTCGTTCACAATAGTGAGCTTTAGTGCATCGTAGGCTATCGCCTTTGCGTGGCTAATGGGTAGCGTTGGTGGACCTGTGCACACGCAAAACAGAAAGAGAGCTTCGCGCAGTGCGTAAAACTACCACGCTATCCCATACGTACGCAAAGGCGATAGCGTAAGATACACTAAAAAAGCTCGCTAATATTGAATACACCTTTACGTTGGTTTGCAAGCTAAATCTGTCAAGTTCTTTCTTGCTCTTTGTTAGGTGGTTGGCATAGACTTCTGACCTTCTCGGGGGGGGACTCTTTCGCCTCGCTATTTGTCAATGTTGGGCTCAGACATGGGCTGGGCAAGGACTGGGTCATCGATGAACAAACACGGCATTTACCTAACCGTTGCAACTGAGGCGAGCTGACCAACCGCGGTGTAAACGAGCGCTGTCCGGTGGCGTGGTTGTGTGGCACCTTACTATGGGAAAGAGTACGTGTAGGAGCGAAACAGCTGGAGAGGGTGTTGCAGAAGCTAGTGTGCATGAATTGGACAGTCTCCTGTCATAATAGAAACCACAAGAAGAGAGGCTAGAAGAAAAGCTGGGAAAGTGAGAAATGGGGAAACGCGAACCCTTCAAATTAAATAATTAAAAAATTCACGCCTAAAATTACACCCGTCAAAATCCATCCGTTGAAATAAACTACTTAAGAATTCATGGCGTTAAAATAGGGTAAAGTGGGGCTACTTGAAGCGGGGGCAAGTTGAGGACAGTTTTGGTTTTTTGCGTGGCATTTTCTTAGCAATATTTTTTTCTCGTGTGTGACACCAGGGTGAGCACAGTCGTTGTCTGGCTTTGAAGTAATGTGTTGACGTTCTGCACGTGGCTTTTTAGAAAGACGTGAGACGCTGTTTCGCAGATGTGGTCGAGGTAAGATGGGCCTTTTTTTGTCCCATCTGTAACTTTCGCGAGCATTGACTTCCAGTTCACTTCTGCTCCTCGGCTAATAAAATACGACCTTACCGTTATGATGCTGTGTCACTGCCCTGTGTTTCCATGTGCATTACTCGTGGGTGACCGTTTCGGTTGGCCCAAATAAAAGACAAAATTTAATCCTGGCATTAATTTTTTGATGTCCTCAACTGATCCATAGGGTGGATAAGTCGACGAAAATATGTATCCCGTCATTTTTGGCTCATACGAAATAAACACCTGGTTTGGCACCACACTAATTTGTGGATCCTTTCTCAAAGGTTTGGGGATTCAGTTAACGGATTATGGTACAATTTAGGCGATTATTCTGACTGCTATTAACAAAATAGTTCAACTGTGTTGTTCAACATAGACCACCTTACCCTACATACTCTCAAAATTAGTCAAGGTTAGGCCTAGGGTCGTTCTCTGTCGTGTGTTATTTTATGGGCGACACTATATGTGTTCTGTTCAACGAAACTCACCTAACGTTTTTTTATTCGATAAGGTATAGCGCACACATTCCTGCGCTGAACTGTGAACGACGTTATTCCGATGAGCCGGAATCCCTTTGTGAGAACGTGGTCATGGCGAAGAATCATTGTATTCAAGTCCATACTTGTCAATTATTATGAATTTGTGTAAATTCGGCACGCTCTTCATGTCGGCGGGGTAAAAAAGTGACCTTTGCTTGGAAAATTTCCGAGTTCACTTCGCAAAAATTTACATAATTAAGCTTAGCTTACATGACATGCACATCAGGAGGTGGCGAAAACCTAGTAAGAACAAATGCTGTTGACCTCATGATTCTACGTGGCGTAGTCTTTTATTATAATTTAATGACACGTTTTCTGGGACATCCTGTATGTGTAATCATAAACAGACCGCTATACCTTCCCACACTCTAAGAAAAAAAAAAAAAAGGTTGAAAAGGGGCTGAAATGGCGCACTTCTTCCCAGCCAACTTTTTTTCAGCCTACCGGAGGCATGAGTGCGGCGTTTCTACCACTCTCCCCGGCTATCTCCTCCTAGTCGTAAAAGGTATGTCCGTGCATTGCCATGTGTGGGGTAGAAATGAAAGGCCGAAGCGAAGAGCCCTACGTCACCGCGATAACCAAGTTAGCCTCCGTATTCCTCAGCACACTGACAGAGCTATACCAAGGACGCCGATAAGGACGTGTGTCGACGTTTCTTTTTCTTTCTCCTTTTCCAAACTATGATGTGTTTACTAAAAAAAAGCTCTGTGCCTGGTGAAAATACAGTAGGCATAGGCTGTGATTCTTTGCGCGTGAACAGCTCGCAACTGTCAAGGCATACTGTCACCGTAACATCCTGCGCCTGTGTGCAAAAAGGGGTGGAAGAGAGTGGGAACAGGCGTGATCTCGTGCTCAGACTCGACGGCGCGTTCCTGACCGACGGCGAACTCTGCCATGAAGGTGCTAGTTAGTTATGGTGGGCGAAAAGCGGTAGTGTCGGGGGAGCTGACATCACCACAATGGAAGACACAATTGGTGCCGCTGCCGCGCTACTGAGCATACCAGAGAAAGAACTAAACAAGAAGAGACCAACGGTGAGTTACTTTGTATGTTCGAAAAACGTTCAGATAAGTATATCAATTCACTTATCGTTCAATCTGTGAATGACTGTGCAGACGAAGGGAAGAAACTGCGTCACTTTAGGCCGTCAGTTCGTTCCAGACAGTCATGCATGCCGCATGCAACGAATCTAGCAATGAAGATTGTAACACGTTACGGCGAAAGAACGGCGGTGGTTTCCTGCGATGGCAACTCAACGGTACTCCGCCTGAGGGAAGATGAACTAATGTGCTAGCACCTTACAGTGAGTAGTGTCGTGTACTTTTTTTCGTGCTAAGTGCTTGTCGTAGCCATCGCCTATATTATGGTCTGTTTTTCACTGATGGCGCGCTATGTAGTGTCGCAGTGGGATAATTATGCTGTCTTTCGTTCCTTGCAGATCTACGATGACGACTTTGACATCTGTATGGAAACAGCACATGCAGGTAGTTTTCGTCGCTGTATAGCTCCCACCTTGGTTCTCTTTACTACGAACATTTGTACGCCTTCATGACACTTTTTGTTCGTTCAGATTAGGGAAGGACGCAATGCGCTCACAGGGACTGTCATTGAAACTGCCTTGGACAGAGTTCTGCGGGACATTTCGGAAGCGAGGTTTGAGGTACAGTCGAAAGAAGCGCCAACTGGAAACGTTCTTTGAAGCCTTTAGAGTCTGAACATGGTGAGCGTAAGATGATTTGTCTTCCAAGATAGTCTACAGATAGTTCGGACGTTTCACGGCTTTATGGCTTCCATAGCGCATATGCACTGCGACACATGCAGGGTGTTTCTGTTTCATTCTTGTGTAATGTCGGGTGAATATTCACATTGTGATTATGTATATGTGCAGCAATGATAGTCACACTCCTTGTGGTCCTCAGTCTGGCACATGAGAGGTACGAGTCGTTCATCACGCCCCAGGTGGGTACGTATGGCGTTCGTTCTTATTGTACATCGCAAAAGGTTTTGTTCTGCAGCTATGGAAACGCTTTGCAGCGAGCTTTGCATTTTTCGTACTTTATTACTGGTGTCTCTAGAGCGACCGCGACGATAACATCCTGCTGAAAATACTTGGGAGATTTTGTCTATGTATTCTGGTAAATTTCTAGGTAAAGAACGAACATGTCTGTCATGTGGTGTGCTTTTTCCGGGAAGTATTTCATCCGGAGCGAACGCTGTTATACCTGGAGAAAGAGACCCATAGGGTGTCCAGCTTGAAGGAGCCCGTGAAGACCCTCGTCGTGCTTTACTGCTTACGTGCTTTACGGCTTATGAACATCGAATTCATGCCCAAGTCCCCTTCTACACTGCAAGTGTGCTACAAATTAATGAATGTACCCCTCGCATTAGTGATTGGCAGTGGTGAATGTACCTGGCATGTGATAAAGCTGCTGTGTCTTGATTGGAATAGATTGTGCAAAATAAAGATTTGTAATCTGTAACAGCCTTTTCTCTGTGCTTCCATTCCTTCGGAACAGTGTGCATTAACTGCGTGCCCTTACTGTTAACTTTACGTGCACCCCAACAAGAGGGAACAGTTCTAATTACAAGAGCAGAAGCGTTATATGCATACGGTGGCAAATGCTTCTCTCGAAATGTGTGAAATACCCATCCCCACCGGCAAACGTATATCACTGCTCTGGTAGAAAACATCCCTCCGTTACAGCGTTAAGACTCGAACCACTTGGGTAGAACTGCTTCATTCAGGAGTGGAAATTTATAGCCCGGTAGGGCAGATCACTTCTACCAAGGGTAGAACGTCCCACCTCAAAAGGTATAGCATTTATCTGCAACGCGGAGGCAAATTTCGCCTCCTCGAGGTAGACGATTACAATCTGATATATCTGATTACAATCAATATTTCAAGAGAACGTCTTTATATATATTGTTATTGATAGCTATTTTTACATTCCAGTCATGTTATGTGGCTACACGAAGGATTCTGAAAGAGGAAAACAACAACAACATGGCTAATACGGTATAACAGGGAGTCCAGGCCGAAGAGGCGAGCTGTTAAGATTACAAATGTGCATACGGTTCTGTTGTAAAGTGAGAAATTGTGAGTGCACTACTTTCCTTAAAAAAAAAAAAAAACGAGAAAAGGAAAGTCATGCATGCATCATTTCATGAATTGTAATATTTAATGTTTCCGTATCACTATCCCATATTCACATGTTTCCATATAAGTGAATGAGCTAATTAAACCAAAATCATTTCATGGTCATGCTCTGTGTTTACCTGGAAGTCACATTTTTAAGGCTTGTCATTTTTTGTTCATATGAAGACTTATGTAAGCCTTGTATAAAATAACGGACACTCATCAACACGTATGCAGCTTATTACGGCATTAAAACCAGCCATGTAGAGTCAAATGCCTGTTGTTTTAATATTGTAGCCTATTCGCAGTTGCTATTTGCTTCTTGCAGCTTTACTCATTCCAGAAACAAGAATTGTACCATTCTAAGGCGGATGGAAATAAACTGACGTCGACTGAGATAGGTGTTCCTTCTCGGCCAGTAACTGTAAGATGACTCCAAAAAACGTCACAACTAAGCCAGTATTCATCTAGCTCTCCACAAGTCGTGAACTCCACACAGTAGCGTGCTTCATAGCAACATCAGCACTACCTTGTGTGTGTACACATTACACTATATGCTCCATTGTGCTGCCGTATAATAACATACTGTTTGTGACGCAATATATGTATATATATATACGCCCTGTCCAAAGCACGACAAACAGACCGGAGGAACTTATTCGGTAAACGCAACGACGAACCCAAGGGCGACCGCGTAAACCTTGTTCTTACCTTTGGTGCAGGCGCGGGTAATATTAACAGTATCCTCCACCGCCACCATAGCATCCTTCTGCAATCTGAACGGACACGACAAATATTTGCCGAGAAGCCACGAGTTACCTACAGACGTGCCCGCAACCTCCAAGATAGACTAGTCAACTCCAAAGTTCCCAAACCATTAACACCTACGGCGGGATGCCATCCATGCAATGGTAAAAGATGCCAAATATGCAAATCAATGCAAAGCACGGCAGCGGTCAAGAGTACAAACTCCGACTTCTCCCTTAAAATCAATAGCGACTTTGACTGTAACTCCAGTAACATTATTTATATCATTCAATGTACAACATGCTCCGCGCAATATGTAGGTCAAAGTAAAAATTCATTTAGGATTCGATTCAATAACCACCGATCAGATGTTTCGAAAAAAGGTAGCCTCCCGGTTTCTCGCCATTTTAGTCGACCCGGTCATTCCATTAATAACGTCGCACTTTTTATTTTAGAGTCAAATTTCACATCCGATCGCTGCAGAGAGCAACGCGAATGGTATTTGATCTACAAATTTCAATCTCTAATAAATGAGGATAAAGGAGTGCTATCAACTGTAAGAAGCATATCCAGATAACTTTTTTTCTGTATGTCCTCGGAGTGCCCGCTGCCTCTTTTCTTCTTTTCTTTACAGCTGGACACAATGACTCTAAGAACACCCCGGACAACAGGTTTTCAACGAGCGCGACCCAAGGCTCTGACACGTAATCTCCCCGGCCGATGACCCAGGAACCTTCCGGAATCTTCCAGAACATGACTCACTGACGACTGCCTCGCAGTGGAATTGTACCAACTGTGACGACACTTTTGTAACCTTTTAAAAGACCTTGTACATAGATTTTCGTCTCAGTCCCGAAGAAGGCGGAGCTTCCGCCGAAACGTAGACTTCCCCAGACCCTTAGTTTAAATGCCAGCTTAATAAATAACTTTCCCCTACTCCCTACTTCAGTCTCTGGTGTCTTTCCTCCCCTATCTATCTCTCTCTCTATATATATATATAGTTGAAATAAATGGGAGACAGAAGACGAAAGTAGGGGAAGTAACAAAAAAAGGGTTTATTAAAACTTAAAAATCATGAAAGTTAGGGAGAATGTCTACGTTACGGCGGAAGCTCCGCCTTCTTCGGGACAAAAGAGCTAAATGTGGCCACGAGGCTGATAAGGGGCTTGAGAATGACGTGATCGGTTGGGGGAAATTCCCGCCACCTGGCGGTTGTCAATTGGGTAAATTCCAGAGCGTTTCTGTGTCAGGTCCAGGAGTGGGGTCATCGTCCTTGTGGGTCAGTGGGGACCTTGATCTGGCTGAAACGAGAAAAGGCAACAGGGTCTTATCTAGGTTGTTAGACTTCTTATTGTTGACAGCATGCCAGGGTCCTCGTTAATGGCCGATCGGAATTTGTAAATTAGGTAAGATTCCCGTTGTTCCCGGGAGCGGTCGGAGGTAAAGTTCGACTGGAGAATAAAAACTGAGGCTTCGTTGATTGAATGTTCTGGTTGTTTGAAATGGCGTGAGACTGGGAGATTAGGTTTCTTGGTAACATCCGATCGGTGATTGTTGAATCTAATTCGGAAAGAAGTTTTTGTCTGACCCACGTATTGGGCCCGGCATGTGTTGCATTGGATTAGATAGATAACGTTGCATGAGTTACAGTCTACGTCTGCGTTGATCTTGACGGTAAAGTTGGAATTTGTACTTCTGACCGTTTGTGCGGTCTGCATTAACTTGCAAATCTGGCATCTCCTGCCATTACATGGATGACAGCCCGCCGGAGGGCTAGTAGGTTCGCCTACTTTAGAGCGGACCAAGCTATCTTGTAAGTTACGTGTACGTCTGTAAGCGACACGTGGTGGATTAGGAAATATGTTTTTCGTGCGTTCTGACTGGAGAAGGATACTGTGGTGGCGGCTAAGTATGTTGTTAATGTTTGGGATATTTCCGGCGAATGTTACAGTTAAGTTCACGGCATTACTTTCTGATTTGTTTTGTCTTGCCTCCAGTAAGCTTAGACGGTTTGCCTTGCGAGCTCTGTTGAGAGCATCTTGAACTAGATCGGGTGGATACTGACGACCGACAAAGGCTTGTTGCAGCTGTTCTAAATTTCTGTCCAGATCGTCGTCATTCGAGCAGATTCTCCTATACCGAAGGGCTTGACTATAGGGAATGGCCAGTTTCGTGTGGCGAGGATGACAACTATGGAATGACAAGTATGGATACCTAGATAAGACCCTGTTGCCTTTTCTCGTTTCAGCCAGATCAAGGTCCCCACTGACCCACAAGGACGATGACCCCACTCCTGGACCTGACACAGAAACGCTCTGGAATTTCCCCAATTGACAACCGCCAGGTGGCGGGAATTTCCCCCAACCGATCACGTCATTCTCAAGCCCCTTATCAGCCTCGTGGCCACATTTAGCTCTTTTGTCCCGAAGAAGGCGGAGCTTCCGCCGTAACGTAGACATTCTCCCTAACTTTCATGATTTTTAAGTTTTAATAAACCCTTTTTTTGTTACTTCCCCTACTTTCGTCTTCTGTCTCCCATTTATTTCAACTATAATTACGTAGCCGTCCGATCCAACTCCAACTTTTCAAGATATATATATATATATATGTTATGTTTATATATGTTATATATATATATATATATATATATGTTTGTAAGTCAAACGTCGCCATGCCAGTACTGGACAGCTGTTGCGGCCTTGTTGGGCCATCATCAGCAGTACACAGGCAGGCAACGTTTGAGCGGATGGCGTCAGAAGGTCACGTGGCACGTGATGCCTCCCGTCAGGGTGTCCTAAGACACCTATGAAAGCCCAGTGCAAAGCCAGTCAAGAGTATAAGAGAAAAGAAAATTAGCAAGAGCTCTTTGGCTGCACGTGTAGCGTATGTTTGTAAGTCAAACGTCGCCATGCCAGTACTGGATAGCTGTTTCGGCCTTGTTGAGCCATCATCAGCAGTACGCAGGCAGGCAACGTTTGAGCGGATGGCGTCAGAAGGTCACGTGGCACGTGATGCCTCCCCTCAGGGTGTCCTAAGACACCTCTGAAAGCCCAGTGCAAAGCCAGTCAAGTGTATAAGGGAAAAGAAAATTAGCAAGAGCTCTTTGGCTGTACGTGTAGCATATGTTTATAAGTCAAACGTCGCCATGCCAGTACTTACAAACATATGCTACACGTGCTTATAGTTGCAAAAAAAGACGTGGAAACAGATTTTAGGTAAGTTACAAACACTAGTTTACTACATAGTGAGACGTTAAAAAGTAAAATAGGCAAGGGGTCGATGTTTTGACAGTGGCACTGTCTTCGTCAGGACAAAAGATTCGTAGGTGGTTACAGGTTACTTAAATAGGTTTGGTACATGACGTCATAATCGGTACGGGCACGCCACAGGCGTTTGTCAGTGAGTCAGATTCGGGAATATTCTAGAAGGTCAAGTCCGGGTGGTGATGTCATTCGCCGTAGGTCACTGTCCGCTTTGGGGAAAATTCCTGGGCAGGGTGAGAGCTGCTTCGAACTTTGCTGAAAAAAAAGAGAGAAAAGAAAACAGAAAAGAAATGAAAAGGAAGAAAGTGTGGCTTATCTAGGCGGCCAGATTTCTTACCGTTGAAAGTGCTCCCAGATCTTCGTTAATGGTTGATTGGAATTTGTAAATGAGATAAGATTCGCGTTGTTCCCTGCACCGATCTGAGCTAAAATTTGACTGGAGAACGAAAAGTGACGCATTATTTAGTGAATGACCTGGTTGTTTGAAATGGCGAGAGACCGGGAGGTTTGGCTTTTTTGCAACGTCAGATCGGTGGTTGTTGAACCTGATCCGAAATGATGTTTTAATTGAAATGATGCTGAATGATGACTAGAAATGATGTTTCCGTATCTTTTTTTGCAACTTCTGTAAAACTTCGTGGGCGTTTGATAATCCTTTTACCTCAACCTATATATATATATATAGGTTGTGAAAGAGCTCCGGCTATTTTTTTCCTTGTATACTTCACTGGCTTTGCACTGGGCTTTCAGTGAGTGAGTTATCTCACCCTGATGGGAGGAATCACGTGTTACGTGGCCTTCTGACACCATCCACTCAAACGTTGCCTGCCTGCGTACTGTTGATGAGGCCCAACAAGGCCGAAACAGCTGTCCAGTACTGGCATGGCGACGTTTGAGTTACAAACATATATATATATATATATATATTGTCATATATATTAGTCACCAACCTGTGTTAGTCATGACAAAAGCGCATGCGCTGCTCTCTTTCCCTTATATATAACCCTCTCCCATATATAAAGTTTGCTCTTGTCACCAAACCCCAGTCCCGTCGAAGGCAGCGCTGACTGCCGAAACGTCTACCCCTATCGCTATATGTGTTAATAAACTCCCCTTTGTGTTTTCCTGTAAGCTCTTTGCCGTCTTCTGATTTTTTCTGCTTATATATATATATATGAGTATACAGATACTCATGGAACGATGCGACAGCACCAGAGGACACGTGTTTCGCCGTGTTTGCGGCTCGTCAGCTCTGGGTAGCTGCGCATCGTTCGGAACTGGCAAACCAGGGGTCGCTCAGCGAGCAATATAGACCTGGGAGGGTGACTCAGCACTCCTCAATGCCACAGTGTAAGCCAGTGAATTATAATGCAGGAAAAAAAAGCTTTTTTTTCTGCATTATATATATAGATATAATAAGGAGCTAAGGACCCTAAGGACACACTGCATGGCTTATACCCTGCTGAATGCATATCCATACCTGGCTGCAACATTGCATATCAATGCAGGTTAGAATACACATTTTGGCTTTTGGCCGTGATGAGACATCTTCGGCTGTATTGAGACTTTGCCGTGATGAGACGCTTGGGGATTAAATGATTATTGGCTGTAATGAGACTTTCGGGTGTAATGAGACATCGGCCGTAATGAGATACAGTCCGTTGATGGTATCCAAGGTCGTGCTGAAGAAAGGGAGCTGGTGGGTTGGAATCCTACCACTGGCTGTGCTGTCTGAGGCCTTTCCTGGGCTTTCTGCCAGTCTTTCCAGCATAGCACGCTGTGCGCCAGTCATTGACACGAATGCTAGGTAATCACTTCTGATTTCGAGAGAGAGAGAGAGGGGGGGGGGGCGTACGCGTTTTTGTGGCCAGTTGGATATATGAAAACTGCCACAAAAAGGTGTACGCCCCCCTCTGTCTTCCCTATATCATTCGTGGCAATGGGTGACGCAAAACGTGCTTTGCGGCATATGTCTGTTTTTAGAGTGTGAAGTCAGCCCAGGACGCACGCTAACCCCCTGTCACCTACTCCTCCCTACAGTCGTCCTCCCCCCATCTGTCCACGTCCGTACGCCCCTCGTAGCCGCCGTTGTATCACGGCGCTAACACGGAATTAAAGAAAAAGAGATAAACTGTCCAACGGATCCGTTTTCTTACTTTACCTGGTTAAGAAGCCAAACTGAAGCGTTCAACAGAATGATGCCTAGCATATCAAGGAAATCATTAAAAGAGATGTCCTTTAGCACGTCAGACTTATCTTCCCCACTCTCCAAAGCCAAAATAAAGTTGTTGGTTGTTAGACTTATCTTCCTCTTTCCTCCTAACAGAGAAAATGCTCTATAATAGCATGCGTCCGCTTTCGAACACTATGGTGTCATACATTCAGTCCAGGAAAGAGGAGCCGAAGACAGCAACTGCCGTGGAACAAAAAGATATCCTCCAAAGGCAAAGATACAGAACGAAGCAAGGCCGCCTTCGTCTGGCCCACCAGCTGCAGTGGGGTGTGGATCGGTTGATGGCTCACCGTTTGCATTGCCTTTTTGCTTTGCAGTCGCCTTCCCGCTCCGTAGATTGGTGTGTATGTAGGGGGGGGGGGGGTACATAAAGGGCGTTTCAAGGTCAACTGCCGACCCGCGTCTGTTTGGATGCAGCAACGGGTGTCTCAAGGCCGTCAGCCTGGTTGTTCTTGGAGAGGGACGCTTGCGTACTGCGAGCGAGTGCAAAGTACAACAGGTGGTACTCTGCCTGATAGGCAATCAAGTGGTATGTTTATAGTAGGCCACATAGTCGTTTATTGGTTGAGAGAGGCAGAATGGGTTTGCAAAAAATGGTGGAGGGTTATCGTAATGCCACAGCGGCAGTTAGACGCGTTCGATGTTTCACTTCGCAAAGAGGTCTCGTTTGGCGAACTCACGTGTTAACACACACATGCCATATATCAGTGCGACCGAACGACAAGTGGGTGATTTGAGGAATATGATAGAGTGGAGGGCAATACATCCAAAACGGGAACGGTGGTTGACCGTCAACCACTTGAAGACGGAACGCTTAAAATCGACGAGACAATTTGGTTGTTCGCTCGGCTATCGTCCAACCCAATTTTATAATGGAGCCACAATTTCACAACAAAGTATTTGCTATGTCTGTGTGTATAGTACTACAACAACATTTTATTTCAAGGTGATGAACGGGGAGCGTATAATAGCCGTTCCAAATTACATTGCATTCCCTGTTGAATACTATCCTGAAAGGTCTGCAACAGTGCCCGTCCATTGTGCGAACTGTTTCTCAAAAGAAAATGCAGTTAGACACTAGTTCCACCCTCCCTCAAAGGCACACTCACATGAATTACATCATCAATGACCCGAACCGCTGCTTGGAGTATTTCATGCGCAATCGTCATCTCGCTACTGCTACTGTAAAGTGATTGGCACGCACCACTGTCGTTCTGCCGTAGTTGGAACTCCCCAGCAGCATCTTGGCGTCCTCATCAAAGGTTCCGGGACATTTCATCGGCGCCGTTTCATCGAACGCCATTTCGTCAAAAAATGGACATTTAATCGAAAGTCGTTTCATCGAATGGGTTTTTATGTCTTCCGATACGTTCTATTTGTTACAGATACATTCGAGTTACCTCGTAAAAACGAACTCGAAGCTAGTTTCCCCTGTTTGCAAAGAAAACGAAATTAGTTGTCATGAAGCACGTTTTCCGTTCATGGGCCTATCCGCTGAGGTTATGACAGTAATGTAAAAGTAATGGCAAGTCCTATAAGTGTGAAGTGCTACGAAATGAAAGCAAGATATGCAAAGAGGGGGACCTGACTCAACTATCGAAGGGCTGAAGCCGAACACTAAATAGGTCACTTAGCTATAGCAATAGCCCCACCATGTCAAGGTTACATTTTTCTGCTTCTACTGAAAATGGTTAATTATCTAATGCATACATTTACTGCAATAATATTTTTATTGGAATAAAATACGTGAAATGTATAAGAATATATATTCAATGTGTTTACAAAAATAACAGTGTGTTTTTCTAAAAATACGGTTTCCTAGTAGCAGCTCCGTCAAGTAATCCAATGACAAAAGTAAAAGCGTGGTAAGGCAACTCATCTTTTATACGAAAATTTGTTGCAAACAAAGCGAAACACCCTGTATATGGCTTTGTACTACGCACCAATACAGGTATGTGATATAAGGACATAAGCTGTCGGATATCAAAGTTATGATGTGGAAACATAAACATTTTCTGCTTACCAAGGACCCTCATGCGTATCTGCATGTCTTGTGCAAACCACGTGGTGACGTATTGAGTGAAGCTGAATTCGATTAAATGGGTTCGAGGAAATGGTGTTCGTTGAAATGGGTGGGCATCAATCATTTCTTTTTGTATTTCTTCAATTTTGTCAATTGTGTTCCTTTTGTCAATCAATTTCCTTTGTCTTTGATCAATCATTTCTTTTTGTGCATATTTTTCTTTAATGATTCCCCCACGTAATGTCACAAGGACTTTCGGGTGCAACGATGAATAAATAAATAAATAGACCTTGTGATTAGGGGTGGATCTAGAGGGGGGTCAGGTTGTCCTCACACCATCCTGAATTTCTGTCTTCACATAGTGTTTAACTGATCTAGATCATGTATCTGCAGCGCTGGCCAAGCTGAACTCCCCTCTCAGGAAAATGCCGGATCCGCCCCTGCTTGTGATTGTGGATGTACTATACGGGGTGTTTGTTTTTGCCCTTTACATATTTTGTATAAAAAAAGCTATGAGAACACCAAAGATGTCTCGTTATACGGCCAGGCGAACATCCTCTGGAAGAGAGTATAACTACAAGATGATTAATTACCAAAAATTGATTAGTTAACTCTTTAACTAGGGTACTTCTGGCAAAAGCGAGATAGCGGAATAGGAGACAATCCCCGTTGAAAGCCATTGTATCTTTTAAAAATTAAGAAACCAGCGCGTCTCTTGCGAGTCGTTGACCATGTACATGACGGTCTCTTAGAACAAGTTCAAGTTGTAAAGGGCTGTTGGTTCTCAAGGAATAAATGTGTTCATATGCGCAATGGCCTTCTTTCTTTTCTTTTTTTTGTTTTTGTGTGTTTTTGCCGATTTTCGCCGTGGGTCGCAACATCAGAAAAGTTATCGCAGAAAGCCGCCGTTTCTAGTTGTGCGCAAAACCGAATTTCGGAAAACATATCCGCCGAAAACCGGAAACCCTAACCCTGTATTCACACGAATCCGTTTTCTGTCGGCAGCAAGTCGGGAAGGAGTGAAAGGATATACGAGGGAAACGAGGTCACTACGCGTCTGAAGACGCCCGCTCGTTCTCTAGCATTCACACGAGTCAGTTTTCGACGGCTGTCAGTTTTCCGATCCCTTCTCTTTCCGTTTTCGCGCTTGCATTTCGTCTGTATCTAGCGCAGGATGGACCAATGAAAGAAAAAACTTATTGCGCTTGCGCTCCTTGTGGATGATGCAGAGGAAAAACCGGGACAAGATATGGACCAAAGAATAGATACTGAATAAGCGCTATGGAACGTAAAACAGCCCTAACCCAGATCCACGTGTGGACGGTAACATCTCATTACGGCCGAAAATCCTTTAATCCCCAAGTGTCTCGTTACGGCCAAATCTCATTACGGCCGAAGGTAGTCTCATTTCGGCCAAAGATGTTTCATCACGGCCAAAAAGAAAAAAAGAAACATCCACCATATTAGCAATCGCTGTGTTTTATGCTTCCCAAAGTGTGTCCGAGGCGGTGTGACCCACGGCTTGTGTCATACACAATGGTTCATGCACACAATGTTACGACAGTGTATCATGCATCCCTCGTGAAAAATGTTTTTATTGTCATACTGTGTCACATGATATTTGTATGTGTTACGCCATTTTGTCTCAGCATTCGAGCAACATCCTACTCGTTGATTCTGTGAGCAAACTGTGTGTGTGTGTGTTCTGAAAAGTTACTCCACAAGGGAGCCCACTGGGAGCTCCAGGAGCCACATGACCTATGACCATGATCTTTTCCACCACTAGCTGCCTTCTACAATTTACGTCCACCTGAAATTAAAAAAGAAAGTATATAAGGTGCTGAACAAAACGACATATGCTCTTGTTTGATGATGACCACAAGACATGCTGTCAAGCAGACTTTTTTTTTTCATATATTCAAAACATATTCAAGAATTATGGACAACAATGACAATTACGTCATAAAGATGCAGCTGCATAGCCAGGAAAATATTTCAGGAGGTGTTTTATGAGGCTTTACATGGGGTGGAGGAGTACCCCTCGTCAGTGCTTTATCCAGACCCTCCTACACCCCCCCCCAAATGTTCAGTGACACCCACCTAACTTTTTTGACTGTGCACCCCCTACAGGGGGTGCCCTTGCAATTTCAGCTTCAGACACGTCTGTAATGATATGTTAAGCAGGGTGTCGAACCGCAAAAAATACGGGTTCGGTTCGGGTTCGGGTTCGCGTTGTTTTGATTTCGTTCCGGTTCAGTTCCGGTTCGGCCACGCCAAAAACCGAACCGGTTCGCAAACCGGTTCGCAGCTCCGAACCGGTTCGCGAACCGGTTCAACGCTTCCGTTTTTTATGTTCCCTAAAACTGCTTTTATCAGGAAATGCGTGGCTAATAGCTTACTGCTGTTGTCTGCATTGACGTCTTTAGCGAGAGAAATAAGAAATGGATGAACACTTATTGCCAATAGAGTCCACGCTGATGAAGCGGTGTTGTCCCGCTACTTTCTGTTCCCAAAATCTCTTTTTCACACGCACAGTGCCAGCAAGATAAACTTAAAGGAAGCCTAATAAGATAGACAGCGTAAGATAGACGACAGTACTTGCCGGCGCACTGCCTTCGCAGCGTGAATCGATCTGAAACCGTACTGAAGCATGTCGAAAATAAGCCTGTCAGCCTTACTCTGTCCGAGCTCACAGCAGTGTACTAGTTAATCCACCTCACAAAGGCAATGTATCACGACACAACTGCACTACCAATAAGCAGAACCACATTTACTTTTCAAACCACGACCAATCAAACAGGCACCGTTCTGCGTATACGCTCCTTCTCCACTTCTTATGTTTCTGACTTGTTTAATTTTTACTGCTCAGGTGTAAAAAGAAATCTTGGGCGCTTATTTGATCACATATTCGTCGTGTAGAGCTACATAACTGGCCTACTCCATTCCTGTTGCATTCGTCCGCGTGGCACCTCGTCTCTGAAGAGTAGACGCCGCATCACCGCGTGCGTGGGGCGCCAGCCGCGGCGCTCACAAAGACAACTGCGCTTCAACATGTTAAAAAGATGCTGAAAGTATACTTACTATACGTCGTCGTCTGACTGCTAGGTGAAAATTTCTGAAATCCATGATATAGGCGCGTGATGATCATACCGATGTGTCTTCATTCGGGGATAGAGAGGAACTCTTGTGCTGACTTTTATGTCCGAACCGGTTACCGCTATTATTTTTTATGGTTCTGCTCCGGTTCGGGTTCAGCAGTGTTCTGAAAATTTCGGTTCGGGTTCGGGTTCGGTTCCGGCAAAAATAACGGTTCGGGTACGGTTTTCGGTTCGGGTTCGGGTTCGGTTCGACACCCTGATGTTAAGCTGTTATGACGTAACTATAATGATGCCCCCCCTCCCCAATTTTTTCCAACACCCCTCTCGTGCTTGGGATTCTGGATAAACCACTGCCCCTCGTTCATTTTCGTGGGGCACTACATTAGTGCTTATGCCACTGCGCTGATGTCACATACGCTGATGTCGGCATACTTGAATTGATCTCCTCGAATTGCTTACCGCGAACATCTGGAAATGTTGCGCAGGCTTTGCACCGTACTTAGCGTAAAAGCATATCTGATAAGAATAAATGTTTCAAGAGGAAGTCATTTAAGTACATTGCTATTTATAGCTATTTTCCATTCCAGTCATGTTATGTGGCTACGCGAAGGATTCCGAAAAAGAAAAACAACAACAACATGGCTAATAGGATGTTGCTGCCCAGGGAGTCTTGGCTGAAGATGTGAGCTGTTAAGATTACCAATGTATCATACGGTTATGTTTTGAAGTGAAAAATTGTGTAGTAGTGCACGAGTGTTAATTCGTGCACTACTTTTATAAGAAGAAATGAAAAAAGGAAAGTCATGAATGCATCATTTCATGAATTGTAATGTATCACTGTTTCATATCCACATGTTTCCATTAAGTGAATGAGCTAATGCAACTAAATTCATCTCATGGTCATGCATTGTGTTTACCTGGAAGTCACATTCTTAAGGCTTGTCATTTTTTTGTCTAGATGAAGATCTATGTTAGCCTTATATGAAATAACAGACACATATCAACATGTATGCAGCTTGTGCACATTAAAATCAGCCATGTAGAGTCAAATGCCTGTTTTTTTTTGTTTTTTTTAATATTCTAGCCTATTCACGGTTGCTCTTTGCTTCTTGCAGGTCTACTCATTCCAGAAGCAAGAATTGTACCATTGAAAAGCGAATGTAAATAAACTGACGTCGACTGAGATAAATGTTGCTTCTTGGCCAGTGACTGTAGCACGTCTCCAAAAAACGTCACAACAAAGCCGATGTTCATCTAGCTCTCCACAAGTAGCTGACTCCACATAGTAGCCTGCTGCTTCACAGCAACATCAACACTACCTTTGGGGTGTACACATTACACAATATGCTGCATTGTGCTGTGATATGATAACATACTGATTGTCTCACAATATGTGTATATATGTGATAAGGGCCCTAAGGGCACACCGCATGGCTTATACACTCTGGAATGTATATCCATACCTGGCTGCAACATTGCATGTCAATGCACGTTGCAATACACATTTTGACTTTTGGCCGTTATGAGACATCTTCGGCCGTAATGAGACTACCTTCGGTCGTATTGAGACTTTGGCCGTACTGAGACACTTGGGGATTAAAGGATTATCGTCCGTATTGAGACTTTCGGCCGTATTGAGACATCGGCCGTAATGAGACTTCGGCCGTAATGAGATACAATCGTGTGGACGACTCAAACTCCTGTCAGAGTATTTTGAGAATGGACGTTGACACATTTGATTTTATTTTCCACAAATGAAGCGTACCTCGATGCTGCGCACCAATATAGGTGCGATAGCATGCCGACAAGTGATCGGCTGGCGATGACGCTTCGATATCGAGCTACAGGTAGGCAACAATTAATTAAATTAAATTAAATTAAATCATTTTTTCTTTTGCTTTCTGTAGGAAGAGTAGCTCCCAGTTATTCTGTTTTTATGCATGTATTGGAAAGGTACACACGAACGATTACGTGTAGTCAATGTTTGTCCAGCGAAAGAAATATCTGCGTTTATAAAATTCATACTTTGTATTCCGCGTCTGTTTCGCCTCACGGAGAGAAAAAGCATCCCATGCAACACTGCATTGTAGGCATCCATCTATGCATTGCATAATTGTTTCGAAGCTGCTGCGCCGATGTGTCGTTGCACAATTTTCGGGGTAAAGCCAAGCATCGTTGGCATTTCAATTCAGAATTGGCCACAGTACAGTGAATGCTGTCGTATGGGACACATGCAGAGCAGTTCTGCTGAAATAAAAAGCAAACGCGATACGTATCCGCTGCGTCACCTTCTCCTTCTGCCGGCAGCAGACGCCGTCGGTCGTGAGAATCTGCGCCCGAAAGACAAGATATCCGGCTGCCTCCGGCTGCCGCTCCGGAGACCAGGAAGTGGTGACGCGGCGAAAAGCGCCGGTCACGTGACACCAGAGAGCGGTGACGTTCCCTGCCGCCTGGGCGTCAGCCAGCAGAAAACTGACTCGTGTGAATACAGGGTAACCGATGGCGTCTTGCAGTCGGAGACTTGACATGGCACTCAAAACGGAACCTATCAACGCTAACTGGCGCGGCGGCATTCGATAACCATTGCATTATCGAGCGATGACGGAGACCTGCACATCGTGCATGCCATCAACTCAGGACGCTTATCTCCGCTAAGCGCGGAAGAGCAGCGTACACCGAGCATACGGCAGCGTACACTTACGGGGTGGGCAGAGGTTGACTGCTCTGACTGTCTGCGTTTCCTTCCGTAGTAAACTGGTGCCCCCCTACGGTATAGTGTGAATGGACGATTTTGCCTCACTGAGTAGGCATGCAGTATAAGGAAGCTATGATCTGGTCAGCAGATCTGCACCTGCTCCAATCACCTCAATCCAAATCACGTGGCCCTTGTGACGTGTTATGAGCGCTGTGCTCCCTGCGTTTCTGGTAAGCGCGGTTTCGGTTTCGGCATATTTGCATGTGAAAATTCGGGGACGGATATTTTAACGCACGTGCCCGTTCCAGTATATTTTGAACGAGGAATGGCTTTCAACGAAGCACCAACATCTGAGTAGGTATACTGCACGTATTTATTGAGTCACACGTGAAAATTGACGAAATATGAAGAATTGACTGCTACACTTATTGCAATGATTTGGCAGTTAGTGTTGCAGTATTGCTGTACACTTCTTCTATGTCTTAAAACACTAGAAGAGCCGCGATATCGAACAATGTACGGTAAGGTGGAAGGTAAAACGAGACGTAAATTTACGTCTTTTGGTTGGTTGGTTGGTTGGTGGTTGGTAAAATAACAAGGGGAGGTTGAATTCGCGCAAGCGAATGGACCTGTAGCAGCCGACGGAAATGGATGACGAGCGCCGCCATGGACGTTTCGTCACGACGCGTATCTCGCGCATGATTTCTATCGAGCGCGCGTACCATTGATTCTTTCAGTTGTTGGCCTGGCTGCCACATTAAACACTTCGCATTCAGCCTTGTCTGCTGGTCCTTCTGTACCCTACATTTTGATGACCCGGACGTTGCAGCGTACATGGCACAGCCACCAGTCCCTGCCACTTCCTCCGCCTCCGACGATGCCTGAGTGCCGTCGTCAATCCAGCACTACGCCATGCGGCTGCCTCCCTTCTGGAGCCACAATCCGGGCGTATGGTTCCTACAGGTGGAATGTCAGTTCGCTCTCGGGGGCATAACATCACAGCTGACCAAATGTCGCCATGTGGTGAGCGTACTGCCGCAAGACGTTGCCGCCCAAGTGGTCGACATCCTTTCCGCTCCACCCGCAGCCAACCAGTACGACGCGCTCAAGACCGCTGTCCTCGAGCGAACCACGGCTTCGGAAAGCAAGCGCTTCCAAGAGCTTCCAAGAGCTTCTGTCTTCCGAAGATCTTGGCGACCGCCGTCCATCTGAACTATTGCGACACATGAAGGGGCTGCTTGGCGAGCGAGCCCTGTCCTTCGATGCCAGCCTCCTCAAACAACTCTTCCTGCAGCGTTTACCAACAACCATGCAGATGATCCTGGCGTCTGCGTCGACTCTGCCATTGCAAGAGCTTGCGGATCTTGCAGACAAGATCATGGAGCTTTCCCATCCGTCCATCTCAGTCATGCCCGCCGCACCGCCCTTGCCTTCAGCTGTTTCCCCCGCGGCGTCTTCACCATCCGCCCAAGTCCGGCTAACTTCTCCGCCCGGCGACTCCATAGCCCAACTGCGCGAAGATTTTGGACGCCTCTCCGCCATGGTAGCGTCTGTCCTGTCATCGCGTGCGCCTTCCAACACAGACCCCGTTTCGCCCAGGCGTCGCCGACGCGATCGTCCGTGCTCCGCGTCCCGCTGCCCCAGTCGACGCCGTTCACCTCGTCGGCCTCTGACGAGCCCATCGGCCCAGACGAGCCCATCGGCCCTTGCTGGTACCACCAGCGGTACGGCTCCGAGGCCCGTCGGTGCACGCGGCCCTGTACTTGGACGGAAAACTTGCCCGAGGACCGTTAGCGGCTGCGACTGTCTCCACCACGCCTAGCAACCGACTATTCTACATTGTTGACCGGCCCTCAAAGACTCGCTTCCTCGTTGACACCGGCGCCGAAGTGAGCGTGCTCCCCGCTTCAGGAAGTGACAAGGGTCGTCCAGCCATGTTCCATCTTACGGCTGTCAACAACACCGGCATTCCCGTCTTCCGACAGCTATCTGCTACCCTCGATCTGGGCCTTCGCAGAACGTTCCCGTGGCTTTTCCTTGTGGCCGGTGTCCGCCAAGCCATCCTTGGCGCCGACTTCTTACACTATTTCGGCTTATCTGGGAACGTCGCTCGTAAGCGCCTGATAGATACCTCAACCTATCTGTCAGTTCAGGCTCGCTCAGTTCATTCTGCGAGCCCTCTCAGCGGCATCTCCATTTCTGCCCTCCACTCGCCATACGCTGCCGTCCTCAAGGACTTCCCAATTCGCACGCAACCACCAGATTGGTCGCGCCCAGTCGCACACGATGTCGTGCACCACATACAGACCACCGGAGCACCTGTTTTCGCCCGGGCACGTCAGCTAGCTCCGGAGAAGCTCAAGATTGAAAAAGCGGAATTTGAGCACATGCTGTCCATCGGTGTAGCCAGACCTTCCTCCAGCAATTGGTCCTCCGCTTTGCACATGGTGCCCAAAAAGACCGGCAACTGGCGCCCCTGCGGTGATTACCCTGCACTGAACCTTGTTACTGTGCCTGACCGTTACCCGCTCCCGCGGTTGCAAGACTTCACGGTCAACCTCCACGGCACTACCCTCTACAGTAAAATCGATCTGATGAAAGCATATCACCAGATCCCCGTCGCCCCTGAAGACATCAAGAAAACGGCAATTACGACTCCGTTTGGGCTGTACGAGTTTCCGCGGATGCCATTTGGTCTCCGCAACGCGGCCCAAACGTTTCAACGTTTTATAGACAGCGTAATCAGCCCCTTCGTCTTCGCATACATTGACGACTTGCTTGTGGCCAGCTCGTCTCCAAAAGAGCACGAACATCATCTCCGCCTGCTCTTCTCACGCCTGGCCGCTCACGGCATTGTTGTCAATGTACAAAAATGCGAATTCGGCGTGTCATCCACAGAGTTCCTTGGGCACAAAGTCTCCCCGGAGGGCATAACACCGCTTCCCTCCAAGGTCGAGGCTATCTCCAACTTTCCCCAGCCCCAATCCATCCGGCAACTTCGGCGCTTCCTCGGCCTCATCAATTTCTACCGGCGCTTCATTCCGCACTGCGCAGAAACCCTCCGCCCCCTTGAAGCTATTCTCACTCAGTCGAGCCGAGCTACGAAGAAGTTGCCGTGGAATTCTGACGCCGAATCGAGTTTCCTCAAGATCAAGGCAGATCTCGCCGCTAGCTCTCTGCTTTGCCATCCCCGGCACGGCGCGCCGACTACACTCATGGTTGACCCCTCTGGTATAGCCGTCGGCGCGGTGCTGCAGCAGCAGATTGGCACAGCATGGCGCCCCATAGCCTTCTTCTCCAAAGCCCTGAAACCTACCGATCAGCGCTACAGCACTTTTGGCCGAGAGTTGCTGGCCGCATACCTCGCGGTCAGGCATTTCCCTTTCTTTCTGGAAGGTCGCGCTTTGTCCATCCTTACCCACCACAAGCCTTTGACCTACGCTTTCCACTCTGCCAGCAGCCGGTATTCCCCAAGGGAGATTCGACAGCTCGCCTATCTTGCTGAAATGTGCACAGATATCAGGCACGTACCGGGGGAAGGAAACGCTCCAGCCGACGCCTTAAGTCGAGTTGCCGCCCTTTCTACCACCACGGAGCGCTTTTCGCACGAAGCCCTCGCTTCTGCCCAACTCCACGATGAAGAGCTGAAGCGCTTGCGAACCGCTAACACCACCTCCCTCAAGCTGCAAGACCTTCCCATTCCCGGCACTTCCGTTACCATCTGTTGCGACACGTCGACTCCCCAACCTAGGCCTTTCGTCCCTGTCACGTGTCGCCGGGCCGTCTTCTCTTCTCTCTACGACTTGGCGCACCCTGGCATCCGGGCAACTCAGAAGCTTGTTGCGGACCGCTTCGTGTGGCCTTCAATCAACCGAGACGTCCGCGCCTGGGTTCGGTCCCGTCACCGCTGCCAGCGTGCGAGGGTCCACCGCCACACCTCCACCCCCCTCGGGAAGTTCCAGGCTCCTGACGCGCGTTTCGAGAACGTCCATCTTGATATAGTCGGCCCTCTCCCACCATCTGATGGCTGCCGCTATATCCTAACCGCTGTCGACCGCATCACACGTTGACCCGAGGCCACGCCGATGGCAGACGCCACCGCCGAGACAGTCGCCAACACTTTCGTCGCTTCATGGGTCTCTCGGTTCTGCGTGCCGTCCCAGGTCACTACGGACCGGGGCCCACAGTTCGAGAGCCGTTTATTCTAGGGCCTCACCGACATCCTCGGGACAACTCGCGTCCGAACGACATCCTATCACCCTGCATCCAACGGCCTCGTAGAGCGCCTTCATCGCCACTTGAAGGCCGCCCTCGTCGCCCACGAAGATAGGGCACACTGGGTACACCACCTGCCTTTGGTGCTTCTCGGCATCCGCGCAGCCGTCAAGACCGACATCGGGTGCAGTGCGGCTGACCTTGTGTATGGCTGTGCTCTGCGTCTTCCAGCCGATTTCTTCGTGCCGCCCTCTCCCGACCCGTCCCCATCCCTCTACCTGGACCGCCTTCATCAGTTTTTCGACACACTCCGACCCGTTGCCACCCGCGCTTCCTCCACCCGCCGTGCTCACGTCCCCCAAGACCTGTCATCCGCAACGCACGTCTTCCTGCGCATGGACGCCGTGCGGAAGTCACTCACGCCGCCCTATTCCGGTCCACATCCCGTCCTCGGGCGCCAAGGCAAGAACTTACGCATCTCTATCAACGGCCGCGAGGACGTGGTTGCCGTCGACAGATTGAAGCCGGCCTACATGGATCTTGCCACCGTCGATTCCTACACCACTGATTCCTCAGCCTGGAACGGTTTCCCTCCAACGTTTGGTGTCCCGGCATCAGCCAACCCTTTATGCCCGAAGCCCATCGCGAAACACGTCACGTGGGCCGACAGCTCCAAGCTGCCACTAGCGCGGAGGGGGGGGGGGGATGTACCTGCCAACGGAAATGGACGACGAGCGCCGCCATGGACGTTTCGTCACGACGCGTATCTCGCGCATGATTTCTATCGAGCGCGCGTACCATCGGTTCTTTCAGTTGTTGGCATGGCTGCCACATCAAACACTTCGCATTCAGCCTTGTCTGCTGGTCCTTGTGTACCCTACAGACCTCTACCTGGTTGTAAACAAATGACGTCATAATGTTCGACAGCACCATGAGTTTGGTAGAGTTGAACTACGTTCAAAGCTAGTGGCGAACAAGGTCGCGCCCGAAAGCCACGGTCTTGAGGGGATTACGATGGTCTCTGAAAGGGACGCGACCTTCGGTCCTACTTTTCTTTCAATAGGAGGCAGCGAACACTTGACCATTCGTGGAACCCAGCTCTCCCCTTCCGATCTGTTTTGGTTTCGGTTTGTCTACCAACGTCATGATGACGTTTCTCGGGTAGAGGTTTATACTGGTACCCCCCCCCCCACCCCACCCCCCAAAAAAACGAAGCGGTACGATTGCACCACAGAAGGTGCGAGCGCACCGCAAAAGTTCACCGGGGCGAGCGTCTCGACCGCGACCACGCAGGACCGTTCATATCAAAGATCACAGTAATGTCCACGCACCGTCTAGTATAGGGTTTCTAGTCCAGATTTCACAATGAAATTGACAAGAGCATTGAAGGCCGCGCCCCTGTGCTTAGCGTCCCATACGCTTAAGACTTTCTCTATGCTGAAGTGCCTGCTGTCGAGATGGCCAAGGGTCTGCCTGAAAATGCCTTTACGTCTTTTCTTTTTGCTTTGCCTGTTGGCGCTTTTGTTTTGCTCATCCTCATATCTCGCTTCACAAAGTTTGTTTGTTTCCCGTATGTTCGGAAGACATCAGAAAATGATACCAAGAGAAATAACCTTAGGAACAAGCATTAAAGCTACTTCAGTATTTGCTGATGCCTTTCAAAATGAAGCGTTAACGCGATATACCCAGTGCGTAAATAAATACAGTCGACCCCCGTTTATCCGGACTTCATTTATCCGGATCCCGCGGTATCCGGACAAAAGGCACGGGAACGGATTTTCCTCCATGTATTTTGTTCTCGTTTATCCGGATTTGAGCTTCCGGACTCGGACAAGAATTCCAGGGAACGAAAGTCGAAAATTCTTGTAATCCAGCTTCAGTTAGTGAGTAAGAGGAGACGCTGACCCCACTTCGTCGCCGTTTTCGCTGTTTCGGGGTTATTCCCGTCACACGTCAGGGACCTACATTCCTCCGTAGGGGAGACAACCGTACACGATGACCCCCTTTTCTATTTGTGTGCGTTGGGTCACGTTGACCAGACGAGTCATTTGGAAATATCTCGAGCAACTGTCCGGTTCTAGAGGGGAAAACTCCAACCCGAGGGCCTGCTGCTTGCGGCCCGTTGGCCGATGAAGACATTCCCCTAGCCGAGAGAAGACATTCCCCTAGCTGAGCTGCGATCCCTGATGCAGAGGCGCACTGCGACTGCCGTAGATGACGCTGCGGTTTCTAACTACGTTGACGTTGATAAGGAGGATGACGCGTGTGCAGCTATGACTGATGACGGTGTGATTGCTGCTGTTGCCTCCGATGATGTGCAGCAAGACTGTGCCGATTACGCCAGTGAGAAACAAGGCTCCGACATTGACACTGTGCGTCCGCACTGACATTCTTCGAGCAGCGCAACAGCGTGGCTCAACTGTATGCAATTAGCAAAAGTTTGCAGGAATCGAGTGCCTACACTACTGTGTAACAGCTGTCATTGACGAGATTTCTGTGTTTTAATTAAACCTTGCTCTGTAGGACGTTTCTATTCGGTCGTTTCATTTATGCGGATGCCCCGGTATCCGGACGATTTCGCCGGGAACGGCACCGTCCGGATAAACGGGGGTCGACTGTAATAAGCAAACGCGTTAAAAATAAATAAGCCGTTATACCCCGTGTCCAAATGAATAATTTCCCAAAATCCAGCGAACCCAGTGACCATATATTTTGCAGAGATCTAGCTACTACACAAATAAACAAGTGAAATGCTAACTTAGTTCGACATCAGTCATCACGCGGGACACAAAAGGTCGGTCACGCAAGGGAGTTGTTGTGTTGCTTGGTATACGATGAGAAGCACGCACCGTCAGATTCACGGTATACTCTTTATTCCGCCATCTTGATAATCTCCCCTGGTTGCCAGCACAACAATCGGGGCAGGTTGTATGGACGTGGATAATATAGTGACATAATAGCACAGGTAATATATGACATTCCCCCTCCACCTTATATGTAGAAACGATTTCTGGAAGAAATATAGGTGAAAACACAAATGGATAACGCAAGATAACAAAAGGTTCAAAAGTCACAGCTCTCCCTCTTGCAGCTCTAGGTATAGTTGAGCCTCTCTGGTGGCACACCTCTTGAACTTCTGATGGGGTACCGGTTGGGAGAACCAGAGTCCTGTGCGGAAACACCGTCGTGGTGTCGATCATCATTTGGTGGATCGTTGCTGGTTTGGTTTTGTGGGTCGTCGCGTCTGGTGTCATCAAGCAGTTCGTCGTCTTCGTCACTATTTTCTACGTTAGGTGTGTGCTTATACTCCGCTCCAAGTTTTTTGAAGAAGCTTGCATTCCGTGTGATGATATGATTATTTCTTTTCGCTGAAATTTGACTGCCTATGACTTCTACGACAATATAAGGCACCGGGTCAAATGTCGACGTCAACTTACTAATCTTCTTTTGTTTGACCAAAACAACATCTCCTTTTTGAAGAGTGTGTTCCTTAGTATGTCGTTTTTCGTCTGCTCGTGCTTTCGATATTTCTTTTGCTCTTGTATCGTTGGAGAGAGTAGCGTCGCGTGTGTCCGTGGTCTCACGGTGTACCGAACTCGGCAAGGTGGTCAACATTTTCCTTCCAAAGAGAAGCTCATATGGCGAAAGCTTTGTAGTGGTGTGCGCAGTAGCACGGTAGCAGAGCAGAAAGTCATGTATTGTCTGCATCCAGTTCTGCTCTTCCACATGGCACGTTTTAATCGCTTTCATGAGTGTTTGGATGAAGCGTTCTGCCTCTCCATTCGCTTCAGGCCACAACGGAGTAACTCTGTGATGTCGGAAACCGAGTTCCTGTGCGAAGAGTTTAAACTCTGAGGAGTTGAAAGGAGGTCCGTTGTCAGTTTTTATTTGCTTCGGGATGCCGAATTGTGACAGAGTTCTTCTTAGCACTGCTATGGTTGATGACGCTGCGGTTGACGGAACGACTTCCACTACCGGGAAACGGGAATATTCGTCTACAAGTACCAGAAGGTACTTTCCATTCGGAAATGGGCCTGCAAAGTCCATCGCAAGGTTTTCCCATGGACCGTCAGGCAGCGGAGTTGGCTTTATAGGATCGCGTTTTGGTCCATGTGTGACAGCTTGGCATGGAATGCAATTGCGCACTGCCTTTTCTACGACGGTATCCATTTTGGGAAACCAAACGGACTCGCGGAGCAGTTGTTTAGTCTTCACCATGCCCATGTGTCCTTTGTGGGCAAGCTGAACTGCACGTTCCTGAAGACCTGAAGGGAGCAGTAACCTTGTGCCTCGCAGTATGAGACCTTGTGGCGTCACAGACAGCTCAGTCTCTAGAGGCTTGTAGGGTTTGACGTGCGGCTTATTCCACAGATCGTGCCTCATAGAGGGGCATGCTTGAATTGCTTGTGTGAGTTCTTGACACGTGACATCGGCCAATGTTGCCTTAATGACTTCCTCGGTGTTTATTGCACGAGGTACTGCGATTCTTGACAGGAATAAGACATACTCGTCAGGTACCTTGCTGGTTCGAAACCTTGGGTTGGTTTGCCCTACAGGATGTCGGGACATGTAATCTGAAGGATTTTCTGATCCTTTCTGGTGTTGTACAGTGAAGCTGTACTGCTGAATTCGCAGACACAGTCGTTCAATCCTTGCAGATGGTCGCGAACTTGGATTTGTCAGAATATTCACAAGCGGTTTGTGGTCAGTGTGTAGCACAAAAGAGGTTCCGTAGAGGTAGATATTAAAGTGCTCTATGGCCCAGACCGCAGCAAGAGTCTCTTTCTCGATTTGCGAGTAGCGTTCTTCTGCCTCTGTAAGGCTACGGCTGGCATATGCCACTACACGAGTTCTGTCACCACCATCCTGCGCGAGGATGGCTCCTAATCCCTTTGGACCTGCATCAACTGTGAGATGGGTGGTTTTGTTCTGGTCGAAGTAGGCCAGGTTGCTGCTATGAGTGAGCACGTCCTTTAGCTGGTCCAGTGCTTTTTGATGCTCTGTTGTCCAGTTCCATGGTGTTTCCTTCTTTGTCAGGGAGCGTAAAGGCGCTGTTAGCTGGGCTAGGTTAGGAATGAACCTGCCATAGTAAGTGATCATTCCAAGAAGGCTTCTGACCTCAGACACATCTCTTGGAGGTGGCATATTTACGAAGCCTTGTACTTTAGCAGGATCTGGTTTGATGCCTTTCTCTGAGAAGATATGTCCGAAGAATGTTAGCTCACGCTGAAAAAAACAGCATTTTTTTGGACTTAGTGTGATTCCACAGTCGGTGAGGCGTTTCAGGGTAGCGTCAAGGGAGTCGTTGTGTTCTCTTTCGGTCTTGCCATATACCAGGATGTCGTCGCTGATGTTTATTACGCCGGGAATGCCCGCAAGTACTTGACGAACCGTATTTTGAAAAAGTTCAGCGGCTGCGTTTATTCCGAAGTTCAACCGCTTGTACCTGTAAAGTCCCATGTGAGTTGCGAACGTTGTGATATGACGACAGTCTTCCTTAAGTAGCAGCTGATGATAGCCGTCGTTTAGGTCTAGTTTAGAGAACATCATTGCACCGTTTAGGCAGGTAACGAGGTCTTCTAGTGTAGGTGATGTATGGCGTTCTCGTATAATAGCTTGGTTAGCGCGGCGCATGTCAACGCACTGACGCACTTGGTCAGGAGCATGTGGCTTTGGAACCACGACTATGGGGGACACCCATGTTGTTGGACCCGTGGCTTTTTCAATAACATCTAGCTGTATCAGCCTGTCGATCTCCTTTTCTACTGCTTCACGAATGTGAAATGGAAGAGGACGTGCTTTCTGTGCGACTGGTGGAACCGTAGGGTCGATGTGGAGCTGAACTTTGAATCCCCTTAACTCTCCAAGGCCAGTGAACAGTTTGGTGTACTTGCTTAGAATGTTTTCTTTGCTTGTCCCCACGTTGTAAGCAATGGATATGAGCCCAAGTGCTTCAGCCAACCGAAAACAAAGCAATGACTCACTAGGCGTTGCTGTGACAAGGACGGTATCTTCCACCACCGAAGTCTTGTAAGAGAATGGTGCCCGGAACTTTCCTAGTAACGGAAGCTCATTCTTCGATCCATATGCAAAGACCTTTGGCACGGGCTTGACAAGTTGGGGTCGTTGCGGGATGCTATTGTACGTGTCAAGGCTAATTATGTTCACCGTAGCGCCTGTGTCTATGATGAATTCTAACTCCTTGTTGAAGACAGTGAGCATCACCCTCGGGGCTTTAGAACTTTTCGGGAACAGTGCAAAGGCTTCATCACCGGACTCGCTGTCTGCACTCTGGTTTGTAACTTCATGAACGACATTTGGGTCTTCGCTTGTGTTGTTTTTACTGCGGCACACGACTGCGAAATGGCCACGTTTCCGGCACGCATTGCATGTTGCATTTCGTGCTGGACAAAACTGTTTTCCGCCTTTGTGAGGCCAAGCACCACCACAGTTGAAACACTGCTTGTCTTGACGCGTGCTCGTTGACGTTCCCGTGTCAGTAGATGCGTTGCTACGTTGAGACTTCTTGCGTGTAAGACGATGCACATCTGTAGACATGGATGCCTCAATATCGTTCACTTGTCGAGTTGTAATTTCGTAAGTGCGGCCTTGTGTCAGAAGCTGGTCAAGTGTTGCATCCGTCTGTAGTGCGAAGCGTCGCAGTTTGGTGGACGTTGTGCCGAGAACAATTTGAGATTTGATTTCTGCTTCAGTGTTTGCAAACGAGCAATTCCGAGCCATTGTGCGCAAACGCGTATAGAAGGAATCTATGTTCTCATCTTCTTGTTGCGTTGTCCGTCGGAACTGAAAGATCTCGTAGTCTTTGTTTACCTTAGGCGTGAAGTGATCGTGGAGCTTTTTCTTAGCTGTAGCGTAAACGTCTGCCGTGGAGGCTGCATCGGGTCGTGTTTCTGCTTCGGAGGATTGAGTTACGGCTGTACCTGGGTGCGGCTCCAGCGAGGTGTATACGTCATATCCGTCATCCCCAATGTAATGTAGAAGCAGTGCTTTCTTTTGGGCTGGACTTGTGATATTGAGACCAACGAGTAGATTTTCAAATCGATTTATCCAGCGCTGCCAACGGTCCCCAATAGTAGTGTGATCCGAAGAAAGGTCAAACGGAGGAAATGCCGGTAAGGCAGCGGGTACGACCGCCATGTTGAATGCTCGTTGCTCACCTCTTGTGTTCTCGGTAGCACCTCAGGAGTCAGTGGCTTGGTGACATCTGTGCTGTACGAGGAGTTGCGCGCATCGCTCGAATATGCCCGAAGGAGTTCGCACTCGTCGCCAGTTGTTGTGTTGCTTGGTATACGATGAGAAGCACGCACCGTCAGATTCACGGTATACTCTTTATTCCGCCATCTTGATAATCTCCCCTGGTTGCCAGCACAACAATCGGGGCAGGTTGTATGGACGTGGATAATATAGTGACATAATAGCACAGGTAATATATGACAGGAGTAAGGTTTTCTTAGAATAAGTTTTTCATCGTAGCACTTTAAAAGTACTAATACCAAACGATGTGTAGGTATATTTGATATTACACTACTAATAGCGACAAAAAAAGTTCGCTAAAACTATAGATAATAGTAATTCTAAAGTGCCATCTTCAACATTATTTGTAAAGATTATCCGTGAAAAATTAATTAGGGCCACAGGTAATAAAATTACTAAACAATAGTTTTAAAAATTTGTATATCCTGTTTCTATTACTCCTTTTCCGTATCTATCTCTCACAATAATCCGCGCTGCGCGGAAACCTTGGTTCCATTCCAAAACTCCCTATCACTGTACAACATCCGCTTTGAGAAGCCCGATAACTTGAAAGCCTCAAGGAGATGGAATCACTACTAGCATATTTCGACAAAAGTAACCAACGTTGCATGATGCACATGACACTTTCGGGATATAAACTGCGTAACGCCAACTGCATATTGACGAGGAACACAGCACAAGAGAACGTATCAGACGAGGACGCATCACGAACAAAGAGCCTTTATCTTGTCTTTTTTACCGAACCAAGTGAACCAAGAATAAAGGGACCTACATCGGCCGTAAAGCAATAATCTTCCCCGCTAGTAGAGAACGGTAGAGCGGCGAGAAAACGAGTGAAATATGCAAACGAGACATTGTCTGACCGCCAGGAAAGAAGATCAGGCGCCTTATCAATGGAAATAGGAGAGGGTTATGGAGCTGGAAGCGGTGCTGGCAACGTCACTAATGGCGGCCATTAAGCGTCCCGACGATGTACTCGGTTGTGTAACAGCCTTTTCAAGCTTGTGCGCGGAGAGGTTGCTCAAGGGTCTTTTCGCCGTCGCGCTCTAATGTGCATACAGTATGCGTGCACAGAGTGTGGGCTTTAATGGGCACCGCGCGTGTATCGCAACCAGCGCCCGTAGGATCTGCGGAATATTCGGCTGGGGCGTGCTTCACAGTCAAGTGGGAGGTAGGAGACTATGCGTTCCGCTCTGTGTGTCTTGGGCGAAGAGGTAGAGCGTAGAAGAACAGACGTTGTGGCCACTGTGCTTCGTGTACTTCTGATGTGTAATACACTGATTGCGCTGTCAAATTCACGTCTTGTGGTTCCTCTCGTTATTTTTTGTGGATTCGTTTATTCTGGCGTACCGGAGGAATTGATCGCCGCGAACAAGATTCTGCCACTTTCACACTCTCAGGCCTCGCAAAAGCTATTTAAGCACAAATTGCTATTTAAGTGTCGCTAGAATTGCCGTGTACGCACGTGTAGGAAAACTGAAACAAAACGAGCGAAAAGGGGAACTGAATTAAGTGGCAAACTGTGTCAGGCGGCATAATAGTTAGCGAAGTTCACCTGTAACCAGAAATGTGATTCCTGTTTCTGTCTGGCTTTGTCGACAACTGCCATATTTGAATACTTTATTGATTTCATGCATTCGACGTCACGCTTGTCGTTTCAGTTCCCCCTTCCCCATACTAGAACATCAAACACAGTTATTATTCTGAATCTATCTTATTCTATTCTTATATATATGAGGGAACCTTATATATATGAGGTTCCTCATGTTAAAATCCTCTGAACCTACAGTGAACCTAGGTGCCTTTCTAGGAACCTTCCTAACACTGGCTGATTAACCGGCGGCGCCTCCCGGTTTGTTAATTTTGTTGTTAATTAGTTCTTAGTTTGCTTTCGTTAATTGCAAACGAAATTGCAATTCTAGGCCTACCTTCTGGTCTAGAATGTACCTTCTTTAATATGGATGCTCTGGTAGACTCTGGCAGACCCTGGTAGGCTCTGGCAGACTCGCTTCCTGCAGACTTTGGTGCAATGCGCATGCGCTCTGCAGGAAATTCCCATCCTGTACAGAGTATATTATATTGTTCTAGTACCTCAAAACTATAGTTTTGGCAAACTATAGTTCTATAGTTTATTATATTTACCAGTTAACCATGTGCAACTATGGTTAACTGGTTTTGGTTTCTAGCAGCTGTCACATTGCTTAGACTGTGACAGCAATGTCACAGTCTAAGTAGATGCTTTATACTAACGAATATCCGCGTGTATATATATATATATTATTCTGAACTGGATTTGAGTCAAACGAGGGCTACATCACGTGTACTCAAGGATGATGTGAAACGCATCCTGACGTTTAGACGTAATATGTGTGACGTACCTGAGTGTTAAAATAAATAAAAACTATGCTTCACTCCCATTTGCCATTGTGACGTGACCGTATTCTTCCTTTCTCTCTTTTTTTTGTGTGGGTGTGTCTCACGCCTTTTACGTTATTTTTTGTCTTTTGTAGGTAACGGTAACGGAAAACGATGCCACCACTAAAGTGTTAAACAGTACTGAAAAGGTGTAGTGCATCGTACGCTATGACTTTGCGCAAAGGCGTTGTCACACCGTAACGCGCGAGCGCGTGGCCCGCAGAGACGCCAGCGTGTTACGCAGGTGGCACAGATAATTAGGAAAAACGTATATTTTCCTTTAAGTGATTCAGCCAAGGGCCCGAAACTCGCCAGTTCCTTTGCGGGATAAAGTGAGGCGCTTCATGCGTTTCACGTCATCGGACGTCAGAAAACGTCACAAATTGAACGTCATGGAGACATCCGGTGGCTAGTGATTACTGATTGGTTCCCATGAGGATGAATTCGTTTTCTGAGCGATGATTGGCTGTTTTCAAATTTGTTCGCGAGCGCTCGAGCAGGCGACAGCGAGGCGGCTGTGCCGGTTGGAACCGGCGTCCACGGAGTCGCCGGCGTCCGTTTCAGACGGCTCGTGTTGTGTAGCGGTTGTGTTGGACTATGCGTTCTGATTTTTCCTGTTTAAAAACGCAAGCTGTATCATGTGAGCGTCCTCGAACAGTCACAGCTGCCAGGGAAGATGCCTGCGCAACATTTGTGCTCTGCTTCTTGGTGTAGAAAATATTCGAGCGTCCGAACGCCTTGTACCCGATGCCTGGTCAACGACTGCCGAGAGGTAAGTCATTTGTCGTTTCTTGTTGCCTTACAACACCGCATTCACTTCGTGTATTGTGAATAAGTTGCTTAACAGTTACCGGAATACGCGGTGACCGAGACAGACAGCGTAGCTTTGCAGATACGATGGTAGACTATATTTCTTTTCGTAAAACAATATCATCTAAAGGTTATGATTAAATACCCGTTCACGTCGTACTGTATAAAGGTATGACGCTACTGTAAGTCTGATTCTTCGTGATTTCGCTCGACAAGTTTCGTCAGACGCGTTGACTTAGTGGCTGTTTTGTACGTAGCGCCAAAGCCAAGATTGTTAGGCTAATCGGTCTGAATATATAATTGTGAAGTAGCGCAATAAAAGGTATTTTTCGTACTAAGGTCGCTCATCACATCCCATGACTGCGAGCTTCTCACAACCCTACCACCGTTCTTATTTTTCGCGTTCAATAGCACCTTTATTCTTTCTATTTACATTGCAACTTTCACATGCATAACCGTATATCTGATACCAATTGTTTTCATCTTGCAGCCACTGAGCTCCAGTTCCCAGTAGCAGTCCTTGCCAGAGGCAGTCCGACATCATCAGGCTTCTTCAAGCAAATTCTGGAGCAATATTAATGTAATCCTGTGTACGTCTTGCTAGCATAACCGTATGTCACACAATAAAATACTTCATGCGACAAAAACAACCAAGGCTCAGTCGTATTCCTGTAACTCCCACTGCATTCCGACAAACGCGAAAAAAAAAAAACAGTGCATGGAACAAAAAAAGGAACAACAAAAGAGGACGGGAAGCAGAGCAGAGAGGAGGAAAGTAGTAAGAGAGAAACGGATGACACGCCATTTACGTCATGCGCGACATAATAAAAAAAAAAAAAATAGGGTGGCTAGTCCTCAGTCATTGGTCGAGCTCCGGAGGTCGCGTGAGTTTTCTGCTACAATAGATTTCTACTACAGCTTCGCACCCCTGATTCAGCGCTCCTCCTCGGAAGAGCGGCCCAGCAACACTGGGCTTCACCTCACCGGTATTCTTCATGTGCGCCTTTCTGTAGGTTCTGTTCTCCCGGTGAAGAGTATAGTTTACAACGAAATCGAGGAAGCAGATGACCATGTCGCACGAAGAAGTTACCAAGCGCGGGCCCGAAACCAGGTAAACAGCCGAAGGCCCGCACGAGACTATCTGTGACGTCACGCAGGGCCCATGAGGATGGACAGAGGAGCCTTCATGAGTTTTGGTTTCGATATGAGCTTCCCAACTCTTTTGACAACTGACGTGTCCTCGACCACCAAACCAACTTTGTTCCTCATTTCTGAAGAATGTGCCGAACCTATTTATGCAGTCACTATAAGAATTACCAGTTGTCCCGGAGTCTTCCTTGCGGCGTCACCGCGCCTTGCGGCCTTGCGGCGACACCGCTGAAGAGAGTGATGTGTCCCTCTATCTGCAGCTGCTTAGGCGAGTTCTTAAAACCTGGCATGCTGTTTCAGCGATGAGAACGACGAAGTGACGAGTGGTCCGCGATGGGGCCGAAGCAAGGTTGAGGAACCGTACCCTAGATATATCATACTCTGACAAGTTGAAAAACTCGTGTCTATTGCAGTTGATAGAAGCGTGCCTGGGGAAGGCTGCCGGTAGCACACATTCGAGAAAAGCATGCTGCAGGGTGCCTAGCTCCCCAGAAATAGGGCTGCATAGAGAGATGTATTTTTAGAAACCATGGGCTATACGATATCGCACAAGTCCATGGGTCAGATGCTACATAAGTTATGACCGACGTGGGTACAAATAGTGCGTCGCGAGACGTTTCCATGCCTTATAGTTCCAGGGCAGAAGACATTTTCCCTCAGCAAAGGAAAAGGCTGAGGTCGTAGCAATCTCACTGTCTGGTGCAGATTAAGATGTAATCCTTCTAAACCTGGCCGGCGTCTCTCTATCTCACGTAAGGCGTCAGCTTCATCCGTTCAAGGTAAGTGGATCGGTTGATCACGGGATAGTGTGACATAATCGGCATGTGAAGAACCGAAGTTTGAAGCTGAGATGAAACATAGTGCAGCCAGAAATTGCAACATCGCTTCCAAGATCGCCAGTTGTCCTGCTTAGATGCAGGGCATGTGCCACAGCGCACCGGCGTCCCTATAGGGGGGGGGGGGGGGGTGCGGTCCGCACCGGTGACACGACGAAAGGGGGTGACGCGGCACTCCATTAGGTCTCATTCTCTGCGCCGACATGAAGAACCCACGGCGAGGACGTGATTTTTTTTGTATGCCTGTGGATATTGTGATGTATACGTCAAGTCTGGCATGGAAAGGGATACATTATGGGGGATGACGCAAAGAGCTCCCACACCGGGTGACGCGTACCACCGCCACTGCCACAACATCTAAGTGAGGAATGCCCCGCTCTCCAGCATCGCGGGAAGACGAACTGCGCCTGGCAGCTCAGCAAACGCGAGAGTAAAAAAATGGCTACAGACATAGCTCAATGTGTGTAAGCACTGCACGGCGCGGGCTCAGAGGAGCACTGCACAGTGTATATATACATGGGAGTGGAAAAGAGCAGATATCGGGTGGCGAGCGGCACGGTCGTCTAGCTTTACCACTCGAGCTTCCCTAGAGTTCCGCAACAGTCCTATAGCCATAAAGTTAAATCCAAGGACCTTCAGCGGAACTGCCTCAAACCCAACTAGTGCAGCTGGGTGACGCATGGGGCGACAACATGATGTTAGACGTCTCTCGTACATCATCAGTAGGACACGGGACATTATGCAGATGCGTATTTTTTGTAGGTGTCTCTGCGAGTACCCTGATGTTTCCCTACACGTTTCCAAGCACGGAAAGCACGAAAAAATGTCTCATTATGTATTTATTTGCATACTTTTGCCAAATTCGTAAAAGTGCATATGACAGGATATCTGCATGTCTTGTGCATATTTACATGTTTGTACTGCATATTGTTTGCTCTAGTGTGCCTTGCCAGGTTCACTCACTTTTCTAGGAGGGCTTATGGACACACATGCTGTGTCGCAGCTGCACGGGTAACCTGGAGCGCCTCTGGTTTTAAACAGTCTGGAGGTGATGCAAAGACTACTGACGCTTCACCACAACCCTTTCCTTAACTGCGGCTCGCTGCTAGCTTTTGAGCCGTTGACAGGCGATGTTACGACGCCCCTCCGGGGCTCTGACGCTGCAGCGCGTCTCCCTTTCCCATTCACACTTTCTGGTTCATTCCACAAAGGTTGGACGCCAGCACGCAGAATACGGAAAAGTCCTCTTCTCTTGGTTTGTGCCGCCTGTGTAAGGTGCGGTAATGCAGAAAACAACGGCTTCACGTCTGAGGCCGCTGGCAGCTGAGTTCAAAGGCACATTCAAGACGGACGAATCAGTCTTGTTTTGTCTGGCATGCGAGAAAGTTGTAAACGCTGACAGACGTTTTCTCGTTCATCAGCACTTGAAGATAGCGAAGCGCCAAGAGGCCAGTGAACGAAAGTCGGGTTGCACGCAGCAACTTACAAGAGCGCACCTTCTACGGCCAAATGTTCTCATTTTGCGATGGACCGTTGTAGGGCTTTCTGTGGTGCAAATATTCCCTTTTGGAAGCTGAAAAATCCGGAGCGCCGGGTATTTCTTGAGAAGCACACAGGCCGGCAAATCCTCACGAGTCCACAATATGAAAAGGCTACCTGCATCGTCGCCATCGGGCTACCCTACAAAACATCCTTGAGAATCTGAAGTCACAAAAAGTGTGGATATCCATAGACGAAACAACAGACGCTTCCGGACGCTTCGTAGCCTCTGTTATCGTCGGACCACTTGAGCTGGACACATGTGAAAAGAGCTACCTACTGAGAGTCGATGAGCTTCCAAAGGTTCCATTCGATAGTGGCACAGCTATTCGTAGACTGTGTTCAGATGCTCAACGGGTATGTGGATGCAAATGGCGTGCTGTTTTTGTTACGGATGCAGCTCCTTACATGGTGAAGGCTGGTGCCGCTCTTCGTGTCATATACCCAAAAATTGTTCACGTCACCTGCGCAGCTCACGCGCGAGACAGAGTTGCATTGGAAGTTCGTGTCTGTTTCCAAAATGTTGATGACCTCATATCGAACACGCAGAAAGTGTTTGCAAAGAGTCTCGTGCGCGTGCAGCCCTTTAAGGATTTGGCGCCAGTTGTGGCTTTGCCTCCTCAGCCTGTGCTCTCCAGAAGGGACATTTCGATCGAAGCAGCGAAATGTTATGCCGCAAATTTTGAAATCGTGCGTCAAGTGTCAGCAAGCTAAAAAAAGAAGACGCCGCAAGCAGTCGTTCGGGGCAGCGACCCTTTGAAGACGTCAGCTATTGAAGCTAATTTCTCATTCCTTCCCGCTTCGATCACAAAGTTGAAGTTTGCAAACTTGACTCTCGTGGGAGCTATGGACATCGTACCGGACGTGCAGGATTCCTTACAGAGGGATCGAGGTGCATGTGCATCTGTTGTTAAAGCAGAGCTTGAAGCCGTGCTTGACAAAAATAAGGAGGTGAAACAGCTGCAGTCCGTAGGCGCCATTCTTGAAGCCAAAGAACAAGACTCGGAAGCTCTGTTTGCATAAAGCGCTGATGAACTAGCTCATTTGAAGTTCGCAAGGATAACGTTTTGCGATGTAAAACGCAGATTTTCTCGATACAAGGCTGTATTGTCCGACAGTAGGATGTCTTTCAAATTTGAAAACTTAAAAAAAATCTTTGGCTACTTACTGTAATGTCGTATAGTCCAGAGTTGGCTTCAACAAAAAATTTACGTTTGATATTCTATAATCCGTTTCTGTTCATTATTTTGCTTTACAAAGAGGTTCATGGTATACAATAGGCTTTTGTGCAGACTTGTGCGTAACGCACTACTAGTAATTGCGTTACTTGTAATCAATTACTTTTTTGAGTAATTTTTCGAGTAATCAATTACTTTTTGGAGTAATCGATTACTCAGTAATTGATTACTTTTCCGGCAGAGATTAACTTATTTTTCAGATGTTCAAAGTTTCAAAAGTTTTGTGCCATACTCTTGGCATCACGTTTCATGAGCGTGAATTTTGCTGTGCATATTTTGGGCATTGACCTTTTTTTTCGCATATTTGCATGCATATTTTGGAAGATTTTTGTGCATAAAGTCCCGGCGCTAATCATCAGTCAATATTGGGGTCTCCTCGCCGGATGTAGAAACATCCGTGCGCAAAGGGGCGAGCCTTTGCCATTCGAAGTGGTTCACAGGTGGCAACCGGAGGAACATAATGGAACATAACTTCATCTGGGAGTCGATAACAGACTTGGTCTGGTTCCTTTGTCGGAGATGTGAAGAGCTGTTCGATCAACGGTAGGTTCCTTTAAGTCTTGAGGCTCGCTTCTCATTAGGTTGTAGGAGAGATGGTGCTCCCCTACATGAGTCTGATTCTGATTCTGAGTCTGATGTTCCTTTAAATGATTGGCGATGCCCGAAGGTCCCGGACGGCTGGATGTGCTGGGGAGCTTCTCAGCCCGTGGCCGGCACTCCAGGACCGCACCGATAGCACTGACTGGCTTGTGCCATGGCGCGCGGTAGTAGTGGCGCGCCGTCGTCGTCCGCGACCGCCACATCACTCCCCCTCACAGACGCTGAGCAATGCTTGCTGTTCAGATCCGCGTCGATACAATCAGGAGGAGAATGAGAACGACACGTGTATGAGGTACAGCTGGGCACACGGCTTGTTATTGGAAGTTAAGCAGCGTGATAGAGTTGACAAGTGCACTGTGAGCAGAGTGGGTTCCAGCGAAGAACGGAGTGAAGGCATGAAGTCGAGGGCCAGTGGGCGGCAATACCCTGATCGTCACGTGACCGTAAACGCTGGAGGCGTTTTTTCGCCAGAGAAGTGGCGGGGAGGATAATCGCGAACCAGGTGGAGGCCGGAAACGGAGCTCACTGTAGCGTCTCTGCGAGTCTTCGGTGGAACAGGGGTCCCAGTACCCCTTGTCTGCCAGTGGGTGGTTGGCTGCTGGCTTTGCGAAGATAAGGACAAATGGGGAAGACCAGGTAGGAAGGCAGCGCGGGTGGGTTCCTGAACCGCTAGCGTAGGAGATGCGTGTGGCGCGGTCGACAGCGGCGTACCGCGACCGGCACAGAAGCGTGTGGCTCGGAATGGTACCGTTGCTTTATACTGGAGGAGCATCATCGCGAAGGGGTATGGCGGTAGAGCAGCTCATTGATTTTGGGGAAAGGGACTTGTTCTGAGGCTTGCTCCGAAGAAGGTGAGGTATTCAGGGTCTTGACGTTGTAGATCCTGCAAGGACTACTCAGACTGTGTGAGAACACATCACAAACGCGATAGGTGGTCGGCAACCATATTTTTAAGGCCTGTGTCAACCAGGTTCGCGAGTATTGTCGTGAAAGAACGGGAGGGCTTCACATTTCTTGTGAGGAGGGCAACAGTCCAATTATATGTCACTAGTGTGAACTCCGTGCCGAAGTTCGCACAAGTTCAGCACGTTCAGAAGCGTTTGTCTTCCCTCACTCTCCCCATCGACTCGGAGGTGTTAATGCATTTTTTATGTATTTTTTTATGTATATATATATTTTTTTTATGTATCCTAGTTTCCAACTGTACTCATGACAGTGCTCCCCGCCCAGTGTGTTTCCTTGAATTGTGTTCCTGCCTGGACTGCATCACAGCGCTTGCCCTCGGAGTCCTGTTTATTATTGTATGTTGTTTTTCGTTGTTTGTGAGCAATAAAAGAAAGAAAGAAAGCACATACTTGACACACAGGCGTTTTCTTATTTTTCTTTCTTTCTTTTTTTTCTTCCTTGACGATGACAAATCGAAAAGCCCACCGCATAGCCGGGTACAATCCCTCATTCCAGCAGCTTAATTCTTATGTTGCTCTTCCAGAAATTTTCTGTCATTGGGGCATATCGATAAGGATTGGGGCTATGAGGTGTGGCATTGGGCAGGAGGTTAATACGGTGCTGAAGACCTGTGTCGGGAAGAGCTTTTAGGCGCTGGGCCAGCTGCCATGATATTGTAATCATAAATACCTTGAAGTAGAGACAGCACTCAATTTGCTGCTTCTCCGTCATTGACACCGGACATCAGGTCGGCACATTTTCCTGTGAAGTCGACCCAGGACGCACCATCGCACTCTGCGGTAGTCGTGAGGTTGCCTGCCTGAGCGTGGCCGACTACGGAAGCAGTTCCACCGTTACTAACGGTCAAGAAGTTTGAGCTTTGGGAAGGAGTAGCTGTTGTGCTCGAGATGATGTTCCCCTACATGAGTTCTGATCGTCGATGATGGAATGACCCGGGGGCCGGATGTGCCGGAGAGCTCCTCAAACGGTGAATTTACTACAGGACACATGGACGAGGGACGCCTGGGCATACGGCTTGTGGATGGCAGTGAGTAGAGCAGCTTAATGATGACATGCGCAAGCGCATTGTAAGCTTCCAGAACAGCGACCGCTACATGAGCGGTGAGCTCCAAGAGTTGTCGTCAAGGAAGTGCCGCGGAGGACCATCGTGAAACAGCTGGAGGCCGCGAACGGAGCTGACCGCGCTCTCCCTGCGAGTTTCCGGTGGAACAGAGATCCCGCGGTGCCCCTTTTCTGCCGATGGGTAGTTGACTGATGGCTCGCCGAGGATGAGGACCAATGGAAAAGGTCATGCGAGAAGTAGCGTGATCCGAGTTCCTAGACCGCTAGCATAGGCGATGAGTATGTCGCGGTCGACAGCGGCGTATCGCCACCGATACTGCAGCGTGTGGCCGTTGGCGTATGCCCGAGGAGAACTGTTGCGAAGCGTGAAGTGGCGTGACGCTGACCTAAAGGCGCTCCAGAACCTTTTGGACACCGTAGAACTTCGGTCCTCACTGTGAGGCGACTCATTATTACATTTCACCACATTACAGCCAACAGTGGGGTAGAGTATCGCCCCTGGCGGTGAAACTCTCCAATCATAATCATTTAAAAAACATTGATCTTCTTTCTTGAAGGTGATTGAAAACTCGGTGCATCAGTGTAGTTCAGCGACCATGTTGTGACAAATCTTGACGACGAAGTTCTTATTTGATTGCTGCGTCCGCGAGGTCGGGAAACTGAGTGACCCCTGGGTACAGCGTCCCAATTCATGAGAGATGCCATTGCGCTGTGGCGGAGACGAGAGTCCAGGGAACAGCGACTGAAGTTGGACAGTGAAAGGTAATCACAACTCTCAAGGTCCACTATGACAGAGAATTGGGGTAGTCGGTGTATGGATACAGTGGATGAAACTGCACCAGAACTCATCACAGAGAGAGACAGACCGCTGACTTCCAACTAGATCAAACAAGAAACAAGCCTGCTTAAATACCTTTCCTGCTTAAATAGCTCCCTATCGTTAACATGATAGGCTTGTCAAGCAATACCTATGACTCATTGAGCCAATGACTCAAGACTATGGGGTATGGTATCAAATAAGTCATAGATGATTTTTGATAAGCCTATCGCACGGGAACATGTTGTGACTGCATGACCGGGCAATGCTTTTAAGCAGGCTTGTGTCTTGTTATTAAACTAGTTGGAAGTGAGCGTTTGTGTTTTCTGTCTCTCTCTATTTGTGACGTATTCTGGCGCTGTTTCATCCAGTGGATCTCAAGACCCAGACACGTTTTGGACGAGTGCGCTATCCGTAACAATATCTTATCTTTGAGCAACAATTAATAGGTACCCTCTTCGTTAGTAAATTTTCGACACTAATTGACAAAACAACTGATGGGGCGCCAACACACTGCAACCCTAAGAAAGCAAAGCTTGCGTTTCTGGTCTACGCATTTACGGCTCATTTGCATAGCAAAATTAGTTGGTTTTCCTAGGACTTTCCTGACGAATGTCGGCACAGTTCTCCTGAAGTCGGCCCAGGATGCATACTAACCCCCGTGTCGCCTACTCCTTCCTGCTGTCCTCTCTCCATCTCTTCACGTCTGTACGCCGCTCATACCCACAGTTGCTTCGCGGAGCTAACACGGAATTCTAAAAAAAAATAGGAAATGCATATTTCAACGCACGTGTTCGTTTCAGGATTTTTAATGTGATAGCATTATTGGACTAACTCTTCAGAAACTCCTGTTGTCTTGCCGAAAACTTAGACCGGACGGTAGATGGCGCCGCGGGAACCGTGGGCGCAGGAAGGTTTACGGCAGAGAATTCAACGTGACTCCTCACCTTTTTTCCCGCTGGCGGCTAGGAGTGCCTAGTAAGGCATAGCATCGGGCATGTCTGCAAGGTGAGGTTATCACGTGGCAGCTGGAGGCATTGCAATGCCATGCTAATTAGCAAGATTGCCAAGGCGGGATAGCGTCGTCTTCCCTTGTCTATCCCTGTTGGTGGCCGTTGTCTTCGAGTTGCAGTAAACCATGTTTGGCCTGTCGTCATCCACATAGGTTTCATGTGAATGCTTCAGTTAATTAAAATTAATGACCCTCTAGATACGTATTTCAGCACCCATAAGCCGTTATTATGCACATGATAATCGTCGTGTATACACACCGAAGAAGAAGTAAACAAGCGAACAAACAAGTTATCTTCTAATGCGAGTCATTGGATCTTCCCAAGCAGCGCAATGTACTGAAAGTCGGGTGCAATAGGGGTGGACGGGTAGGTGGAGGGCCTTGAACAGGCTCGTGAAACTAAAGAACATTGATAAGACACATACCGTCCACCCCTATTGCACTCGACTTTCAGTACATTGTGCTGCTAGGGTTATTTCTTCACGGCAAACCCCACTGCGCGTTATCTTTCCTAGCAGTACGTCATAACTCATTGCAGTTCTGCTCCTACATTTGTCTCATACCTGGAAACCATTATGCGCAATTAATCTATCTCCGCATTCTCTTAGCAGTTCAATGATTCCTATCTCATTACTCCTCGTTGCATCAGCAGGAAGACCGCCAAGTTTTTAAAAATGTGTCAGTTATTTCAACAAAGATTTCTCCCATACTGCTATCTCCAGTTTTGCCTGAAAGCTCCTGACTGAAGAGTTAGCTAATTTCAGGTACCTAGTCACACAGTCCTTACATACGCCCTTCTAGAGAATATCGGCACAGTCGTATAACCCACCTGTAAAAACGGTATCTATGCTCATTTCATAGCAATTTATAAGCAGTCGATAAATAATAAAAAAGGACATCCCGCATAATTATCATTGCTTATCCAGCATTCGCAAATCACTTTGTTAATTGAGCGATTCCTTATCGTACCTATCACAAACATAGAAATGCCTGTTACCGCCTTGCTACCATATAAAGAGATATTGATTCTCACTCTACTCCCATCGTCCTTCTATTCTACCGTTTGCTGTTGTTCAGGTAGCAGAACTAGTCAAATGAATTTCGAACAATTTATTGACTGACGATAAAAATAAATATTCAGGGAAACAATCTATCATTTTTCTATGTATCCCCCTCTGTTCAATGTAGGTGCGTCATCGTTTGAAAAGTACCTGTACTACAGCTGATGAGAGGTCCTTTGGACTGGGGCGCAACCCAAATCACGCACCGCTTCTCCCACGTCATCGGCGGATGTAAACTTACGGCCGCCAGATACTTCATGAGGTGGCCGAATACGTGATAGTACGTTGCCGCAAGGTGAGGTGAATATGGGGATGTGGAAGGCAATCAAATCGAAGATCGCCAAATGGTTGAAGTAGTCATACAACAACAACAACAACAATAAATGATGACGATGAGATAGGGTGTTTCACCGCGGTGGTGCGGTACCCTACCCCATTGCACGGGAACATTATGTGAAGATGATGAAGGAAGGATGAAAACAGAAGAAAGAACTAAAGCGTCTGAAGCAATCCAGTGGACGACAGGAAATCCAGCATGAACAGGTGAAGAACCCGACGATGGAGCCCAGGATCTTCATAGGGGCCAATGAGTGCAGCTAAGGTGAGCGGCCTCTTGCTGATGCGAGCCAGCTCACCACACAATGTACGCCTTTGCGGGCAGTAGAGTGAACATTCCATAAGAATGTGCTGGGCGGTCACCACGACACCGCAGGTGGAACAGAGGGCCGTGTCACAGCATCGGATCATACACTTGAATTGCGGGGTGAAAGCAACACTGAGCCGGAGTCTACGCAGGAGGGAGGTAAAACGGCGTAGGAGACGGGCCGGGAAAGAAAACGACAGATTTGGGTCTACCGAATGCATTAGACATTGAGCCGTGATGTCCCGGCGCCATTGCTGCAGAGCCAGGGGTTGAAATCATGCAGTTAGTAAGGCTCTTCTGTCGCCTCTCGAGAGCACAATGGGCACGGCTGTCGGGGACTCGTGGGCAGCCGTTGCTACTCTGTCAGCCTCCTCATTACCTCTGAGACCGCAGTGACCTGGAATCCACTGCAGGGATATATGATGACCTTCATCATGTAGACGTCGAACTTGGTGGAGAATGTCTACCACGATAGAGAGAAAAAGAGAGAAACTGATGTTCTGAGGCTGGAGCAAACATAGAAGGGACAGATACAAACCCTTCTATGTTTGTTCCAGCCTCAGAACATCAGTTTCTCTCTTGTTCAACAGGTGCCGCTTGCGTCGATTTCCGTCGTATGAATGTGTGTATGAGTGAGCAAAATGTAAGAGTGAAAGGAGGGTGAGTGAGAGTGAGTGGCTGGTTTGTCGTCCCTTCAGATGACGCACCCCGAAAGTCGCTGGAGAGGCGTGTTAGCTTAGCTCAATTGGTAGTGTCCTGGACCGGTATCCGGAAGATGTGGGTTCGATCCCTACAGCCCGCTAACCTTTTCAGTGACTTTCATCTTTCATCGTTGATTTCTTAGGCAATTTGAGGCTTTGTTTGTATCTGTCCCTTCTATGTGTGTTCCAGCCTCAGAACATCAGTTTCTCTCTTGTTCAACAGGTGCCGCTTGCGTCGATTTCCGTCGTATGAATGTGTGTATGAGTGAGCAAAAATGTAAGAGCGAAAGGAGTGAGAGTGAGTGGCTGGTTTGTCGTCCCTTCATATGACGCACCGCGGAAATCGCTGGAGAGGCGTGTTTGCTTAGCTCAATTGGTAGAGCCCTGGACCGGTAATCCACAAGATGTGGGTTCGATCCCTACAACTGGCTAACCTTTTCAGTGACTTTCATCTTTCATTCTTTCGTCTACCACGATGGGGGCTAGAGACCCACGAAGCCCCATGGTTGCCACACATTGCAGAGCAGCCCGCGAATCGGTGAATACCACCACCCAGGCACGGGGAGGAAGTTGGGAGATCTGCTGTAGAAACAGTAGAATGGCATACAGCTCCGCCGATGTTGATGACGTACGATGTGACAGACGATATCCACGTGCGACTGCATTTGATGGGACAACAAAAGCACACGACGAACCATCCCGTGTGGAAGATCCATCAGTGAAGACGGCAGTGTGGTCAGGATATTTAAGGTGCATCATGTCCGCTGCCAACTGCTGGAGAACTAAATGTGGCACTTGATGCTTTGGAACCTTGAGGCCAGGGACAGATAGGGAGAGTGATGGGAGCGGAAGCGATCACGGAGGGGTCGTGGGAACTGTTGGGTGGATTATGAACGGAGTAAGCTTGGGCCTCGCTTTCATTAGGCACTTCAAGACAGCACTTTGGATTCGCCGATAAATTTTTCTAGAAGGCGATGATGACGGTGGTGCGTTCTGAGGCGCAGGTAATGGCGAATAGTTTGCATCTGCCGTAGGACTTCCATCGGTAGCTCACGGGCTTCGGCTACCACCATTCGAGTTTCCGCGGCTCTCGGCACACCAAGACATATCCTCAGGCTTCGCGCAAGTATACACCGAAGTCGTTGGTTTTGAGTCTGGGAGACGCAATGCAGGACCGGGAGGCTGTACACAAGTGTGCCATGAACTAAAGCGTGATGGAGGGCCAGAAGGGACTTCTTATCCATTCGCCACTTAGCTCCGGCAAAGTGACGGATGACAGATACCCACCGGTGGGCCTTGGTGTCTAAGTGGTCGACATGCTTCTTCCAGGACAAGCTGCAGTCCAGGATGACGCCCAGATATCTGTGGTGCTTAACTTGTCTAAGCGACTGATTACCAATGCAAAGCTGACACTATCACATATCCTTCTTAGTAAAGGCTAGCGCTGCTGCTTTTCAGCAGAGATCTCCATGCCCGCTTCAGTGAGATACCGCCAAATCCTATCCAGCGAAAGCTGAAGACGACGGCGTATGGCTGGCCTTGATTTCCCCAATTGTCCAAATGCAAACGTCATCGGCATAAATGGAAATTTTAACTCTTCGGCCAACGCAGGACTTTAGGCCTGCCATTACTAGATTGAAGAGAATTGGGCTTAAGACACTCCCTTGTGGTACCCCATGAGCTAAACCGGGCTGGCGTGGAGCTAACCGGAGCTAAAACCGGCGTGGACCCCTTATGCGGGCAAACAAAGAGTGTTCTGTCGCGCAGAAAATCCGCCAGCCACAAGAACATTCTGTCAGAGTCCTGGTCTTGCAGCAGTGCGTGCAGCTCAAAGGGGTGACTGACGGTATCGTAAGCTCTTTTGACATCCAGGCAAACCGCCATGACAATTTTCTTCTGTCTCTTGGCTTGTTCGACGGATGTGACAAGGTCGAGGACCGAATCCATGGCGCTGCAATGGCGATGGAAACCTGTCATCTCTGCAGGGAAAGCTCCATGTCCCTCAAGCCACCATTCTAGCCTATGCAGTACCATCCGCTCCAAAACTTTACCGAGACAACTTGTCAGGCTGACACGACGAAAGGTGGAGAGATCAGAAGGTTGCTTGTTCGGCTTTAACAGAGGGACAACTAACGCATCTTTCCAGCTTGCCGGCACTTCCCCGTTTCTCCATGACGTGTTGTAAACATTTAGCAGGCAGGAAACACCCGCATCACTAAGATTTCGGATGGCTCGGTAAGTGATGCCGTCTGCACCTGGCGAGGAGTTGGCACGTGAGAGGCGTACAGCAGCCCAGAATTCGGCAACTGAAAAATCCATGCCCATCACGTCGTTGATCACTGGCTGTCTACCCGCAATGGTTTCTTGGATTGTGGAAGTATGGTTATAAAATATTTCAGTCTGTGCAGCCTGCGACCTTGCAGAGATACTCTTACCAAAATCGTGTGCCACGTCAACCTCAGATTTCTTGGGACACAAAGCGAGCACACCCAAAAGATTTCTAGGTGAAGGGGTCTCTTTCAGACTCCGAGCCACACGCCAAACGTTGGAGACACGAGCAAAAGGCGAGAGACCGGCGCAGAACTGGCGCCAACGCCCTCTATCCACTGTCTGTAGTTCCTTCTGGACAGGTCGTGCTGCACGCCGTGCTGCTGAAATGTCTTGAAGCAGACCTGTTCGTCGAGCTTTTCGTTCCGCCCTCCTCCTACACGCCCGGAGCTGTTCAACGTAAGGGTTGGTGCTCATGTGACCCGTCGGGACCTTCACAATTCGGGATGACGAGCGGAGGGAGGCACTGAGCACATTAGTGAGTTGTTCAGCTGACATGTCCGGTTGTGCGCAACCCGTGCTGTACTCTCGGAAAGTGCTCCAATTGACTAGCGTGACCATTTTTGTGCATGACTGCTGACTATACCTGGAGCATGAAATATAAATGGGCAGATGGTCACTTCCTCTCCCATCTGCATCAGTAGACCACGATAAGATCCGGGATATGTCTCTGAAGCAGAGGGAAACGTCCAAAACGTCCGTCGAAAAACCTCTGCGCAAAAATGTCGGCGAGCCATCATGTAGCAGACATAAGTCCAGTTTATCAATGATGTCATGCCAAGTCTTCCCTCTCTGGTCTGTTCTAACACTGCCCCACAGCGGATGATTTTCTTTAATGTCCCCCACAACGAGAAACGGCGGTTGCAGACCGGTGAAGATATCCCTTATGTTGCGCTGTGAAACAGGAACTGACGATGGGATATATAAACTCACAACTGTGAGTATACGAGATTACCCAGACGAACTTTACAGCCAACATAGTCGACGGAGGGAATCTGCTGTCCTTTCAAAAGGGCAGCAGTTAGATCCGATCGTACACACAGTACACTGCGTGATAAGCCCGGTCGTCCGGACGTAAATATCTGGTACCCGCTGAGGCGGAACTCATCTTTACAATATGCTTCATTGACGGCAAGGATCGGAATTGAGTATCTAAGCAAAAACAGTTTGAAGTCAGGGAGCTTGGTACGCAGACTTCTTGCGTTCCATTGCAATACAGTAGCACTTCTATACGATCTGTCCATGCTGAGATGTCAGCCGTCCTTCTGCAGCAAAAAGCTGCTGAACCTCATGCAGGGACGCAGCACCGGGGAAAGTGGTTACAATCGCTTTAAGCGCACCTAAAACCAGTGGGAGAAATGCTGAGAGTGGAGTACCGTCGCTCTATACGGCTGTGGGGGTACGCTTCAGCCGACTTCGTTATTCACGCGGTGGTGCTCTACTTGCTCATGTGCAGCAGACCGTATGTCTTTTGCAATCACGTTAGGATTCACCTTCCAAAAGGACTTCTCAGGTTGTATGGGTTTGAACAGCACTGGAATACTTTGCGGCGTGTTCTTCCTGTAGGTTACTAAAGGGATCTCCGATGTCCGGGACTTGCTCTTGATGCTGCCCAGAAGAGACGATGTCATCAAGAAAAAATTCAGTTTCCTCGGACCAATCATGATGCATAGGGGGTCAACCGAGGCCATCACGCTGGATAGCCGATCTTCACAGGAACTTGAAGGCCCTCTGTCAATGGGGGAGCGGCTACGGTGACGGAGGGGCGGCTCGGGACCTTCGTCTCGGCAACTGGAGACCAGTGGTCGGCCGTCCCGCCCTCGCTCCATCGGCAAGAAGCCGGCACAGAGCTTAAGCAGAGAGGATACCGCCACAGAAAATTTGTCAACAATAGAGTTAGGTTTCGCAGGAAAAGCAGGAGCAGCAGAACAAACGACCGTGCTGAGCAGCGCGTGCCCCGTATTTTCGAAGTAGTCATACGAGTCCTTTGCGTGCGGGGCATTATCATGCTGGAAAACAACCCCCTTGCTCAGCAGTTCACGGCGTTTCGTACATATGGCGGGCTTCATATGTGTCACTAGCAGACCGCAATATGTTTTGTATGTATGCCCCCTAGGCATATAATGCTGAACCATAGTACCCTTGTGATTCCAAGAAACCGTCAATAGGACTTTCACTCACCTGACTTCGAAACTTATTCGGTTTAGGTGATGGGTTGTGACGCTATTCTGTACTTGCTGTTTTGACATCCCGGGTTGAAAGCAATGCAATGCCCAATAGCTTTCTCTACCAGTAAATGTGCGGCTCAAAAGTTCTTCCGCTTATTCCTCATAGCGTCTCAGAAGCCTGAGAAGAGCTGTATATGCGTCGACACGGCGTCACGCCGTCACATTATCAACGACGCCAGATAGCTACAGTGTTACTTCAGTTCACGTGTAAGGCCCCTGGGAACACCCCTTGTGGATACCTTCGCACACTGCAGCTCCTCCGTATGATGATGTAGGCTAACCCTTCGTAACTCAGCCATCCTATTTCACAGTAATGCGTCGGTTTTGACGAATCGAATCATTTGCGGCAGCAACAGCTTCGGCCGTCACAGCAGTGTGCGAAGTGGCGGATCCAAGCGTGGTGGTGGTGTTGGGGGGGGGGGGGGGGGGGGGTGCGGTTGGGCGATCACCCCCCAAAATTATCAGGTTAAACATTAGGTTCGGCAAAGAAACCCCCTTTCCTCCCCCCCCCCCCCCCCCCCCCCCGCACAGTGAGGGCCTTGATCTGCCGTTGATGTGCACACGGCCATATCGTGGGAAGTCGAGCACGTTTGTCTCGCCTCTTGCAGACTTACGCTTCCATTCATACACTGGTGTCAGTAATATGCTACCATATTGCGCCTTCATCGGATGATGGATGTCGGCGGGTTTCACTCCTTCACTCGTAGAAAAACGGATGACCGACCGTTGCCCCTTCCTGGTGCAAACCTGAAGCGGAGCAGCAATTTTTAATCAGTTGTCGCGGGCTGGCAAAACACAACATACGCGTACAGAGTAGAAGACCTGCACTACCAACTGCAACAAGCATATTAAGTATGAGATACAGATCAGAATTTCGATTTCAATTACAATTTTAAGGTTATCCAGTGAACCACCACCGCTACATATCGCTTCACGGTCTACATCCGTGCTGTGATGTACGTTCAAGAACCATGAGAGTTGAAAGGAACGGAACCGGCTGAAGTTTGGAGGTTGAACCTGCTGGAAATAGGAGACGGAGGTGAATGGATGCAGTGTGGACTCGGCGTGGAGGCTGTTTTATGACTGTTGATCATTCTCTGCCCCTCTGCCTTTGATGACGTCTCCGAGTTCTTTTCACCACTGTCATCGGATGCAGCTCAATGTAGCACTCACTGGCCTTCAAGATAACGTGCGGGTTCACACACCTGTAGGCTGACTGGCTGAGGCCTACTTGTAGAGGACGAGGTGACCCGAACACCAGGAGGAGCCGCTTCACGAACCTCGTGTTGTCGAGCACATCGTTGAAACTGAACGGGATCAGTGAAAAATCAGAAGAGTTGAGCCATCCAGTCGTTTTCCTCTTACCTGCGAAAGTTCTAACTTTATTACCTGGAGATTGTCACAAGGTACCCGGTGGGACAAGATCCAGCATTGCGCTTTGTCACATCCTTGAGCCTTCAATAAAAGTTTCCTACAGCACATTAGAATTGGCTAGTGACACTACTCTGAAATGGCGGCGGTGCCGGTTAGCTTGCGGTGGCCCAGATGGTGGAAGCATGGCTGCTCCAGGCAGTGAGAGTAAGTGCACCCATCATCCGAGAGCAGTCATTACAGGGGCTTGGCTAAACTACGCTCAACGCGGCCCACCCCTTTCATCATGATCAAGGTGAGTGGCACATCAAATGTCACAAGAAGCACCACTAGGGCTGTACTGCCCTCCGTAGCGGCTCTTCTGAAGTTTCAGGATTGTTCGCATGGCATTACTTGTGCAAAAAGCAATCTTCAAGCAATCAAGGAGTTTGGGGGGAACCACCCCCATAGGTACGATGGAAAGTAAGTATGCTAAGGTTGGAACAGACAAACTGACAAACATAACACAAGTACTTGACACATAATCAAAAGGTGCAGGTTCCATTCCCTCGACTATCTGGCGTTTTGGACCTCCATAGGTAGTTCTCCTACTTGACGACAATGTGCACAATAAAGGTCTGGTGTTGGGGCCTCTTATTGCATCACGTCGCAAAGGTGCCCAGCGCATAGTTCTGGGCATCGGACACAAATATAAAAACGAGGAGGAGGAGGAGGAGAAGAGATGGCTAATTATGATGATGATGTTGGACCCTCTTAGTGTCTGAGGTAGCAAGGGCACTAAGCATGTAGTACTGCCCTTCAGTGACAAATCTGAAATAAAGCAAGAAGGCTGTTGACGTCGCAAAGGTGCTGATCTAAAGTTCCCGTGGGCTTGTTTTGAGAACAAATTAAAGGGAGACTCCGGAACGATTTTTGAAAAAAAAAAAAAGTTGAAAAATGTTGCACGACGCGTTTGGTACATATTCGCACCCAAGTACCGGCTATAAGCATGGTTTCCCTCTTGCGCGACGTATTATAGATGGAAATGTCAGCTAATCAAACCGAAACCTCAGTTGGGGGAGGAGTAGGCAAAAATTTCGCTTTCCCAAAGCGCCCGCACGAAGCCGGCCCATTACGCCACCGGGGTATGCAGAAACAGCAGAGGTATACGCGCGTGCCGCGGCCGGTCATAGCGGTTTAGTAGCAGTGTTTCCTTATGGGTTCAGACCATTACGGCACTGTATGCTTTTCATTTGACTCGGACAAGTGCGATGAGGTTTCCTTGGAGCCACAGGTAAGCGCGGACAGCAACGTCCGTGTTGCACGGTGTGTTCGCCGCGGTTTCTTCAGAGCCTCATCTACGACCTATATATATATTTAGTTCTATCAGACTTGTGTCGACTATCAAAGCAGGTAATATCAAGACCGCCTTGTATATCGCATACCTCTGAAACTTCTTTTTGCGTACGTGCCACGTTGAGTTGGCATAGGAGCACCTGGGAAGAGCGTAGAAACAGCGTGGCTCGCGAGCACTTTTCGTTCTTCGAATACTCCTAGCTCGTGCATCAGACGTGCTCTGATGTCGAATATCTTGCATTCGAAACGGTAGGGACATATGCCACTCTTTGTCGAATCAATACGCTCGATTCCAGTCTTTCGGAGCTCTGCCTCCCACTCAGGGCGACGTTTTTCATATTTCGTGCAGCGAAAATGGGCAACACCCGACGTACAAATGGACTTGTTGCCGCAAGTTTTGATGCACCACCTCGCGCCCCCTCTTTTTTCGCTCGTTATTGCGCAAAAAATGAGAAAACTATGAGGCGTCGAATGTACACAAGCACAGATCAAGCGGACGCCTACCCAGTGACGCAGGACGGCCTCCCAGTGTTGCTTGCAACACGTCCTTCCAGCAGCGGCTCAGAGCCACCGCTCCTCACATTTCAAAAATCATTTGTGTGACGTCTTCTGCGCCGCTTGTAGCCGAGATATTCTGTAACTGCATTTAAAGCATGTGAATGATCGTAAAAGTAACAGATGCGTGCAACCCATTTTGTTCCGAAGTCCCTAGCGTTTGAAGGAAAGGTGAGGATACATATGCGAAAAGTAACAAAGAAGCAACAAAGATTATACCTATTAGTCCAAATTATCTATCATGTTTCAGTTAACAGACGCAGGTTAGGTTAACGATGCAGAGGCATTTAGGTTAACGTACGGACGTGGTTCGGGAGGGAAGCATTAAACGGAGAGTTTACTCTGCGAGCACCAATTCTATCTGATTCTAAGGGTAGTGTATTCCCTCATCTACCGCATTTCTGTTTCACTTATCGCCTACGCGAGCTCTCTCATTAACTATCGGCATTATAAATCACTGGAATCCACACGGTTTGAAATTCGCGCGCAGAAAGACGACCGCGCGGTGCCACAGGACGAGAAATGTAGCTGCCCTTGGCGCGTGACTTCCCTCTCTGCCGACTGCAGAATTATTTGTGTCCCGCCGCCGATCACTTGCCCATGCACATATCGCTTTATGAATGACAGCGTGCTAGGAGAACGCGATGCGTTCTGGACAGGTATCATTGCAAACGTCATCATACACGTGACGTCAACAAAACTGGCGGCGTTCATGGTTAGTGGCCGAAGAGTTCGTCACACATGAACACGTCTGTCCCTTGTGTGCGTCGTTCCAATATTCTTGCAGTTAAGAGGTCGGTTTGCACATGTGGCCTCGAACTGCTCGCCATTCACATAGATGTGATAATGACGCTTAGCGGTTGACTTCAATATGGAGCACAACAGTGTTGGTACTCTTTTGGAGCGTGTGATGCGGTGTTACACTTCAACTTAAAGCTTAATAACGCATAGTTTTCGAACTATTCTCAGTTGCTGACATCAATGCAGGGATCAATGCAAGATAATTCGATGAGTAGCGACTCATTCTCCCCTGTGCCACTGCACAGACCATTTCGCATTGTATCTCGTTGTTTGTACATTTCGTTATCTATTCTGAGCTACACAGGTTGTTTTGTATCAAATCACTGTACATAGCCCCACGCATCGTATCGTACGTTTTTCACTCTAAATACCGTATAGCCCATTGTCCAAACGCCGTACATGCAACGCTTTTGCTTGCAAATAAATTTTCTGTGCAAGTGAAAAATTGTTACCACATATAACCTCCAAGTATTGGGCTAAAGGCTAATGGGGATGACACCTGCTGGCCCATCTACACTATCTTCAATGGGAATCGTAACAATGCGGTAACGTGCATACCACGTGGCTTCCACGTGCGCTCGGAGCAACATACGCCTCACGTCAAGGCGGCAGCGCACTTAGTCGACGCCGTCCATACTACGGCACAGTCTTGTAAGACAGGCTGTGCGTTTGTGCCATCGCTCTGCAGTTAGGGCAAGTTGAGTTTATCGTCTTCTCCATTTGACCAGGTGGGCTTTTGTTGCAAGTATGTTGAAGGCCACATTGCTTTCCGATTGCGGATACACATTTTCATCTGCATTTTTAACCCGTGCGTAGCAGTGCTACGGTGCTAGAGTCCATCATAGCAGTCCTATACGCAACACGTGCAGCAAACCGTAGTGTGTTTACACCTTCCAGGTGTAAATGTTGATGTTGATATTGGCAAGGAAAAATAAAATATGGAGACGATGGTGTATATGTCGTCTTCTACGCACGCACTGTTTATGGCGGAAGCTTCATACCATACAAAAAGGGGAAGCAATTTTTTTTTCTTTTCAAAAGAAACACTATTTCAGGGAGTTTTGTTTCATTTCAAGCGCTGTTTCAGAAAGTGGATTGAGTGAGTGTAAAAATATTATGAAGAAATTGGCTCCATCTACATGGATGCTGAATACTTCACATTCCTAAGATAGCAAAAATTAATAGAAAGGCGAAAATCCAGCGAACTGATAATGAAATCTGAAGAGGAGAGACTTAGGACGGGAGCTGCCGATATTTGGAACTGAGACTGTTCTCCTTCTGGAAAAAAAAAAAGTCCGTCAACAGTCCCTGTTCGAAATGACGGCGGCGCTTCTCCTGAGTACAGTGTTGGGAATTCCGGACCATTTTTGCAGTCCCGGAATGTCAGGATATTTATCCGGGACGGGATTCCGGGATTGAGATAGAGCCGGGACAGCACACATACGCAGCCTCTGAATCGAGTACTCTGATTATTCCTGCACGCGTTTTGTAGAATAGAATAGAAGAGAAATAGAAAGAAAAAAATGGAAACGTAGGTCGCACTGGTGCGACCAGCTGTTTGTGTCTCCCTCCTCGGCGCTCCGTCTCTACAATCATAATATCAACCAAAATATTCCTCATAGCTTGATGGTTTCCATTCCTTTCTATTATGCGACGGTTTTTATCGAAAAACCTCAAATAAAGGAAGTCATTTTATTCGCAGTCTCTACATATAGCGCTCACGATTTATTTCCGTTGACCAAAAGAAGTAAGAGGTAAGCTAGCTGATGTAATAACTAGTAGGCAGCATATTTCCTTGAGTATAAGGCGAAGACAAGAGGCACGAAGGGACGAACTCAAACCAGCAAAATGAAATCTTTATTCAACAAGAAGCACTGCATGAGAATGGACGTTTACCAAAGAATTCGTCCCTTCGTGTCTGTGTACTTCGTGTCTCCTCCTCATACTCAAGGAAATGTTACAGTCTACGCCTGATTTTCAGTAAAACCTCCGAAGTGCACACCTCCCTATCTCGCACAACTCCCTATGTCGGGCAAGAATAAAGTGACCAGACGTCCCGATTAAGGCGGGACGATCCCGCTTTTGCGGTCGTGGTCCCACTGTCCCACAAGCTTACTTGGGGACGGTGTTTTGTCCTTCTTTGGGCTGGAACAATACCGGAATGGGAAAAAAATGTGGGTTTTCTACTCCCAAGTTGCCCTCTTCCTGCACACGCACGTCTTTCCACGATCTAGCCAATGGAATATTATGGCGCATTCGCTAATATGCCGTTCCTACACTCTAAATCGTTTCACACCTTTAAAGGTGTAAAATAGGTGTATTAACAAAGATCACACCCCTTTCACACCCTACAACTTTGTTTTGGAAGTTTCTGAGGGTGTAACGTTGGTGTACTCCACCCTCAGGTGAAATATGGTGATAGTGTGTCGCCTGGGTGTAGAAAGGGAGTATGTTTGTTTTCGTTCAAATGAACAAAAGTAAATATATACAACAACAGGGAACAGGAAGTTACATTACAACAGTGCATGGGCTGGATTTACAACAGGTCTACCATCTGGTAATGCATGCAGATTTAGAAGGTCTGTTGAGATAGTGCTTAAATTTCTTAAAACACGTTGCTCCTCATTGCAAGACAGAACGAATACATGATAGTGCTCATCATACTCAACTGTAGTTAATGTTTGTATGAGAAAAATGGTATCAGAGTTAATAACATCTATGCCTGCAATCTCAATGAACACGGGTAAGTCCTCATCTGAAGATTATTTGGCAACAGCCAACAGCAAATGAGTTATCATTATCAACTGCACTTTTCACATAGACTATAGATTCTGCGTGAATCTCCTTGGAACCATCAGTAGATGTGGCATTTCTGATGAAGGGCTTCTACCACACATACATTTGATAAAATTGATGTCTTCTTGCTTAAAATGTCGAGTTTTTCTAGCAACATCTTTAAAATGCTGGTGTTTCCCTTTGAAACGCGTACAACCATACAGATAGGAAAGGACCAAACATCATGATGAGTCGCGGATAATGAACAACGTAATGGATTTTATAGTAGTTGGATATTTGTGGGTATAACACTGCAAAGCCTTGAAGAAACGAATAAATGTATCTAAGTAATGAACATGAATATGGGGGAGGTGCCTGCTCATGAGAAGGTCTACAGTTTCACGAAAAGCTATATACAGCTGCCATGCTTCATTCCCATGCACATGCTGCCACGCCATCCATGATTGTCTGTATGTCGGATGTGCATGTTTACACACATATTTAATCACCTTGATGTGCATACATATAGGAACCTCAATGTGATTATACGCAATATGCTGATAATTGTCAATACACAGTGACCAGCTTATTGCCACAAACCCAGCAGTTTTATTCGGCGTTACACCCTTTACACCCCAATTGCCATGGGGGTGTTAAAATACACCTTAAAAGGTGTGCGCCATGAACATTTTGATTTACGCCCTTTAAGGTGTAAAACGATTTAGAGATGACAGTACTTTGTGGGGGAAAAAAGATTGCCTACACACGTCATGCGGTCATCAAGCTGCCTCTGTCGTAGGTGAATTGTCTCGATGTATGATCAAACATCGCGACGCTGACGATAATGACGGAATGGAAGTTCAGCGATTCAGCAAGTTCGGGGAGAGATTTTCCGTTCATATCCGTACAAGTATGAGGACACAGTAAACAGAATACATGCTTGACAAATTGTTTAATATGGGCGCTCGGCAGTACGAAAATTGTAAACTGTATGACGGTTAACCTCCACGCCGCAAACGATTGATTAATTGACTTTAAGAAAAATAAAATGGAGATTTTCGCTTCACTAGTGCCAGACCCGCAACTGCACATTACTTACACCAGTTACTTTGGTGGAGAACTCCTGGAATGATGATGCCAATATAAAAATACAAAGCACAGAGTACAGTCTCTCTCAAGAACAAAGACTCGTGCCTGAGACTCGCGCGCACTTATTACATCGGCCTCGTCAGCGTTCAGCTAGACACACTTCACAAGTTACTACACAAACAATAAAAGCTCAGTATGGCCACGATACATATAGCCGCAGCAAAGCGTTTGAGTGGTGCAAACGGTTCCGAGACGGCCGTACATCAGTGCAGGACGATCCCGGCCGGGGCGGCTCACAGCCTAACCTTCCGCAACCCATATAAAACCAAACCAAACCAAACCAGTGTCAGAGTTCCTGAGAACATCCAACTTGTGGAGCTCCTGATCCTCAAGGACCGACGGATAATATGTCTCGAACTGGCTCGAAAGACGGGCCTTTCTGTGGGAACGTTGAACATTATCATTCATGAATACCTCCAGTTTCGGAAAGTTAGTGCCTGTTGGGTCATGAGGCAGCTCTCCGTGTTTGATCGGCAGAGAAGACTGCAAATCTCCCAAGAGCTAAGGTACCGTTTTGACACTGAAGGACAGCCGTTCCTTCATCGGATCATCACGTACTATGAAACGTGGGTGCACCATTTCACTGCTGAGTCTAAACGCGCATCAAAACAGTGGAAGCATCCGAGCGCGCCAGCTCCCAAGAAGTTCCGAAGCACCCCGTCTGGGAGTAAGGACATGGCCACGGCTTTCTGGGAGGGACAAGGCTGGCGTTGTTCATGTTGATTTTCTGCCTAATGGTACCACCATCAATAGAGCATATTACTGCCAGGATCTCAGTGATGTGCATAAGGTGCTGATGCAACAGCAGCCGGGCCTCATCACCAAAGGAGTCCTCCTCCTACAGGACAATGCACGCCCGCATACCGCGCATCTCACGACACGCACCTTACAGGAACTTGGCTGGGAGTTGCTGCCACATCCCCCTTACAGTCCAGACCTCGCCCCCAGCGATTTACATCTCTTCGGGCCACTGAAGGCGTCCCTTGGGGGCCGCCACTTCAGCTGCGACGACGAGGTGAAGAATGCGGTCCGATCATGACTGCTACGCGCCGGTAAGGTTTTCTACGCTGCTGGCATCCAAGCCGTCGTGAAACGCTGGGACGAGTGCATTAGTGCAGCTGGAGATTACGTTGAGAAATAAAACTAACTTATCGCCTATAAGTTCATTTTACTTTTGCGAAAAATGGCAAGACTCGGTTTGACTTGAACACCCCTCGTACATGGAATTTCGGGACGTTAAAAACAGCCGGGATCCCGGGATTTCGGGATTCGCGATATCACGGACCTTAACACTAGTCCTGAGGCTATTTCCTTAACTGTTGCAGATAGGTGTTTCCCAAATACCTTTTGCATCACTGATACTACATCTTTCAGTTGAGCAAGGGGAATGCAAAAAGGGTGTTTATTTACATACACACACACAAACAAAGCTCTTTCACACGCTGAAAGGTGAATATATATACTGTGCTCGGACTTTTCATCGCAGAATGTAAGCAAGTGTCACGTGACCTTGTAAAATTCTCGCTTCCAACGGTGGTCGTGAGAACCGTTCCACTTCGCGCATCTGAAGAACACCAAGGTCGGTCTTTGTGCTACACCCCTCGTTCCTTGACAATTTTCCCCAAGCTCTTCCTGCTCCGAGAGTTCCTTTTTCTTTTTTCTTTTTTTACGCGTCCCGTTCGCTTCTCGACTCGGAGCCTCTGTGTCTGCAAGGATATGCGAAGCGTTACACTGGGGTAGTATCAGCACACATGAACCCTTTGAAGCGACGCAAACAAAAGGCTGCGTAGTGAATACCGAACGGAAGGGGAAGTCACCTTTCCCCGGCCAGCCCATACGTCACACTTGTCCATGACACAATGTTGCCCTGAATGTCGCTTCTAATGTCATTCGCGGGTTCTGCGTTAGTTCAAGGTTTCGGCATGTCCGTTATATCTTTTGTACAGCGGAGGGGAAAAAAGGGTGGTACACACGCGCCCAACCTCCTCACGCAGTGCGCGCTGTGGCAGAAACGGGTGTAGTTGCGTGCTATGACGATCAAAATGTTTTGAAGCTTCATGTTATTGCGGGTTTCGATAGGGCGTGTGCTTCACGGGAGTTGAGCTGAAAAGGATCTATCTTGTTGTCAACTGTGGATGTCATTCACTTAAGGATACGGAAGACGCGAAGAGTGTTCACTAAGGTATGTACAAGATGTCCTAAATTGCAAAGTTCATATTGGTCGAGCCTCAGTCTAATCAGCTTAAAAGAATGAATGTGTCCATGTGTGTATGCGCGGTCGGATGTGAAGAAGCCAACCGTCTTATGTTTTTGGCTGCACCCAAAAGGAACCGTGCGCAAAAGAAGGTTTTATCAGACCTTCAGCCTGTCCGTATTTTGCTACCTTTAAAAGATTATTCCAAAGTAGGACACCAGGAGATGCTTAGCCATCCTTTTGTTCTTGAAGATAGGGAAGGATCGGAGAATAGCCCTTGCATCATGAAGACCTCTCGGAGAACGACTATTTTCTGTGTATATAAACCTGTCGGTTGCTGCTGGCCTCTTGCTAAGTCAGTGCACACCAAATTCGCTGACAGCAAACATGAATTTAATAATGGATCTTAGCAACGGCATGATGTGTACTGGTAGCACGGAAAAATGAATTATTGAGAAAAAAATTGGGGAATAGTGTGAGTTCCGGAACGGGCAAGTCGAAATTGTGGTCTATCTAAAAAGACGCTTCGCGCTTGCTTCTTCTTTCTTAGTATAGTTTCTTCTTCTTCTTAAGCCTTCTATGTATAACCTCGGTTTTTTAATTTCGCAAATGTCGGGTGAAAACGAGAGGTGGTGGCGGTGATAACTGGAGGAACGACCGCATAAGGTACGCTCTGGCGACTATCGTTGCTTCGCGACCGCACCTATACAGTCCAACATTTGATTGAGGTGCTAGATACTGTGCGGAATTGCATTTGGGGCCAAAATGCAATTCCGCACAGTATCTAGCACCTCAATCGACCTTGATCTTGACCAGATTAAATTAGATTTATCTTCCGATTACCTCGGGACTTGCCCCCCTCATCCTCCCGGTAACAGAAAAACAAAACCACGCACTAGCATCGCTTGCGACATGCTTGCATCTCTAAGGTTTGCAACATCCTACGTATTAGGCTCACAACTCAATGTAAGTATCCTAGGTTCGCAAATACTGTCACCGTATAACAGTATACCGCGCAGCACTCAACCTGCACACTCTAAGAAAAAAGGGTGTGAAAAGGGGGTAAATTCAATAGTTACCACGTAAATCAACAGGGGTGTAAAAGGGTGGTAACCTTGCCCGTTACCGCCTCTTTGCAGGTGCAGTACAAAATGTGTGTAAGAGCTGTTATTACAGCCACAGAAGCAATGCACTTTCAGGGAGTATTGCTTTTGACATTGCAACGGACATTGAGCACATCGTGTACAACGAAAATAGCTGCAACTAAAACTTGTTTTGGGATTTGTGCTAATCTGTTGTGTTGACTGCAGCCAGGTACCAGGTAGAACTTTGCAACTTTTTTGGACACAATCTATGCGACAACTATTGCCTCCTTAAAGGTGTAACTGCTCCACCCTTTCTTCTAAGAGTGAACATGAAATGCACATGCATTTTCCACGCAAACTAGGTCTCGTTAGGTTCACAACTATTATCGCTGCACAACTTACGCGATACAAAGCTGAACTGGCACATAAAATGTACATGCGTTTTTCCGCATGGGCTTATTGCAGACCCACAATACGCGTCGCACTACTGGAATACTACGACGTCGCACCTGACCACACCTCTGTGGTAAGGTGCGACGTTGGCCAAAACAACTTCTGCAAACGATTTGATCACTAGTTGAAACGATTTCGCCTTCAACCTATTTTTACCACCCGAATCATGTGAAAGGAACCATGAAAGGTGAGGCTAGCGCAACGCTGCATGCCGATAGTCATGCCAGTGAGCAGGATGTTTCGAAATGAGGCTCGTGCACATGACGTCACGCGCAGCCTTTCAGTGCCTTTGAGCCATTTGACATGGGAAAACATTGGGATGCGTCACAGGCGTGATGCTGTGTGCAGAATAAGGCAGCAGGTGTGTTTTTTGTTTTGTTTTCGTTTTGTTTTTGTTTTAGAATTTCGTCTCATAATTGCACGATACCGCAACAACGCACGGCATGTCCTCCTATGACTCTGGTGTAATATGTTTTCCGATGTCATGTGACCAAACGTGACGCCATTTCACAAGCTTCACTACCTTAATGGAAGAAGCCGGGTATCTTTCCTGCGTGATCCTCTCAGGCTGCTAACGAAGCAAGTACCCAAATATAAGACTCCAATGCTACTACGGAGGAGAGTCTTCCGCCGTCGGGACGTGTATATTTTCCACTGTAAGTGCATGTGCGGTAGCTGTGAGGCAAAAAGTCGGGAAAGGCTCGACTACGCTTCAGCTCCCATGACATGAAATATAGAGAAACTACTAGGTTGGAAATAGCGACAAAATTGACTAACAAGTCAATGACAGATAAATTAAGAAAAGTGAAAGAGAAGAAAATGAAAACCGGAACATGCAATGATCTGCGTTAATCACAAAGTGTACAGCAGACCAATAAGCGTCCCAAACGGAACACTACTCATCGAACAAAAATAACTATTGGGAAGCTGATGAGAGATACGGTGAAAATCAGAATTTTTTTCTGCATTGCGGTAAAAATCACGGAATTGTTCTCCTAAGCGAGTAGGCATGCGAGCCGATCTTGCGAGAGAAGAAAGAACCAGAAACGGGGCGCGTGAGGAGCTGCCGATTTTTCTCATCTCGGATATTTTCCCTTCATCCGATTATGCTTTCGCGGAGTATTTTATTCAGTCGACTAAATTGCAAGGCTTGAATGTCGAACATCATTAAACGTTTCCGATTAGAAAGGCAGTTTTCCTCCCACGTACCGTTCTTCACCGCCGGAAGGGCCAGCGGCACGTCCGAGTGGACGCAGCGTTTGCTCGTGCACGCTGAAGACTGGGAGGTGATGGGTTCGAATCCTACCACTGGCTGGTGCTGTCTGTGATTTTCCCTGGGTTTTTCAGCAGTGTATTCCAGACGGATTACTAACACCCCTATCTCATACCTCCTTCCTGCTGTCCTATCTTCGTGTGTCCGCGTCTGTACTCTGTTCGTTGCCACAATTGCTTCGCGGCGCTAACAGGTTATACAAAAAAAGAAAAAATAATAGGTGCAGAGAACTAGACTAGTTATCGAAAGTGCAGAAGCCTAAAAGTTGGGACCAGCTCCCGTGGTATTTAGTGGTGAGGGTGATCGCTTCCCACGCCGAGACTGGGAGGTGGCACGGGTTCGAATCCTGGCACCGGCTGTGCTGTCTCAGGTCTTCCCAGGGTTTTCCGAAGACTTTCCAGACGAATGTCGCACAGTTTCCCCAGAAGTCGGCCCAGGACGCACATTAATCCCCACCTCCTCCTACTCTTTTCTGATGTCCTCTCTCCATCTGTCCACGTCTACACGCCGCTCATAGTCACAGTTGCTTCGCGACGCAAACACACACAAAGTTGGGACCAGGCGCCGTGGTTTTCCTTGCAGTTTCTTACAAAACAGAAAAAGAAAAGGCATGAAGAAAAAGAGAATCCCGTCCTGGATAGACAGAGGTGAGAAAGAGCACCCTACTAGTCGCTCGGATTCAAGGACAAGGTCTGTTGCACGGAGGGTCTGCTGAGCCCGTTCGCTTCTCCCCGTCTGATTTCGCGGGTTATCGTGGAAAGAGTGAAGCAAGGAGGCGAAGACAGTCACGGGGGATGTGAAGCAGGAGAAGGCAGCCCCGGCTGTGTATTTATAGATGGGTTGCCAGTGTAAACTATTAGGCTGTCAAAGCGGCAGCGGAAGTGGGAAATCAATGGAGGCTCTCAGGAGCAACTTTTACGTTTTTTTGAGAAGAGACAGCTTCAACCGCCATCTTGTAATTTCGTGGCCCGTACAGCACAAATGTTACTGGGAGGCGCTGTGTCTTTCGGGTTCTGAGGTAATAAAAGAACAAGCCGGAAGGTCTGTGACATGAACAAGAAACATTCGATCTAGCTAGTCTATAAGCCTTGCGCTATTTCATTCTAGAATGCTTGATTGGGACATGTGGGTGTTCTATTTTCCGGTGACGTCCGCAACATTCGGAACACGCGTCTTCGGGCTAAACGTGCTTAACGTGGGGTGCCTTGCTTCTTGGTGACTCAACCGGTGCTTCCGACGCACGGAAGAATTTTCCCCCATCGATTTCGGATTGATTTTAACTGTTGCCGATATTACTATTTTGTTATATATGTGAAACGAACCATTAGAGTGGGGAGCACCAGTAACGTTGCACCTGCAAGAGTGATCCTCCAACTCCACAGACGAAGAATGTTCCGCTACTCTTATCCCATATTATCTATTACATCTTACCCATGGGCGACGTCACGCACCCCCCCCCCCCCCAGCTTCCAGAAACGTAGGGTTTTTGAGCCAAGACAATGTAGTTGCAAGCGCAAAAATTATGCGACAATGCAAAACATTCGGCTTCCTCCCCCCCCCCCTCTGAAAAATGTCCTGGCGGCGCCCATGGTAACGGTCTAACGTATCCATCTGCCATATGCATATTGTCAGTGACTGGCTATTGCAAGCAGAAAGTAGTGGCACCGCTATGCTGGGCCTGAAGTATCGGTACAACCGCGAGGTGTATGTGTGGCATGTTTTCTTTTTCTGCACAGACTAGCAAGTGGTTGCATTCAGTGTCCGCATCCGTTATCTGCTGTAAATTCCATGCCCTACTCGACGAGCAGAATTTCTCACGAATGTCTTGCATTGTGTTCTTGCGTTTCGCTATGTTGTTTAGAAGTTGCGTAGGGCTGCCAAATAGACCGACAGAGATAGCTGGACCAGTGGTTGCATTAATTGTAAGCATCTGTTATCTGCTATCAATTACCATGCCCTACCCAGAAAAGCCAGAACCAATATGATATTTTATCCTTTCACGGTCAGTGATATTGCACCAATGTCGCGGCTTCAGATCTTTTACAATTGCAATTTGTCTTATATTGAGATACTCAGTCAGCGTATGGGCAATTTTAAAGAGCTTGTTAGTCAAATGAGCCAACCTCCTGACCCTTTCAATTAACCTATTTACGTGCTTCACCTTTTTGTGTCTAGTGTGCATTACCAGAAAGGCAAATGCTGTTGGTGAGCACAAGAAAATAAAAGCATTTATTATAATTATTATTATTATTATTATTGCTACAACAAGCTTAGCAACAGTAAGCCACACACCGAACACTGTGGCGTCGCTCATGATCGCAGATCGTTGCCTCGCGACGTAAGGCCACGAATTGGTAGTAATTGGGGTAGATTTACACGTCAGGTGTGTCAGTCTATTTGTGTGGCGATATTCTGCACGTGCCGCAAGGCACCACTGCGAATAATTTCGACCAGCTGTTTTTTTTTTTTTTTTTTTTTCTTGTCGTGGATGCAAGGAGATGGCCTCTGCAACCGACCTCAGGTTCACCCAAAAAGGTGGCATGTACGAACACCACAACGTAGGCACAACCATATATAGGCCGGTTCTTTGCTAGAAAGTCTCTCAACATAAAATACTCACTCACAGCCCATCACACAGTCACAGTCAAGTCAACACATGTAGCGTAAAGTGGGGCTACTTGAAGACGGGGACAAGTTGAGGACAGTTTGAGTTTTTCGCGAGGCATTTTCTTAGCAACATTTGTTTCTCGTCTATGACACCAGGGTGAGCACAGTAGTTGTCTGGGCTTTGAAATAACGCGTTGACGTTCTGCACTTGGCTTTTTAGAAAGACGTGAGACGCTGTTTTGCAGATGTGGTCGGGGTCAGAGAGGCCTTTTTTTGCCCCATCTGTAACTTTCTCGCCCAAACACAAGGCAAAATTTAAACCCGGCATTAATTTTTTGATGTCCTCAACTTACCAATATAGGATGGGGTAAGTTGATGAAAATATGTAGCCTGTCATTTTTGGCTCGTACGAAATTATTATCTGGTTCAGCACCACAGTAATTTGAGGATACTTTCTCAAACGTTTGGGGATTCAGTTAACGAATTATGGTATAATTTAGGCGATTATTCTGACCGCTACTAACAAAATAGTTCAACTGTCTTCAACATAGACCATCTTACCATATTCCATCATTCGGCATCAACATCACAACCGTTGAACATGAAAACCCATAATTCGAATTTAGCTTCAAAACTCATGGTTGGGATTCAACTTCAAAACACACAATTCAACTTCACCTTCATCTTCAACATCACGTCACATCATAGGCCGTTATTCAACATCACGTCATATGGCAGCCCATCACTGAACATCACATCATTTTGCATGCGATGTAAAGATGAACAATGTCTGTGACTACCATCCTGAGTGAATTTGCAGAATTATGCGTGAAACACCCCTCGTACGTTATCAACTTATTGTAAACACGCAGTGGAACGCTGTCAAGGCAGTGTTCCAGCACCTTCTTTCTCCATTTTTTTTTCTTTCGCCAATCAATCAATGGGTCAGTGTACCACAGTCAAGACAGCTCGTCGAGAATGAAAAACGGCCGTCTGGTATATGATAACCACATCAAACGACAAGTGAGACGTCGACGTGACGGTAGACGGTCATTTAATACGTACGCATGCAACAATGTAACCTCGAATGGAACAGGACGTTCAACTTCTCTTCTCCATGGTCACACAATCTTTCTACAATGTTATGTTACATTGTTCTTACACGCAAATATAATACCACGTTCCGCGAAAATGGCGCGAAAAAGCAAGTACTCCAACATTGCTTTCTAACCAGTAGCATGCAAAAAAAGAAAAACAAAATAGCGGGTTGAAAAGCCTGATACTGCAAAGCACTTTGCTTGATAAGAGATGAACCCCAAGACGTATTCAACCAAGCCGGGACATTTAATAATAGAACTGTTCCACTGCGGCTGATTCCTTTAGCTAGCCCTGCGATCATGCATGTGTATATTCCTAAGCACAGCAGAAGGAGAAATGTTGTGCAGAAAAGGTGCTTCCTGAGATGCAGTTAACTTGTGTTTTTGTTTGTTTGTTTGTTTGCACGGTGAGGCACACACACACAACATCACGAATAGATCTATAGAGTACAGAGTCCATAGAGTAGAAACCGATATTGTACAACGAATAACACATATTGTTATCTTTTTTTTTCTTCACATACATACTCTCCACACCAATATGTTGATTCCTTATACTCGTTGGCAAATAGATGCTGATGAAAATACTAATGTACTAATGACACTTATGATACTAATGGTAAATAGATACTAATGACAAGACCAGTTATGGGTAAGGAGCGGGTAGTCAGGCCTCTGCTGTACTTTGTCGGTTGTCTGGAATATAACTGCATGCAGTTTGCAGAAACCCAATTGTGATAAACCTGATAGACAGTTCTGGTCAAGCTTATGCGTTTGTGATGAAAACGAGATAAGGTACATATTGAAACCTGAAGCTTAAGGATGTTGACAGCTATTGGCCCCAAATGCAACTAGACACCGCAGGAGGTAATGGCAATGTTTAACCAGCCCAAGGGAAGAATCGCCCACTTATGATATCGATCACAAAAATAAAACACGCACACACACAGACAAGCAGGGTGCCACACATTTACATCGGTAAGAAGCTTTCACATATAATGTCTAAAAGCCACACACCATAAATTACCACCGTTTTCTCCGAACCTACTTCATTGGACGTCAAGAAGGTCATATTCCCGCAAAAGATATTCATGAATCACACAACAGCGCACTTTTGGTTCTCAGATATACTCCGAAGGTACGACCACACGCTTCGCCAAACTGAACTGTCTACCGACAGAAACGCATTGCCCAAAAGAGAGCCATTCATTTCTACGGAGTGCGGCCCACAAAATGCACACCAGTGAGCACTCTGTCTTCCAAGAATACAGCGCATTGTTCCGTAAGCTGGAGAAAACAAGAGATACAAAAGTATACCGCGCACTCACACAGAAATATGCGGTGTCATAAAACTACGTGAAACATTTCGGAGGGAGAATAATGTATCAGAAATGAGAAGGCATATATCGAAATTTCGCCGACCAGCCCCGTTTCAATTTACGCTGCGCTGTTTCTGCTGTGCCACATTTCCCTGACAAATGATCCCTCGGAGATGATGCAGAAGCAAGAATTGAGAAGAAGGCATATCGAGGCGCATGCGCGAAAGACGCGGTTTTCTGTGCTTTTTCTCTTCCACCCCCAGATGCAACGAGCCATACGTACTTCTGATCTAACCGAAATTTTCGTTCTTTTTGTGAAACCAGACGGGCTGCTGTACACACACACGCACATACATATGACAAAGAAAGGAGGCGAGAGAGAAGAGCGCGTTTTCTTAGTCCCGCTTCTGTTTTGCTTTTCGTGGCGTCCCGAGCCGTCTGCTTCCCCACCAATCTGTCTTCTGCTACGCTCGCGCTTTCAAGAATCCTACTCCGCGATTGGTTGAGCGGAGATGAAAAGAGAAACGGTTATCTTCTATCTTTTTCTTCTTCTTCTTTTTTGTATGTGTGTTGCCACTTTTTCTTGTTATCTCACGTTTCATTGCAAAAAAGAAAGAAAAAAAGCAGGATTAAAGAACTCGTCTTCGTTTGTTACGTAGCACTTTCCAGTAATGTCGTCGCCTTTACCGTATGGGGCTTTCTTTTTGTTCTCGCGCGATATGCATCGGTCTCGTAATACGTTCGCCGCGCTCGGTTTGCCTCTTGTTGTATGTTTCGCCGTAATGTTAAGACGTCCATTCTGTGTGATATTAAGGGTTGTCTGTCATAATATGGGCTCGTCATTATTTCTTCCATCGTTCTTCTGCGGCGAGGTTTTCGAGGTGGCGCGGTCGCTCTCTCGTATCGTGTGTCGTCTTCTGCTTCATTTTCTGGCTTTCGATCTGCAAGAGAGTGAGGCGGGAGAAAGCATAAATCATGGCTGATGGTGTTTCAAGCCGAGAATAAATGAATAGCACAGACACATCCCCCAACGAAATTGATGCCCAGAGAATGTTGAATCGTAAGGACCGATAATATTAATGAAAACGGTGCCCGTTTTCGTGAAATTTTGTTTTAGAGGTTGGCGTGAGGCGTAACGTCGCATTTTCAGTGTATGTATCGATTTCGTGTTAAAATATCATCGTCAAGGGTGACGATGGAGGTGATGAGTGTACAAGCGGAGTCCGCGGTTTCCCAGCTCAAAACGTGCGTATTACGCGGGGTGGAGCTCGACAATGATATTTTAGACAGGTTGTCCATTGCGGATGAAGTGCAATCTCTGTAAGGAAAGACGTGAATGTGGGCGAGAAATTAGTAACTTTCTAAATTGCCATCATGTATCAAAAGGTAAAGTGACTACAATAATATCTGCTTTGATTCACATCATCACCACAGCGTGTTATCTCACAGGAGTAATGTCCCTCAAGGGACCTTTGAAGGTATATTGAAATAAATAAATTAATAAGCGCTTTTGTAGCGTGTACCATCCAAAATGCCCAATTGGTGGCCCTTTCAACACATGGACCAATGACGCCATTGGGGTTTTTCCTGGGTTTTCCTCGGATGCTTTCAGACCATATGTCGGCGCATAGTTCCCTTAGAAGTCGGCCCAGGACGCACATTCCCTGGGCGTCAGTCGTGACGTTGCCCACCTATGTCAGGCCGACAACGGCGAGCCCTTTGACCAGCACCACCACCAGCACGCCATTTCAGTTACATGTTGACCAGGAATGCGGTTGCATCATTGGAATGAACTCAAGCTTTAGCATTGAAGTGACATTTAACGTGGCTGGAAACCCTGTCTCATTCGTCAAGCTGTCCAACAGGAGTCACCATGCAAAATATGTTCGATGTGCAGTGTATTGTCACTGCCCAGCCAGTTATAAGAACAGTCGAAGAAAGCAGCCGTGGATGGCCGGCTGGATGCCCCCGTGCGTTTCTTATTCGTTTCTTGCTTCTCAGCTCACGCGTTGCTAGAACCCCGCTTGAGCTGCGCCGTCTACGTCACCAGTCACATGTCAGGGGAATAGGTGACGTCATGGCGGGCCCTTCTCCCTCATTCCCTCATACTCCGATACGCTCTTTCCAAGACTGGAGTTTTTTTCTTCTTTTTTTCTTTTTTTTTTAATGCGTCCTACAGGTTACCTGCGCTCGTCGTTCTTTTGCGGGCTGATTTTATGCTGCGTTGCAGTCTTGCTGAACACGCCGCAGCAATAAATAAATAAATATATAATAATAATAATAATAAATCTCCGCACGTGCTGTCATAAAAAAGGCAACAAAAGTAAAAGAAGCCACATTAAACAAAGAAGGGTATAGGAAACTGTGAGCTCCCTGTTTTCGTGACTTTGTGATCAGTAAGTAAAAAGCCGCATTCAATTTACGCAAGTCTTTCCGTGAAGAAGTGCTCTATCGGGGCTAGGAATGCACCCTCCCCCTTTGCTTTTGTGAAGATTATCGCTTCAGACACAGGTATAAAGGTGCCCATCACATCAAACCATTGTGCCAGAAAACTGATCACCGTGTACCCACGTGCAGAGCTTTGGGCATATACAGTGGCTCCCATTCGCTTACAGTGTCAATGTAGCGATTTCAAATTTGTTAGAGCATCAAGTGTGAACAATACATTAGTATCCGGTACATGTATGCAGAAACTAGCACAGAAAAGACTTTAAACACTTCAGTAATCTCTTGCAGAAATTGAGCCCCAGGATGCAATAAGAGGATAAGTCGAAAGATCACAAACCGAGAAAACTGCAAGTGAATATTTGGTAAAGTAATTGCAGATGAGTTTCCTCGGATAACCCAAATATAATATATAACCCAAATAATTTTAATCATGCTTCTAACGAAAGTATACTCGACTGCTTAGAACTTAATTATGATAATTTTCTTTCATTGCACAATGATGTTAATGTGTCGGTTGACGTACTATGGGTTCATTTTGTTAATATCGTTCGTTAGTGCTTGGACAAGTATGTACCGTTGAAAAAAAAAATCAGACGTAATAGCCCCTGGATTACCAGAAATATATTACAACTAAAGCGGAAGATAAACCGTTTGCGTCGGTCATCGTCTAGTGTCGTCAATAAACAAAATCTGTCAGCTTTGTCTCGCACCTTAAGGAACGAGATACGGAATGAGAAATTCAAATTCCATAATGAGACCCTACTACGTTTTATGACGGATTGTCCGTCAAAGTTTTGGAGGTTTCTATCAACGGATAAGAAAAATGTGGATAAATTGGTTGTGGATGGAACAGTTATACAAGACAACACAAAGATTGCCAAAATATTTAATCAGCACTTCATCTGAGTTTTTACGTTTGATAATGGAATCCTCCCGCACTACACATTGCCTCAAAGAGTGGTATTGTCTGATCCTGAGTTTACAGAGACTGGTATTTTTGCTCTGTTATTAAATATTGATCCAAAGAAAGCACCGGGTGCTGATGGTATACCAAATGAGTCCTTAAGAAGATACGCCGAATGGGTTAGTAAATTCCTTGCCCTCGATTACCAGAAATATTTTGATACCAGGATTGTTCCTCAACAGTGGAAATGGGGCAAAGTGATTCCCATTCATAATTCTGGTCGTACCACTGACGTTTGCAATTATCGCCCTGTTACATTCTTATCCACATGTGCTGAGGTTTTTGAGCACATTCTGTCAAATCATTTATTAGGACATTTAGAAAGTGCATCATTTTTCGATTTACCGGCACGGATTTCGGCGGGGTCTTTCTACGCGTGCTATTACTCAATTGTTGGGCACCACCGATTTCTTTGCAAAAGTGATTAACTAGGGGTGTTCAAGTTGACGTGATTTTTCTGGACTTATCAAAAGCATTTGATAAGGTTTGTCACACGAAGTTGTTATACAAATTAATATCTGTTTTATCGAATTCTAAAATATGTCCATGGCTTGAGAATTATTTGCATATGAGACAACAGTTTGTACAGATTGGCGATGACAGATCGACCCCTGTTACTGTTAATTCAGGAGTTCCACAGGGATCAGTGCTGGGACCACTTTTGTTCCTTCTCTATATTAATAATATGTCTTCCAGTATCGATGTAAATTTCCGTCTGTTCGCGGATGACTGTATGTTGTTCTCTGTAATCCGGAATAGCGAAGACCAACTCCGTGTGAATGACTGCTTAGGGAAAATACAGAAATGGTGTAGGGACTGGCAAATGGAATTGAACATCAAGAAATGTGCCTATATGAACATAAGTAGGAAAAAAAAAACGCTCCACAGTTTTCGTTATCATGGTGAGCGCTTGCAAAGGTTGTCTCTTTCAAATATCTCGGAGTTATCATTAATGACCTGCGCTGGAACAAACATATTGAATATATTTCACAGAAAGCCTCGTCGAAATTATTGTACTTACGTCCTAAGCTAAAGCATGCAACATCGAAAACAAAATTAACAACCTACAAGACTTTCATGCTTCATTATGCTGACGTTATTTGGGATACCCACAAACAGATCAACATAGATAGGCTTGAGAAATTACAAAGGAAAGCACTACGTTTTATTTTTAATAAGTACAGAAGGGATGATTCCCTAGATACACTGTATACTAGATCAGGGCTAAGTGCACTGAAAATTAGACGCAACATAAATCGACTAAAATTTTTCTATCTTCTGGTCAATGGAAACTTAAAGATAATGCTTGAAGACTACGTCACACCAATTACTGTGAGATGTACTCGATTTACGCATAGTCGCCAGTTTAGATGTATTCCAGCCAAAAATGATTGTTACAAATATTATTTTTTTCTTTCGCACTGTCCAAGAGTGCCAGAAGAAGCTGTACTATCTCCCACCTGTAAATACTTCGTTAAAAATGTCACTAACGGTCTTTTACGTGGTAATACATGAAATGGATGTTGTACTTGTATTTGTATTTCAAGATGTATCCAAACGTGTGCGCACGAGATGTATTGTTGAAGTTGTACCTTTGTATAATGCTGCTGTTCGTGATTTCTCTATATTCGTACACTCCTACTTTGGCCTCCAACGGGCGGCAAGTAGTATTTCCAAATAAAAATGCAAAATGCAAAACATATATGCATGTTTCTACTCTACATGCATGTCCCGTTAGCATTGTTTCTGGGTTTCTGACTTAGCAGAAATTGAACAAAACACAGTAGCATGACCCTATATCCTACCCATCTATCCTATCCTATCCTATCCTACCATTTTCTATACAACAACAAAGCACGCACATGGCTTTCGTGCAGGAAAAAACGGTTTTCACGAGTCGAGACTTTCATGGTGACGCAAGGACGGGCGAAGTTACCTTTGTGCAGCGGAGTAGCCTAGATCGTGATTATCATGCTGCTAAACGAGCACAATCTTGAAAATAATGTTCTGTATGGACAGCAAAATATGACTTATTAGCATAGTGCACGTTTTTTTTCTTTTTTTTTTTTTCGAATACAACGCTCAGCAGCAGTGCTGACACGGTCACGTGAGGTAGGAATAACATGTTTTTCGAGTGGAAGCCGAAGTTCATTTCCGCATCGTAGCAAAGTATAACCTACACCATTTGTATGCGTGTGTAGAAAAAGGGCATGATTTGGCTGTCCATCCCATTGAGACCCATGCATTTCCCGTTTCTTACCCACATATATCGGGTCAATAAATTATGAGAGTCGTTCAAGTCAAACCGGGACTTTTCATTTTTCGCAAAAGTAAAATGAACTTACAGGCGAGAAATTAGTTTTAATTGTCAACGTAATCTCCAACTGCACTAATGCACTTGTCCCAGCGTTTCACGAGGGCTTGGATGTCAGTAGCGTAGAAATCCTTACCGGCGCGTAGCAGCCATGATCGGACCACATTCTTGACTTCGTCGTCGCAGCTGAAGTGGCGGCCCCCAAGGAACGCCTTCAGTGGCCCGAAGAAATGGAAATCGCTGGTGGCGAGGTCTGGACTGTAAGGGGGATGTGGCAGCAACTCCCAGCCAAGTCCCTGTAAGGTGGGTGTCGTGAGATGCGCGGTATGCGGACGTGCATTGTCCTCTAGGAGGAGGACTCCTTTGGTGAGGAGGCCCGGCTTCCGAAACTGGAGGTGTTCATGAATGATAGTGTTCAACGTTCCCACAGAAAGGTCCGTCTTTCGAGCCAGTTCGAGACATGTAATCCGTCGGTCCTTGAGGATCAGGCGCTCCACAAGCTGGATTTTCTCAGGAACTCTGACACTATGCTCTGAGGCCGGGATCGTCCTGCACTGATGTACGGCCGTCTCGGAACCGTTTGCACCACTCAAACGCTTTGCTGCGGCTAAATGTATCGTGGCCATACTGAGCCTGAAGTCTTCTGTGAATTTCAGATGACTTTACGCCTTCACTCACGAGAAACTTCATGACAAATCGCTGTTCGATGTGCGCGCTCACGTCGTGGTCGGCCATCTTGTCCAGCACGTGTCTTCTGTTTTGCACAAACTTTGGACCACCACGTTGTGAACGCGGAGGCCTGTCGCGACAGAAAATCACGAAAATGAAGTAGCGCAACCCATTTGTACACTCAGGGGACAGAATGTCCCGGTTTCACTTGAACACCCCTCGTACAATATGGTCTTAAATTTTCTTTGACAGGTACATACTGGTATGTAGATGTCATTGCAACCAAAATACTAAAAACGGCAATGGAAAAATGGCTAAGAAGCAAGCGAGCTGGTGAAGATGATGCATAATGTAAAACCCCGAGACTAGGGAACACGAAAGGACAGACACAACACGAAGTCTCAAACACAGCTCAAATTCAGCTGTGTTTGAGACTTCGTGTTGTGTCTGTCCTTTCGTGTTCCCTAGTCCCAGGGTTTTACATTATGCACTAAAAAGGGGATAATTCGACTTATTCCCGTATTGCATACAGAGGTTCAATTGTAACCCGCCAAATAAGTGTTGTGCATTGTCTCCATTGTGAACGCCTGCACAGCGTTATATGCCAACTTTGAGCGTCATATGGACGGTGACGCACTCGTACGATAAGCAACTGTACAAATGTTACCTTGGGGGAGTATTTTAAAAAAAATCTTCCCTGGAGCAGCACCGCAAAGATATCGCTCCGACGACAGTTTATAGGTTTCACTACATCACTACATCAGTTCAAGTGCACGTGCATTTTGCAGGTTTTTCCACTGCTTGGACTGGGCTTTTTTTCTGAGGTTGAAAGTGGCAACCGCTGGTCTCGTTTACAATCACAAACCTAGCAAGAAAGCCCGCGGAATCTGCGCTGAACAGCTGGAGATTGTCCCCGAACGCGGCGTAGCGAAAACGCTTTTGATCAGGCGTGAGCAATCTTAGGAATCACCTGGCAGATACCTTGCTCATGTAAAGATATGGTGTCGAGATGGGCTGGACAGTGCTTCTAGATATGCCTGGGACCTGAGCTGTGGCCTGGAAGTCGACTATGCGATTTGCTATAGCCTCATCGCTCATTCGTTTTACCACCTGGTAAGTACTTATTGATGACTCGATGAGTGGTCGCTTATGATGGCAGTTGCGCCGCTTGACCACAGGGAAAACTGATCAACCGTTGACAGTAAGCAGACGGAAAAGTTCGAGATTGGGATCCGCAGATATCTCGAACAAAATACAGTTATTGCAGCAAAACAGTCTCGTGTTCGAAACATTTTGACGGGGAAAATAATTAAATGCGCATAAGCGGTCTGTGTATTAAATTATGTCTTAAATGCGCATCGTCTCAAGGTCAAGATCGATGTGATATAGTAGCGATATCATTTATGCTGCTGGCAATATGAGGGAACATAAATATTGCACAGTCTTTGACACATTCGACAACGAGATGGCTAAGGTAAGGTGTTGCCTAGACAATGGTACGGTAGCGGGAAAGTAGCGGCATAGTATTTACGTTACTTTTACTTGGTAGCGGTATCGCGTTACGTTTTCAAATTTCCAGCGATGCTAGTATTGCGCTACCTGTTTGTGGACTAGCGAGTAGCGGTATTCCGTTACTTCGCTTTGGTAGCTTGGGACGAAAGTTTACGGAACACTGAACTGGCGTATGTCTTCAGCTGAGCGGCCCCCTACTATAGATATCAGGAAGAGACAGAATAAGAAACTATTCTATTCATATATCAGTGTGTGTGTCCGCCCCTGTTAACTGTTTGGTTGTCGCTCCAGAGAAATGCGACACTACGATGTACCGTAAACTTTTGTCCCGCCAAGCTGTATAACACCAGGTTACGGGAGACAAATATTCTATGACCGTGCGTGCCTTTACTTCCTCCATGTCAGCTCAGCTGCGCAGATCGGCACTTTCCGGTAGCCGCTACATGAAAACCGCGTAGCTCCAATGCGCTATTTCTGTTGACGCCAATCTTGAAGCGTGCATGTGTCCTACGATAAAGTTCCACGTCTGTGCACGCACACTCCTTCTATATGCCCGGAGGGTGACTTGCTGGGCAGTGGGCACTCCTCGTCTTAAACGACATTAGCAAATTCGGTCCGTCTGACGCGCGTGTTTACGTTTGTTAATACGTACGGACATATTTATTTAGGCAGTTGAGGTACAGTTGAGAGTCATCGCCTCGCTTCTCGATCTTGTCCTTAGTCCTCCTCCTTTTCAAAGAGCTGTGAACGCGTGTTCAGAATTGTTTTACATTGGACAATGGGTGCACGTCGGCAGCTTTCCTGACACCGAGGTCACTTGACGTTATTGGCAGCAAATCCCTGAGTTTGACTAGAAGGCGAGGGGACGGGGAAACAAAGTTATTTATAACACAAGAGAAGACCCATACCAGCAATGAAGCTTTATTCCAGTATGCATAATCATTTTACGCCCAAAGGGATCTTTAATCACACGATAGCGTCAATTATTGTACTGCAGACTGCAGTACTATGTTATGCACAGACAGCAGGTGCGCAGGAGCAGCAACTCCCGCAGGATAACGTACCGAAAAATTTCGATTGTTGACATAACTTATTCATATTTATATCGCATAATAATTTTTATCGTAATAAATTCGAAAATCTACTTCTGATACGTGCTAAAACTGTAGCAATAGGTTTCAATCGTTAGTCATAACATAAACCGCAATTCTTGCATCTCCGTCTATAATACCGCACACATCAACATTATATGTTTCTAACTCTAGCACCCCAGAGATGCCAACGACACGGGACACAGACGACGGCATGTAGGGCACAGCACCATTGCGATGCTCAGTCCATAATCTTAAGGCTATGGATGGAGGATCGAAATAGTGCTACATTCCATCCCCAGCTTTATTGTGATGCACAGCAAAACGCACGTGCCCGTATAGCGACTTACAATATCATTCCGGAGTAGTAGGTATTCACACATTGGTGCTCGCAGGGCAGACTTGAATCCTGCAACGAGATGAAGATATCTTCAATGAAAACGGGAATCAGGTGTTTTGCTGACACCGTTATCAATGCCGTCAATCAACTTCCGTTTAGATCGAAAATACCGATAGCGATACGCCGATAAAGTTACAGCTAGACTGTTTTAATAATAATAATAATTAAAAAAAAACAGCGAGTGCGAATGACTACGCAATATACGGGTATGTAAACTAGATATTATACTGTCGTGAGCCCCCCAAGCCTGAAAGTGCAGAGCACCTTCCTGTACCCTTGTCATTATGACAATATATTTATTTCATCTTGTCCTGTCTGAAGACTTCACGTTTGATCAAGTTGCCGCGCAATATTCTTGTGCAAGGGGGGAGAGGGGGGGGGGTAATGGCAGGACAGGCTCGCCGTTGTTGGCCACACAGAATGTGGCGTCGTCACGACTATAGCAAAAAAAAAAACACAAAAAACACAAAACACAAAGAAAGGGCGGACGGATGGAGGACAGAGGAGGATGAAGGATGGGGATGCGGTGAGGGTGCACGAGTTCGTTAGGGAGAGCAAAGTATTAGATTCAGTGTTACGTGATAAGCAACACGAGCACCAGTTGTAGACCTTGAAAGAAGCATTACACCATCTTACGTTCTGGCGGCCACATGTTGGGGACAAGCATTCACTCTCACTATGTGCCTTCATTGTTGATGATGTTGATGTTGATGAAGAAAAATACTAGGGAGAGATTCACTGTCTTCTTCGACAATAACCCTTTCCTTCGATTTCCTGTGACCGGCGAAGAAACGTCTAGCTATATTTTTGACGAAAACTTAGGCAGTTGTATCTGCATCTAGACTAAGTACTGAGTGCCAATTTTAGATTGCAATTAGATTGCTGTTCGTGTTCTAAAAAAAGAAAAGAAAAGAAAGATTCGCCGATTGGCAGCAAGTGAACGAACCAGACGCCGCAACATTCACAATAAAAAAATGAAATTAAAAAAGCTTTCTCTGGAATGAAAGTAACAGAAAAATCTTCGTCATAGTCAAAAAAAGATCACTGGGCGTGAACAACAATGCAATTCATTTTTTATTATCGGGTTACCTAATCTGGGACGACGGCGAAGAAAACAAGATCTGCGCCACGACGCAAGTGACTGCCATGCAGTGACCCCTATATAGTCGCTGCTGAAACGTGCGCCACGGCGGTGCACTGCACAGCTTGAAGCCCCTAGCAACAGTGCTTTGGCGTCGTGTGGCGTGCATCTATACTCTTTCTTCTTTGTTATTTATTTTCTTTCGCCTACCAACGAACGAGTCTCTATATTCTAAGGAGCCGGTTCAACGGCTGACGACGGGCGAGGAGGTGGGTTCCCCCTCACAATTCAGGCCCATTTGCATACGCCGGGAGTCTCTGCCGGCAAGACACTTTTTCTATCTATTTTCCCTTCGCCGTTCCTCAAGCGCGTGAAATTTGAAGACCTTTCCCTCTCTCGCCTGGTTGCAAATTGACTGGCGCGGTAGGAGGAACATTTTCTTGTGCACATCTCCCCAACGAGCGGTCTCGTGAGTGCGTGTATATATTTGCGGAGCGAACGGGTTGTCCTGTAGAGTGAAGGATTTCCCTTGTGTGCACGTTTCAGTTATTTGTCGATGCGTGCAGTTTGATTGGAGATGCGCAGGGAATGTCAGGCTGAGTGCAGCGATGTGACGGAGAAAAAAATATTCATTCCGGTTCACATGTGTAAACGTACGCGGGAACGTTCGTGTTTTTAACACGTTTTTGCCAGTCTTTCTTAACTGGGCTGTTCATACACTGACAAGGCGTAGCTGCTAATTATATAGAGGATACGATGCATGCGTCTTTTGCACTGACCGCATATTTCACTTCAGATGCCTTTCGCTGGCAGTAATTTCTTCGAAACCACGTTTTTTTGTTGTTGTTGTTTTCTTTTCAAATATTGTGAATTTTGTGATTGGAGGCCTGGTTGGTGGATTGATGCCTGTTTTCGTGTTGCTGCCCTGCTTTGTGCCGCACGGAGTAATCACGCATGAGATAACAAGCGTTCCTACTTTTGCATCGCTGGGAAAACGGAAGGAGCGAACACAATAATCTATGCGTGACATATTATAACGTGACGTGGTTGCACTATAACCCGTGTCGGAGGCGTCGGCCTCAACCAGAAAATTACGCCGTCTGAAAATGCATGGATACCCGACGATAAAAACATGTTGTATCAAAAGTATAGGTAAGCGTAAGTCTGATTAAGCATATCAGTTGAAAGCCGGTCACTGAACTAATAACGCTACTCTTAAAAGACTCGATCCATCAATTTAGATACATTTTTGTATACGTACTCCAAGTACTCTAAGGAACTAATAGATAGATCTGTGCAATGAGTAGTTATTGTTTCACAACAGTTCCGAATAATGTCCTACACGAAAAGCAATAAACGAGATGGGCACCAGCTGCCGGCTTTACAGTGACATTGGTGTGCTCTTCAAAATGTTGGCTATATTCTTTTGGAATAGTAAAAGCATAAACGTACGATCAACGCAACGGCTTGTGTTTAATCATGTTGCGTAACGGTGAAAATTGGACACAGTTAAAAATGACAGACACACCTCGTGTCACACAGCCACCATGTAAAAATACTTTTGCAGCGAAACGGTTCGCGCAGTAGACGCGTGTCAGCATATAATGCGCAGAAACTAAATGAAACACGAAAGCCCCGACCGGTATACGGCGTCTCACACAGACGTCTCGCCCGAGGAGCCGACCATAGAAAAAGCGTTTTCCCCCTGCGCTTCCTTTTTCCGCCCGTTTTTCCTGCTGGCTTTGGGGAGGGAAAGTCGGAGAGTTCGATGCCGTGGTTCGCTATGTTTGTGTTGTTGTTCTTTCGCCATCCCTCATTGGGCGCTTCGGCAGTCGCCCGTCTGCTGTTTGGCACTATTGGTTGCTTGTTGTCTACTTTATGCGTAAACACCGGATCCGTTTCGCGCGCTTGACTTGGCGTTTGTCTCGTGGAGGAAGCCCTCTTTGATAATCGATATCGAGGACTATCGAGGAGGATTTCGAGGACTTCGTACTAAGCTCCTGTGCGGAAGCTAAACTGCAACCTGTACCGTTGGTTTACCAAATGACTTCTTCTACCTTTGACTTGCGACTGCCTTTCACTGCTACGGTTGCAAGCTTTGCCGGAGGCAAGGATATTCCACTCCGGCCTTTCCCCACTCACCCTGTTGTTCGCTTCTCCTCATTGTGACTTCTGCATTAAAGCTTTATTGCTGGTTTGAGTCTTGTGTTGCCCTCTTCGACTTGTGTGTCCCTCAAACTCAAGTAAATGTTACCTGCTTCTGCAGTACACCAGCTCGCTTGCACCATTCTAATTTGCTCATCACACAAACGAAGAGATGTTCACACACTTATGCTCGAAGGGTTCGAGGTAAAGCCCTGCACGATCCGCCGATATCCGCAGGAAACTTGCGGGTTCCGATGAATATGGACGCTTGTTGTGATCTGCGGATCGATGCGGATGGCGCCGGATCAGGAGCGGATCAGATTCGGTTGTTAATGGTGCGGATCGGCAAAGATCACTTTTCTTCGCACTAGGCACCGACTACAAAGTGAACGCAAGCCGCTCGCACGACTGCGAGAGGGGACTTCTGGCGTCTCGAGTCGAGGTGCGCGTTCGGCGCCGATCTTGCGTTCCACTCGCTATAAACCCTACCTGCTCCGCTTGCTGCAAAATCGGTGCTTGGTGCCGTATATTCTTTCGTGGCAACTAAATTTGTGCTTGCTGTCGTGCATACTTTGGTGGCACCATGGATGCTCAAAACGCCCTCACTACAAAGGCTATGCCACTCCGGTGTTTTCACTGTCAGAACAAGAGAAAGGAAGTCGCACGTGTGGACGAAGTTCGGTGACATCAGTTTTTGCTATCTTTATTTCTTTTTTCTGCGCTATTTTGTGCCGACTGGAAATAATGTTTATTTCCTGGAAAATTGGCTAGATATATTGTGTCCAGAAACTGAACCATCTCTGCGTCCCGTGGGAGACGCGCGTTTTGCCGATGTAGAAGTTGGCCGCCGTTGCGAATGCGGATTTGTTGGGCGCTGATGCGGGTCCGATGCGGATGTCAAAAAGCCCATCCGAGCAGGGCTTTAGTTGGAGGAGCTCGGAAAGAATGTCTCGCCTGAAACGTATTGTGAATAGCAAAGCTTCGCGAGTGTACGACTGAAAAATAAGGTAGGGCATGTAGAAGATTTTTGTTACGCAAGACATTAAGACATTCGAGTTTTCCAGCCGCCTTTTTTCATGATGCGTGTGGACGACTATGAGAATGACATACACCTAAATGACCAGCGTTTCCTTGGTTATATGCAACTGGTATTGCTTCAGCGTGCTTAGTTCTGCAATTCCTTTGTGACGTTTTATTCCGTGTTAGCGCCGCGAAACAACTGTGGCTATGAGCGGTGTACAGACGTGAAGAGATGGAGAGAGGACAGCAGGAAGGAGAGAGTGACAGGGGGTATGTGTGCGCCCTGGGACCTGACTTCAAGGGGAACTGTGCCGACATTCTTCTGGAAAGGCTGCCGAAAAACAGAAGGACACCCTCAGACAGCACAGCCGGTTGTAGGATTCAATCCCACACGACCTCGGCTACTACTACCAACGAGCGGACGGTTTTACCCGCGGGGCCATGCTGCTGGTTTTTGAACTTTGAGTGAACATGAATGTTGTTTCGGTGAAAATTGCATAACCTTACTGTCTACGACGTTTTTGAGACATCTGTATGTAGTGCTCTGTTCTCTTTCGATACTCCCCAGACGAACTCAAGCAACGGTTAATGTGCGTCCTGAGCCGACTTCCCATCGAACTGTGCCGACATAAAGACGCGGAATTTCGTTATATAACATGCTTTTAGCCAACCAGCATACCTAATGATATTATTTTGTCTCCGGATCCGCGGAAAGCGTGTGCCGTACTAGCTGTTTCTACCACCACCACCATGTGACAGTTACCACCAGTGATTTATCTAGACCCCCCCATACCCCCGCAACATCCCCCTAAATGTTTAGCAACAACCCTTAACTTTTTTTTACCTGTGCACCCCTTCGAAGGGGGAGGGGGGCTTGCTATTTCAGCTGTAATAAGGACATGTCGGTAACGAAACGTTAAGCTATTATGACGTAACTGTGATAATGTCTCCCGTCCCATGTTCTGCAACAACCTCTTGCTTGGGATGCAGGATAAACCAATGGTTAGCATAACCGTGTCACAAAAAGGCGTACGCCTCCTGGAGAGAACGATATTCCGGATTAGGTTTGCTTGCGGCACGTTTTGCTGTTGTGTTTTTTCGATAAGCGCGGCAATGGGGCGGGTGCGGGGCGACAGTCACGTGCTTGTGAGAACCAACTGGAAAGACCGATCTCGATCACGAAGTTTTTTTCACAAGTGTATATGCAGCCGGGGCAGTTGGTGCAGATTCATCATCGTAAATAATTTTTTTAGGCTTTCCTGGTAGAAATGCATGGCCCTTTGTGGCCACTGCATTAGCTCGCCTTGATTAAATTGCTGCCACGTGACCTTGAGCATCTGGGACCCGGTGGATTGTAGTACGATAAGAGTCGGATGAAAAGTACTAGGCCCGCCCGTGTTTTTCTCGGAGCCAAAACGTACTGACTGGAACCCACGAGGCTCGATTGCCCTTATGTTCTAGTTGTTAAAGGAAAATTTATTAAACTCAAGAACGAAATAAGAACTGTTACTTCACACGTTAGTTGACATACACCTTACATACACATCACCATAGATACACATATGCTTACAAACCACTCTAGATCCACTACTTCACACTTCCTTACATATATACACATAAACAGTACTCCCTAAGTCCACCACCCTAGATGTCTGCGATTATGTACAGTATGGAATGCAGTACATAATAAGTAGGAATATACACACAAGGTGCAGAGTATTTACAGGGCAAATAAGAGCACGTGAATGACGTTCAGGGGGGGGGGGGGGTGTCGAGGTAGCTTGCCGTTGTTGGCCGCACTCAAGTGGGCATCGTCACGACTATAGCCAAAAAAAAAAAAGGAAACGAAGGTGGGAGAAAGGGGAGTTGAGGACTTCAAAGTGATGTAGAAGCAGGATGACCGGTACTGATGGGACGGAAGCACACTGTAGGTGAGAGGTGCACTAGAGTGGTCTCTCCGCTAGGCCCGTTGCTTGGAGAAAGCGCACGAGGCCGCGAGTTTTTGAAAGTCGTTCCGCACAAGAACCTTCGGGGAAGAGGACGTCCGTCAGTATACCAGGCCTGGCGTGGGGAAGATGGGTTTCCCGCATGGCATGGTATGCACGGCATTCTGTCAGGATATGCGCAATTGTCTCCGGGTGATTACAGTGTCCGCAACTGGAATCCTCCCTGGAGCCGATCTTGCACAGTTGAGAGTTCGTGAACGCAGATCCTGTGCGTAATCGATGGAGCATTGTCTGCATACCACGGGGAAGATCTTTCGTGGGGAGAGAGGGTCGGTGATTCTGCATGATGTCCTGTATGCCAGGGTGACGCACCTCAACTAGCTGTTTGACGACCAAGAGCCTGTCAGTGTCGGCCGGGACTGCTAAGGATGGGCTGCAGCTGTTGTGTGCTGAGGAAGCTAGCTGGTCCGCTCGTTCGTTGCCTCTGATGCCGACATGAGATGGGATCCATTGGAGCGTAAGCTCACCTCCGGTTAGCCTATGCTGGGCACACGATCTCCTTATACATCGGGCCAGAATGCTACCACACATGGGGTTTATCACGTTGTTGAGGGCACTTTTGGAGTCCGTAAGCAAGACGGCCTTAGGTATTCCGGTGACTTGAACCGCAGCAGCTGCGTGTAGCAAGGCCAGGAGTTCGGCCGTCGTAGATGAGATTGGGTAGCGAACTGATTTCCCTTGCCAGGCCTTGTTTATTGACGGGATGTAGTACGCACTGGTAGCACTTTTGGAACGGTGGTCAATGGAGCCATCCGTGAACACCAGAGTATGTGTGTGATAAACGTCGCTGATCAGGTTCTCAGCCGCCATCCTGGCCACTAGGGGGCTGGACTCGCTCTTCTTCCGTAGACCCGGGATGTGAAGCGTTGTTGCGGGGCGGGGCGGGACGTTCAGGGGGGCGCACCAGAGACGGTCACACACCCACTGTGATACAAGATAGAAGGGTGATGACGCCATTTGCGCGCGACAGGACACAAGATGCGTGTGGACCGTCTGACTATGCTCCAGAATGTACGAGCAACGTGACATTCGAAGATGACATGCTGGTTAGTCTCCTGGTGCGTATAATATGGACAAATGTCTGACGTTGTTACATTGCACGAGTGGAGACGATCACGAGTAAGCTGGATTCCCCAGGCAAAGCTCCACATGACGTCTCGTAGAAATCCAGGCAGAGAGGCGCATACAGTTGCCCACGATATGTTTGCCGCATGCTCCATTCGTCTTCGCACACCGTCACATGTTGTGACAGTGTTCTGTAGCACCTTCTTTGCCATAGAAGAGGCTGAAGCAGATGCCAAGCTGCGGACGGGGACAATGGACGACAGTTTTTGGTGATATGCGCGAACGGCTCATGGAAACGCCGAGGTACCACTGCTGCTGGTGGGTCAACGGCCACGTGCAGGAATTCACTCAGAAACGGCGCTATCCAGTAGGTTAACAATACCTTACAATGGGTGTCATCGACGCTAAAGAGACTTCGCAAGGTCGTACTCAGGGCGAGTCCGCGGTTCATAAGACCAAAGTCTGGCAAATGCACGCCGGCAGCAGATTCGCCAAACGACAACACTGCACGTGCTATAGGCCCTCTTCGTTTCTTCCAAAAGAAAGAAAACATGAATGAATCCGGACCACAACTGCTTGTGGGGCTATTGAGATGTGGCTCAGATGCCACAAACGGCCTGATAAAATACACCGGAGAAGGTACGCTCGCTCTCGGTAAGAAAGTTCGTAGGGCGAGGCAGCTCCACATTTTGCTCGTAGCTCTTCAAAGGCCCTTGTCCAATTGTCAGCCGTAGACCCGCGATTGTCAAACACAACACCGAGTATCTTCAGCGAAGTGGCGTGCTGGAAGGGGAGAGACATGTACTGCGCAGGATTCCCGAGGGGCATGAGCCTGGTCTTCTGGTAGTTCAGGGCACCCCCAGACACTGCAGCATAGGACTCATACACACGCAATGCTTCTAATGCAGAGTCAACATCACGTAGAAGAACTGTTACATCATCAGCGTAGGCAGTCACCTGCCACTCGCCTGATTGTGGGAGAGGGAAACCACGGATCCCCGAATTCGTGTCAATGTTCCAGAGGAATGGGTCAATTACTAGGGTAAACAAAGCAGGCGAAAGAGGGCAGCCTTGACGCACTCCTCTTGAAACATGGAATTCTCTCGAAAACCTTTGCAAGATGTACAAGGAACTACGATGGTTGCGGTAAAGGTGTTTGATTGCATTGCAGATACATTCAGGGAAGCCATATGTCTCAAGCACAGCGAACATGTAACAATGGGCCACACTGTCAAACGCCTTCTTCTGGTCAAGCGACAACAGGGACCCATCCGATATTCGCATGGACACGTAGGGCAGCATATCTCTCAAACCTGATAGTGTATCATACATTGTTCGCCCTGGTACAGTGCATGTCTGGGAATGGTGCACCACAGAAGGAAGAACGCTCTGAATTCGACAGGACAAGATAGAGGTGACAAGCTTATAGTCGCAGTTCAGAAGCGTTATTGGACGCCAGTTTTCGGAATTGGCCAAATCACCACAGTTCTTTGGGAGCAGCACTATGTGCCCGGAGCCGAACGATTCTGGCAAAACGGAGCACCATCCAGGCTGTTGCGCACCACTTCGAAAAAGAACCACCGAAGAGAAGGCCAAAAAGTCTGATAAATTTCTGAGGGAAGGCCGTCAGGGCCAGGACTTTTCCCGGGTACTGTTCTTCGCACAGCAGTATCCAACTCTCCGATACAAAGAGGCTGCGCCAGTGCCTCTCGATCCATCTGAGGGAGGGCTGGGAGCCCATCCAAAAAGGCATTGTATCCGCTTACAATCGGCGAATCAGCGTACAAGGCCCGGAAGAAATCTTCAAATCCGCCGAGAACCTCATCAGGGTCTTCAGTAACGCTGCCATCAGATCGACGAAAACTGGAAGACAGTCTGTGCTCGGTCTGCCAGGAGGAATGTAGATATGTCACAACACCATGACCAGCGAGGGCCTGCGCTTGCAAATGGTTTTGTCGCATTTTTCCAGGAGGTGACTGAAGGACGAGAAGGTAACGTTCCTGCAGAGTTTCCAAGTATTCTCTCATCAGTGGCGTCAGCGGCGCCCCTCTTCTCACGATACTTATCTTTGCTGCCAGTCGTTTGAGGGCAAACGTCCGCTCACGCGCACGCTGACGACCCCACGACGAAAGTACGCCTCGCACCCAAACTTTAAATGTTTCCCACTCCATTGCTGATGGCGTGCGAACCGAAAGGTAATCTTCAATTTTGGTCTTCACATCGGCCACAACTCCGTCATCTAGCAGCAACGAGGTATCAAGGCGCCAACGAACATTTCCGCCCTCCAGAAACTGTTCGATATTGAGGGAAAGGATCACAGCATCATTATCACTCACGTGAACACCAAGCTGACGTGTGCTAGCTACTCTGCACCCCAAAATATGTGCCTGGAGAAAGGGCGGGACGTAGAAGCGATCTAGGTGGCTCGACGATTGGCCGCGATACCACGTAGCCGCAAACGTCGAACCGTGTAAATGTGTCCAGGCATCAACGAGGCAGCGTTGCTCCAATAATCGGCGCAGCTCCCTGGCATTCCATGTTGGTTTGCCACGGCCCGGTCCACGAACATCGCGATCTGAGTCCACAACACAGTTGAAGTCCCCACACAAGACGGCATCAGACGAAACAAAACTAGTGCGGAAATTATAGAAAAAGGAATTGGTCTCACTCACACGGACAGGAGCATAAACGGTGAAAAATGTCAGTTTCCTGCACCAGACAAAGAAATCAAAACGAAGCGCACGCGCGTCTGCATCATATCTCGCATAGCTGTGGGACAAGAAGTTGCGATTGAGTACAACAACTCCTACACCGCACTGATGCGCAGAGCCAAAGCTGAAGAATGCGCGGACATTGCATCGTTGAGTGAATGAGATGACATCCGCGTAACACGTGAAATGAGTTTCTTGTAGGAACAGCAGGTCACAGTTCAAGCTACGCGCGAATTGTATAACAGCTGTCTGCTTGGCCGCTGATCTGAGCCCTTGCACGTTAAGAGTCATGACATGAAGAGCCATAAGTGAATGTAAAAGAGCACAAAATATCAGTCGCATGAATCGTTTTCAGGAGATACAGCATGAACAGCATGAAAGCCTAGGAGAACCAGTCTTCTGAACAGAACGGCTTCTTGTGATGGCGTTTCGGCTTCGGCTTTGAAGCAAACGGACGACAAAAACGCAAGTGTGAAATGCGCCTTACTGGCGCCGATCTTGTTATATTAGTGATTATCTTTGGGATAATTCTTGTTTGCTGTCGTATGCTTGCTCTATTTAAATACTGTCTCGTCGAATAAACATTATTTGTGAGCACCGTGTTTGCGCCGTGTGTGCACGATGGTCTGTCTTGTCTGGATTTTCTTCCTGCTGTTTTACTTTGATGGAAGTTTGTTCAGGCGTTTGTCTATCGTCAACTACGAGAGGTAGAAAGACTGTTCCTTTCTCTCTCTCTCTCTCTTTTTTGTTTCTTTTTTGTCGGTACGCTGGCGTGCAGAACGATGAGTTCAGGATGACGTAAACCAACGTTGTCAAACTGTCAAACCATGTTTATAATGCTCGATCACGGAAACATAAACGCTTACAAAGTCTACTTTACAAGTACTGTCATCATATACTTGCACGTACGGTGTCGCGAGCCTGTACGATTCTTAATCATGCTATCCTTGTTGCTCCTCTGTGTAGCCCTTCATGATATACTCATCAAATGATCACGCGCAATATATATGGTAGAGTATCGCCAGCTGTGACGAAACGCCCCAATCATCATCATCAAAAACAAAAAAGTATTGTCGTCCGTTGTTCTTCTCAACCTGTCGGCTAGTGTGACCGAAAAAGAAATATTGACTCTACATAAGTAGTACAGATTGCCGTGTACGTAGCACACGCTAATATCCTTCTCCTTCAACGTTTTTTGCTTTCTGCAAAGCGTCGAAGAAGACGCCATACATATCTCGGCTCCGCGCTACTTTCTCAGGTTATATACCACGGGGTCGATGCGAGACAGCATGTATATACCACAATGAACCTGCTCAACAAGTCTGCGTTTTTCTCTATAGTTTTGATGCCTCTCTATGTCAGTGGCAAACCTTGAGAAGTTTCTTCCCATCGTTAATACGAGAACGATTTATCACAGTTATTAGACACGCGTGTACCGCTTACAGAACAAAAAATGCACGCGTTTGAATTAAACGCAAAAGTACACCTCCTGCTCCGCCCATGATGCTATTAGCGATCATTACGCCCTCTGTATGCGCGTCAGCGCCAAAAACTGTTCGCATATCTTATACGTTGCTGGCAAAAGAACTTCGAACCAGGTTACTTTCTTTGCATTTTCGCGAGACCTTTTTTTTTTCGTGCGAAGTCTAAGTTTTCGTAATGAGCTCGTTTCCTGCTGCGTTGACTGATGAAGAGCAAGGAAGATAATCAAAGACATACTGTTCAGTGCAGGAACGATGGAACGTTTCATTGTACTCCTACCTACGTGGTAACTGGTTAAATATAATTAATACGAGAAGCGAAGTGGGAACATTACTTCATTATGATTGATTAGGCTACGTCGTTTTCTTTTTAAGTTCCTCTTCTTTGTTTTTGATGGAAAGAAAGTTTGAAGACATGCGTGATTCCATTTTCATGTTACAGCTCTTACACGTATCGTCAACAGCGATGGCATGCAGAGTGATACTGTGAGCTATATAAATTGGTTGTCCCAAAGTGCGTCCGGAAAGTTCCGTAACTTTAAAATTCTAGCAATTTGTCATGAGGGGGAAGATGGTATGCTAAGTTGCCCTCGCGCTGACACGAAGTTTTGGCAAAATTTTTGTGCACGTGGAGTCAGTGACAAATTTTTCAGAGACCGTACGATGTTCTATAAGTGCCTGCCCCCTCTCTGATACGGTTTACTGCTAGATTCGGATGCTCAAGCTGTTCAGTATAGTGTAATACCTGGGATAATGATGCTAAGTTTTAAAAGGCGCTTAAAAAAAGCTTGGCTTTTTTTTTTCAATCATACGGACACCGCGACACACACCGTAACCACTTTGCCCCAGAGAATGGAAAATCACTTTACACACTTTCCAATATTTTAGCTCCAGGCGCTTTACAGTGACGCTGTAATCATCGACAGACATGGAGAGAGTGAAAACGTAACTATATAGGGGGGGCGTGGTGGTGGTGACGAAAACCGGCTTGCCATTGTTGGCCTCACTTATGTGGGCAACGTCACGACTGTAGCCAGGATGAGATGAGATGGTATAATTACATATGAAAGAATGATGATGGCCGAAAGTTAAGATCGAGGGCGGTCACTGCCAGAATTGGTGGGAAGTCCGGGCAGTGCTCAGAGTCTTTGAGCGAGACCAGATTCCTGGAGAAAGCAGGGGGAAAGAGGAAAAGTGACACTCTGACCAATGACACGATGACGATAGGAATATAGATGAAAGATAGGCGATATGCAGATGAATTTTTTGTCCGTATTGCTTCATATGGTGAAAAGCCGTACGTGTCAGTGCCACCACATATGTTGAGCATAGGGGATTCCGTGGGCTGCACTTAGTTGGAGGAGATGCAAATCACATTGGCACATTTCCTTCCAATGCGCCGAAAACGAAACTATAGCATGTCGCTGTAGATGCCTAAAGTATTTCACCTTTGTCGCAGCGCCCCCCCCCCAAAAAAAAACAAAAAAAAACAATCAATTAATAAAAGAAGATGAAGAAAAGAAAACTCGGAAATACCACGTGCATGTGTAAGTTAGAGTGGGGCAACAGATTGGGTTGCAGTGTGGCCAACACGTTAACCCACACTTCCTTCAAATTCGGAGGTAGCAGCAAAACGTGTGGCACGAAGTAAGACACAGAATCTTCATAACTCCGCGATGCTGTGCGAGCTACCTATAGGCCTGTTGCGCTGGAGTTTTTCGCAGAGCCAGCTAGCGACAGACATGCGAACCAGTACCTATAGTTCAGCAGCCTCCCATGTGTATATTTTTGACGCGCAAAGACGCGCACGAGAGCGAAAACATCGCAATATTAAAATTTAGTTGTTATTCTTGTTAGGTTGTAGCCGCAGGTACAGAAATTCAGAAGATAAACATGTCTCTACACCCTTACAAACAAACCATGCGAAAGGTGTCGCAGCCACCGTTGGATTAATGCTGTTCGCCGTGTGATATCAATTTTTACAAGATTCTCAATGGAATGACTCCAGCTACCTTTAACTAGGACTCAGAAAAGACGTTTCACATGTCATTTGGCACACAGCAGGTGTGATTAAGTTCGGCAACAAATATGTGAATGAACGTGTTCTAGCTTTGGAATAACAGACGACGGAAACGAGTTTTCACGTTTTACAATGACATATACGTTGTGAATCTTTGAACAGACAAAAAGCACAGCAGCTTATTAAGATGATTCCACCAATGGACCTCGTACTGATTGATAAAGGACTTTCTGGAATTCAAGGCCGTAGTGAGAACAAAGATCCAATTCTGCTGATGCCTCCAATTTCATGTCTAGTGCGCAGTTTTGAGAGTAGCAGACGCAAGCTAATGACTACATTGCTCAAGTTCGCAACCATGTCGAACGTGCCATTCAGTGCGTAAAAGTTTACGTTCACCTGAACGGAAAAATACCTGTAACTTTAGTCTCAAGTGTGAATAGGACACATAATTGCTGTCGTGTTCTAGCTAACTTACACTTCACATCATCAAACAAATGTCTGTCGACTAACATATGATTTATTTTGCACGGCACTGCACATGGCAGAAAGGTCCTACACGGAGAAATCACATCAGGCCCAGCACGACCGACCGACAGAGAACTATAGGAAGTTATTCGTGTCTGGGCGCCCGTGGCGCATGTGTCGGGAAATCGCAACGCCGCCTGGTTAGTGCAACAGGCCTATACGGTATTTTTTTTTCACACCTTTCGGGTGTCAAATGTCTTTTTTGTAGTTCCGTGTTAGCGCCGCGAAGCAACTGTGGCCATTAGCGGCGTACAGACGTGGACAGATGGAGAGAGGATAGCAGGAAGGAGTGGGGGACAGGGGCTTTAGTATGCGTCCTGGGCCGACTTCAGGGGGAACTGTGCCGACATTTGCCTGCAAACCCAAGGCTCGTGCCGGAAAACGCAGAGAAAACCTCAAACAGCACCACCGGTGCCGGGATTCGAACCCGGGTCACCTTCCAGACTCGGTGTGGAAGGCGATAATCCTAACCGCTACGCCACTGGTCAAATTTCTTGTATAATGGCACACACCTGGCACACACAATGACACACACCAAGTTTCACACCATTTATTTCATTTTACGCACTTCATTCCATTGATAACACTGCTACAATAGTTCCCAAGCAGCACAATGTCCTGAAAGTCGAGCGCAATAGGGGTGGACGAGTAGATGGAAGGCCTTGAACAGACGCGTGAAACTAAGGAACACTGATAAGACATACCGCCCACCCCTATTGCACTCGACTTTCAGTACATTGTGCTGCTTGGGTTGTTTTGCGATCACCTTTTCAACACTGTTATTTATTATCCATATTTATTTTTGATACCGTACTGCTCCGGAAGGTGACTCTTATTGCACTCGACGGTTGAGTCCGCGGAATAAAACAGGGCGTTTATCTGCAGAAGCACCCTTGATACGCTGAAAGGTGTAACAAAAAACAGAAAAAAAACCCTCGAAGTGACACTGACAGGACCATCGATGGCAGTCGATGCTGATGTCCTCAGTGTGCGCGAGCCTGTCGGTAAAACAATGTTCAAATTTTTGTTTAAAATTTAAACAAAATTACACGGAATTAAATAAAATAAATTCATTACACCCTAAGTTTACGTGGAGGAGAGGGGGAGAGATAAATTGCATTTGACTTCAATCCGTTCAAACACTGGACGCTGTTGTGAAACTTGCTTAGCACTGTATCATGCACGACTGTGACCCAAAGTGTTGAAAAAATCCCACAGTATGCTGTAAAGCGGAAACTACAGGACAAAAAAAAAACGTTACAAAAGGGATAAATGCAGTCAGTGCATACTCAAAAAGACAAAAATAGGAAAGAAATACAGAATGGGTAAAAATCCCAGTTCGTAGCTCTGAAGCACTGTAGACAAATAACGCCCTCTTGTTAGACGCCAAGAACCACAACGCAGCTGTCACAAACCAACAGGATGTCGAAGAGTCGGAAGAGCTAAGATCAGACAGCGTTTCCATTGCATGGAATTCCGTACGCACCAAAGCTGCGTCTCCGAGGTTGGCACTACAACAAACAACCCCCCTATCCGTCGGCAGTGTGAACAGCATTTTCCTTTCAAATGTTGCACGCGTATTTCAGTGCACGGTGGAACCGAAAGTCGGAGGAAGGTGCGGCCATGAAATCAATTATTCAAAGCAAAGAATTTTTATATGAGCAGGCAGGGTGTGACTGTCTTTTCGAAAGTACATTGCTCGAAAGACTGCTAGACAGACAAGAAGTATACCCCGGATCTAACGAACTGATCTCTCCGTTCCTCGGCAGAACAAAGAGAAAACGATACCACCCATGCAGATTTCACGAAAACAGAAGGAGATGGGGCCTTTGTTGCCGCTCAACCTCTCAATTTATGTAAGGATCTACCGAGACTGACTCATATATATACAACAAGAACACGTATATACCTGTTCTCGGGGATGTCAGAGGCGCCTAACGCATAGCTTGCGGTGAAGGGATTGTAGATGTGCGTCGAACCGCTGGAGAGAAAGGCATGGAAAGAAACGATTGCCTGAATGTTTACTCATCAACATAAGATGTGTGTGTGTGTGTGTTTCCTATCTTTCTTCTTCAATTCCGGATCCAACTTCTAACGAATGACAGAAAGTAAACGATGCGTGTTATTGATCTGAGCGCTCCTGGAACTCCCCATTAGCGTGTTTTAGTACATCGGAAGGTGTTCACGATAACAGTTCCGAAAACACGATAAGCCATTTGATTGTATCTTTGAAGCGAGCCACGTGCACGTCACATTGTAAAAACTTGGATTTGATAACTTCCTTTATCGTATCGTTTTCGATATGATGAGCTCGTGTTATGAGACTTCCACCGCAGTTTTCACTGACAGCTCAACCACGAGGGGAAGTTCGTCGTCTGCCTTTGACATTCCCTCCGAGTCAATTTCAGATGGCCATCATCCCTCACATAAAACATCGTCAACATGAGCTGAGCTTTTCGCCTTGCTATTCTTTTCGCCTTGCGGAAAATTACTGGCAGCCCTGTTCGCTCCTGGGTCGTTTTTACGGATTCCAGATCTGCGCTGCAGTGTGTGGCAACTATGGGACTTCGCGACTTCCTCAGTCCTGTGGTCATTGAAATTCTACAAGTATACAAGAAAGCAAGCGCACAGGGCCACTGTATCGTCTTCCAGTGGATCCAGTGGATGTGGGCATCAACGGAAACGAGGACGCAGATCGAACAGCTGCAGGTGCGCACCAGTACACCCGGCGTGTCCCAATCATCTTGTCTCGGGGGGATCGCCGTTACCTCGTCTCAAGCCTCACTGGCCCCATGATGCAGTCTCAATGGCAATGTGACATCACTACCCACTCTCTGCTTTACTCCGTTGACCCCACATTGTCCCATAACCCTCCCCGCAGAATGCCACGTTACTTTGCCACCTTCCACCGCATGAGACTTAATATGGCTTCTGCACCGGCTTTCAAACACCTCCTCGGTGTCGGCGCGTCCAGCCTCTGTTCCACGTGTGGTGTGCGCGGTGACCTCCATCACGTCCTCCTGGTCTGCGGACAGTACGATCGCGAGCGCTCCCTCATGGAAACTGCTCTCCAACGCGTCTATCAACGCCAGATCGACTTGGCCGAAATTCTCGGGCCATGGTCGGATCCCTCACATCTGGTGCGAGGCCTACGAGCTGTTGCTGAGTTCCTCTCCAGCACTGGACTAATGGACGAACTCTAATAGGATAACTCTAATACTGTTAACTAATAACTAATAACTCTAATACTGTTGCGCCGATCCAAGATCGTGTCACTTCCCTGCGCCAGGCTGACGAGGTCCAAGTAGACCAAAACAGCTGTCCTTGGCTGGGAGGGCACGATCAAATTGTAAACATGTGCTCAACGTGCAGCTACAGAGCTTCGGCTATTTTTCCTTTGTATATGTACTTGCTGGCTTGCACTGCGGCCTCCACAGGTGACGCCGTCACCGTGGAACATTGACGTCTCGCCGAGACGCACTGTTGCGCCGATCCAAGATCGTGTCACTTCCCTGCGCCAGGCTGACGAGGTCCAAGTAGACCAAAACAGCTGTCCTTGGCTGGGAGGGCACGATCAAATTGTAAACATGTGCTCAACGTGCAGCTACAGAGCTTCGGCTATTTTTCCTTTGTATATGTACTTGCTGGCTTGCACTGCGGCCTCCACAGGTGACGCCGTCACCGTGGAACATTGACGTCTCGCCGAGACGCACTGTTGCGCCGATCCAAGATCGTGTCACTTCCCTGCGCCAGGCTGACGAGGTCCAAGTAGACCAAAACAGCTGTCCTTGGCTGGGAGGGCACGATCAAATTGTAAACATGTGCTCAACGTGCAGCTACAGAGCTTCGGCTATTTTTCCTTTGTATATGTACTTGCTGGCTTGCACTGCGGCCTCCACAGGTGACGCCGTCACCGTGGAACATTGACGTCTCGCCGAGACGCACTGTTGCGCCGATCCAAGATCGTGTCACTTCCCTGCGCCAGGCTGACGAGGTCCAAGTAGACCAAAACAGCTGTCCTTGGCTGGGAGGGCACGATCAAATTGTAAACATGTGCTCAACGTGCAGCTACAGAGCTTCGGCTATTTTTCCTTTGTATATGTACTTGCTGGCTTGCACTGCGGCCTCCACAGGTGACGCCGTCACCGTGGAACATTGACGTCTCGCCGAGACGCACTGTTGCGCCGATCCAAGATCGTGTCACTTCCCTGCGCCAGGCTGACGAGGTCCAAGTAGACCAAAACAGCTGTCCTTGGCTGGGAGGGCACGATCAAATTGTAAACATGTGCTCAACGTGCAGCTACAGAGCTTCGGCTATTTTTCCTTTGTATATGTACTTGCTGGCTTGCACTGCGGCCTCCACAGGTGACGCCGTCACCGTGGAACATTGACGTCTCGCCGAGACGCACTGTTGCGCCGATCCAAGATCGTGTCACTTCCCTGCGCCAGGCTGACGAGGTCCAAGTAGACCAAAACAGCTGTCCTTGGCTGGGAGGGCACGATCAAATTGTAAACATGTGCTCAACGTGCAGCTACAGAGCTTCGGCTATTTTTCCTTTGTATATGTACTTGCTGGCTTGCACTGCGGCCTCCACAGGTGACGCCGTCACCGTGGAACATTGACGTCTCGCCGAGACGCACTGTTGCGCCGATCCAAGATCGTGTCACTTCCCTGCGCCAGGCTGACGAGGTCCAAGTAGACCGAAACAGCTGTCCTTGGCTGGGAGGGCACGATCAAATTGTAAACATGTGCTCAACGTGCAGCTACAGAGCTTCGGCTATTTTCCCTTTGTGTGTATATATATATATATATATAAGGAAAAAAGCTCCCGTGGCATAGTGGTTAAGATGATCGCTTTCCACGCCGAGATTGGGAGGTGGCACGGGTTCGAATCCTGTCACCGGCTGTGCTGTCTGAGGTTTTCCCTTGGTTTTCTGAAGACTTTCCAGACGAAAGTCGGCACAAGTCCTGAACCCTGAAGTCCGCCCATGACGCATACTAATCCCTTGTCCCCCACTCCTTCCTGCTGTAAAAAAAAAGCTTTGTTTTACCTTTCACTTTCCGTTCGACCAAACTAAAGGGAGGCTTCGGCGTCGGTCTCCAGTTATGAGATTGAGAAGGCAGTTTTCATCGCTCAGGTGAAGGAGAACTCGCGTAGGCACTGCCGTGCTGCACATCTCGCCGTGCACCACAATAAATGGGGGACACCAGGAGTTGGTGTAGGCAGCTGACGATGTCGCTGTCAGCTGCTATATACAGACACAGGTGATACTTTACCCTATTGCTGGCGATAACTTCGTGAATGCTCAGCCTCACAGTAAGTCCTGGACTGTTCAGAAAGGTTCCTAGCGCTTTTAGGACAGAGCATTGGTGGGCTGGACTTGACCAAGGAGCCATGGATGCCAACGACAGGAAGCGGATTTACGGCCGCTACAAACTCAACTATGCTGGGTGGGCCAACGACGGAACCCCTCGAACTCACCTACAATCATTAATTAGGTACACGACGACCTGCTTGCAAGGCTACAAGACTAGAGGGTACCTGACGCGGATGCGCCTTCTTTGTGCGACAAGTCTTCGTCGGTTACGACAGAACGACAACGCCCTGATCTTGACCACTGGACACCCATCTCCTCCTTCTCCGCCGGAGAACAGCGCGCAGTCGAGTCAGCTCGCAACACAGGAAACCGGTTTTGAATTGAGGGGACTCAACATGGACGGCGCGTTCTTGGAAGGAGAAACCACGTGACACGATCGGTCGAATCGCGGACACCGAACGGCGGCTCCGGCGACGAAAACGAATGCGATACTCTGTACCCCCATTTAATGACTCTACCATCGCCTGATGGATAATCAGCACTGGATAATGCGCATGAGCGCAGCGCCCGTCTCTCCCAACCGACTGTACCGCTGTCAACTGAACCGGTTTGCGGAAACTTCTACAGATCACACAAAAATTCCATATAAGGACACGCTCGTCTTTCAACTCTCAATAACTTGCACAACATTCTGCCTCTCTCTGTTCTATTTTTGACGAACGAACGCGTCATATGCATCGTAGTGTTACCTTTTTTTTTCTCCAGTTCCTGAAAGTGCTTTCAGAAAGCCTTGCAAAGCTCCGACCGATCCTCTTGCCGCTCTACCACGAAGGGATTGACCGTATATGAAGGGCGCCGGCTCCCGGAAACTCCCTTATGTCTGAAGTGCCTGCTTGCAGGATACCGAAATGAAAAAGGATCGAGCAGAAAATTTTTGATACAGCGCACTCATCAAGGACACGTAAAACCGTGTCATATGACTGGCATTTCGCGAATAACTTCTATCTGGATGTCTTGGAGCAGGTGCGACGCGGAGTTATGCTCACGCATTAACTATCGTACCAAGATAAGTTTCGGTCGTTGGCTCGGGCTCAACCCAGAGCTTGCAAGCCAAAAGGGGAGATACGTTTAATGCTGATAGAAAATAAGAAGGGAAAGGTTAGCCATGATGTAGGCTTGCTATTCCCAAAAGCAAAACAAACAGGAAGATGAAGCAGCAGAGACACAGAAAATGAAGAAGAAATACAGGAAAAGACAGCTCCTAACTCTAATCGCTGCTGCAGCCAGTCATATAGGAGGTGTCAGAGAGTGCCCAAGAGTTTAGCTTCCCGAAGGAATCGTGTCAGCGCAGACGTGACGTCAGCGTGCTCAGTAGGGTCAAGTAGCACCACCAGGGAAAGCTCTCGGTAGTTTACATGAGCGAGACGGTACCGGAGACTGGATGGGTGACCGCCGGCAGGCAAGGAGTATGTGTTGAACGTCAACTTCCACATGACACTTGGGGCAAAGAGGTGATGGATGTGGGAGTTAAAAAGGTTACTACAGTAGCTTCGCCCCAATCAGGGAGAACGGGACGGGATGCCTTCGCGATTGAAGATGGCTTCCAAGCAGGTGCGGTTGCTTGCGCACATCGGCAGTGAATGTCCTGCCGGTGGCGATGTGGACTAAATATCGAGTCTGCTGAATCCTACAGGACTCATGCCATTGCAATCTAAGCGTCTCACACTGCATTCTCCCAAAATATTGTTTCTGCATGTGGCGAGCAAGTGTAATACTTTTTTAGTTCCGTGTAAGCGCCGCGAAGTAACTTTGGCTATGAGCAGCGTGCGGGTGTTTATTTATTTATTTATTTATTTATTTATTTATTTATTAATAATACCTCAAGGGCCCTTGCGGGCATTACATGAGGGTACATAGTTGGCATATGGAAAAAATGAAATGATGCACAGCAAACATCAGGAGAACATAAATGTACGTAGATGATTTCGAAATGTGTCTGTATTATCAATGATGGCCAAGGCTTTGGGAAGGTCATTCCAATCTTTGCTGCTGCGGGGGAAGAAAGATTCCAGGAAGTATGACGTGTGGGCGACATGCAGCTGTACTTTCATAGGGTGATCTCGACGCCGAGAGATGTGTGAAGCAGGTGAGATGTATGTGCTGCTCAATGGTGGAGAATGTATGAACTTATGAAAAAGACAAAGACGGGAGAATTTACGACGCGAAGCAAGTGGTGCCAGGTCGAGGGAACGCTTTAGTGATGTGACGCTAGAGTGAAAAGAGTAATCGCTAAGAATAAACCGTGCGGCTCTATTCTGAACTGCTTCTAACATGTCACAAAGGTATGCTTGGTGTGGATCCCAGATTGAGGCAGCATATTCCAGCTTCGGTCGCACGAGGGTGGTGTAAGCTTGCAGTCGGACAGAAGGAGATAACCTAAGGTTGCGCCTAATGAAGCCAAGGGTTGAATTAGCGGAGCATGTGATATTTTTAATGTGTTCATTCCAAGATAGGTCAGAAGAAAGAGTCACCCCTAGGTACTTGTATGACGAAGCCATAATAATGGGGGTGCCGGAGAGGAGGTACACGTTTGATCGAACGGGGGTGCTACGAGAGAAGGGCACGTAACAGCATTTACCTACGTTAAGCTGAAGTTTCCATTCAGTGCACCAGGATGAAATGACACTAAGGTCCTCCTGTAGAATGGCAGTGTCTAATGAGGAGTGAAGATGGCGATATAGAACACAATCGTCAGCGAATAGTCGTAAGCGGGAAGATACGTTATGTGGAAGATCATTAATGAAAATGAGGAAAAGAAGAGGACCGAGCACCGAGCCTTGCGGTACGCCCGAAGTGACAGGGCTCGAAACAGACTCTTGCGAGTTTACAAAGCACGACTGCTGTCGATCCTTAAGAAAGTGCGCAATCCACGCCAGCAAGTTGGAAGGCAGGCCAATACGGGATAATTTATGTAAAAGCCGGAAGTGTGAGACAGTGTCAAATGCCTTGGAAAAATCTAAGAATATGGCATCGGTTGGTATGCGGTTATCCATGTTACACTTAATGTCATGTATGAAGCAAGCCAACTGTGTCTCGCATGAGTAACCCTTACGAAATCCATGTTGGAGTGGAAAGAAGTATGAGTTAGATTCGAGAAAAGCAGAAATGTTTGAGTAAATGATGTGCTCCATAATCCTACAGGGCACAGAGGTGAGGGAAATGGGACGGTAATTGAGGGGGTCTTGCTGACTACCTCTTTTATAGACAGGAATGACCCTCGCCAAGCGCCAGTCCTTAGGTACTGTACCGGTAGACAGAGATTGTGAAAAAATGGCAGACAAAAATGCACTACTAATGAGCTTCGTGCTTTTAAGTACTTTGGGGTTGATCAAATCGGGCCCTGGCGCAGCAGCTGATTTGAGACCCTCAACGATATTCACAATGCCGGGTACAGAGATCACAAGGTCTGGCATGGATGATGATACATATTGTTGAAATGTAAGGAGAGCAACGTTGTCTTCTTTGGTAAACACTGAACAGAACGCGTTGTTAAAGGTGTTTGCACATTCGTCGTTTGGGATGGTGTTACCTTCTGTATCGTGTAGCACAATTTGGGTGTTAGTGGTAGGTCTAAGTGAACTCCAGGTGTGGACAGATGGAGAGAGAACAGCAGGAAGGACTGGGGTTGGTATGCGTCCTGAGCCGACTTCATGGTGAATGGGTGCCGACATTCGTCTGGAAAGCCTTCGGAAAGCCCAAGGAAAAACCTCAGACAGCAAAGCCGAGGGTGGGATTCGAACCCGCCCCCTCCCAGTCTTCACCACGACCTTGGCTACCACCAACGAGCAGGACGCCTTAACCCGCGCGACCATGCCACTGGCGTGTGATAAAATTCATTTCTAGTTTTGAGAAGTATGAGGTCAGAGGGTGCGCAGTCCGTCACGCGTCCAGCAACATTGCTCCCGGAAGTTCTTCCAATGTGGGGCGGAAAGTGGAGACTCGAAGGTGCGCGCCGTTGATAGGAAAGCAACAGCAGAGCTCGCGGTAACGTCACCTTCTGTTGGAGAATCCGAAACGTTCAAGCTGTTCCGGTTCTTTGGAAAATTCGGGGAAGCGAATGTTCACCGAGTGACTTTAATATTTTGCGTGCTGAGCAAATAAAATAAATATCATTTTTTAGTCCTTAGCGGCACTTTGATTCCACCCAAGTAAGCCCAGGTAAGGTAAGGCCTACTGATATATTTACAGCTTCGCCTGGAGCCATGATTCTTCGGGCCCTGTATTGACACCTATAATATAGCAGAGAGAAAGGCTGAAGATTACAATATTTGGAGCAGTCCTCTCTTTTCAACCTTGGATGCTGAAACGTTTCATGAACATGCTAGTGTGACGTTTTATTGCAGTGAGTATCATTACAGGTGTGCGCCTCGACGCGCGCTACTCACCAGGAAGGAGAGGGTACAGACAATCACATTCCGCTGACATCGATGAAAATTAGAGCAGATAGCCGTGCAACACGAACCACTTCCCCCGAGCGCACTCATCATCACGGAGTTTCGTCTATATCGGGGAAGCGAATAACGGACGCATCCCTTTCTCCCCATTACTTTTTAGGGAAGAATAAGTCCGGGAGCATATAGAAACATAATGGAATTTTCTTGCTGACTTATTATTCGCCCATGCGCGTTCTGGATTGCCCCACCGCACACTGGCGGGGGTGAAAGCAAATCCAAAGCTCTAGAAAATTACCTCGAGAGCTAAGGAATAAAAGGTAGCAGGGAAGCGTTGAAGCTTCTCCCGAATACGCGCCAAAGAAGGAAAGCACTCACAGGAAATATGATTTCATTTTATGTCTCTTTCTATTACGTTTTTGTACGGACCCAGTTTTGAGCAATTCTCCTTTATCAATCTTTCCTCACGCTGGATTAATAGCATCATTTCCTACTTTGGGTCTTCCTTTTGCTTTCCTTTCTTTCGAGTTTCTCGCGACTTATTTCTTTCGGGAACGCATACCATCGTCAGAATGGAGAACTATAGAGTTGTGGACTGAAGAGCAACTACCAGTTTCGCATTTACTTGCAAGTAATAATACGATTAGAAAAGTGTGTTCGTTACGCTTGCACATGTTTGGATAAAGCGACGAAGACAAGGACGGACTACGCAGAAACGTAGAGAAACGGGGTAGTTTGCAAGTCATGCTTCAGCTTTTTTTTTTTTTTTTTGCAGCACCCGTGCCCTAATGTTCCTAGTGATCACATGTTTGTGATATGCCTACGCCATAGAAATTACATATTTAAGTGTGTCAACAATAAAGGCTGACTCACATTAGTGCGTTTACGGCTGCGTCAAGCGTCTTACGTGTACCTTCGTTCTATCCGGAAGAATATTCCGTTGCACCGATTCGCCATAAGCGGACGTAACACGTTAGCGCAGCCGTAAACGCAGCAGTGTGAATCTGGCTTTACATTTTCCGTTAGTTGCGAGTACGCAGCCTTCCTGTGTCTTTCTTCTGTCCTTGTCTCTCTGCTGAAAAAAAAAAAAAAACGAAGTACGCAGAAACATCCGAGACGAGCAGATCTCGACTGCAGGCGACAGAAGCGGTGGAAGCGGCGCGCGCAAATGGCCAATCGGGGATTAGCCTCAGGTTAAGTCCATCCGGTCGCGCCAGTTTTCGGGAAACCCCACGCATGGCGGCACGCGGAATAGACCTCTACCCGAGAAACGTCATCATGACGTTGGTAGTTTCTGAGTAATTTCTAAGTTGGTAGTTTCATGAGGTTGGTAGCATGTGAAGTTTCTTTTCTCGAGAGAGTACGAAAACGTTCGCATGGGACGCTGTCCATCCGCCATTGTATAGAAAGCTGCATGCGGTCAGCTTTAGGCATTTTTCGACCGTGTCGCTTGTAGTCGAGAAAAGCTCGGCGTTCTGCATCTCGAAAAACGCCAAATGTGGTTAGACCTTTAGCCTGCTTCGGTAGTAAACAGTCGACGCATTGGGGAACGCTGTCGTTTTCACCAAAATTTGTAGAACAACGGATCAGCAGAACGACGGTCCGCGACCTGTGCCAGCCAGAGCACAACTGGGGCACCAGCATTTATTCACCTAAGCATGCATCTGAGCATGACACCGGGGCGCTACAGCATATTATTGCCAGAATAGCCTGTGTGCCCTTTTGTACGTGTTTAGTTTTCAACTTGCTTTTTTTAACCTGAGTTTTTGTGTCTTCCTGTACCGCGGCTTTTTCTTTACGTGAAAATGTATTGCACGTCACACTACACGCGCACTGACAAATTCCACAAGTTCCGCTAGGGAGTCCATGTACTGATTAGCCTATGTGCTGCTTCATATAGAATAACGCGCAGCGTTTCACAATGGACGACACTGTACCGTTAAATCTGCAGTGTTTCTATCTTTGCCTTTGCAGCTCGAAATCTCCTGCTGCCTTTTCCCGCTTAACCAAGGTTAAAATCACTGATACTGGGGTTTTACAGCTTTAAGAATTCTCTGCCTTGTTTTGCTTTCATGCTCATTTGCGCCTTTTATGTTTTCCGGACGATTGGAATGCTCAATACTTGGACACGCAACCATGCGTACACCATTCTGTGAGTGCGTCTATTCAGTATAGGATAATTAAACACAGAACAGACGAAAGAAACCAGTATATACTTGACGTCTCGAATGTTAAACGAGTAACAGACATGCGGTACTAGCACACGCGAAACAATTTACAGAAACATAATAAATACTTGCAAACGTTCGCGTGACAAGACGAAGGAAAAGTGGTTTCGTGACGAAGTGATTCCTTTAGAACACGCACTATCCGCTATCTGTGACGTAAAGCGAACACGAGAGGTGGCGCGAGGTTCCGGTGAAACGAATTTCTGACAGGTGCGACGAAATCACTTCATCCGAGAATGCAAGTTTGAAAGACCTAAGTGATAATAGTAATTGGGAGCAGATTTGCACGTAAGGTGAGAGACATAAATAATGTTTCTATAAGTGTGCATTGATCCACACTTATGAAGACACTTAGAATGAAGCAAAGGCAGCTGTACGCTGACTTTCGCTCTCCTTATCCCGAACGTTCCGACAAGGGAGCACTGCACAAGCCGAACGCCTAAAGTGCCGTGACTTCCACAGCCGCTCGTCTCAAAGTCAAAATACTGTTCCGTCCTCAAGTCTCCCGTCCACACGGGGACCGTTCGTAGGTCGGGGGCGAAAGCTCCGCGGTCGTGTTCTGTTCCCTCGCGGACCAAAGAGAGCAGACATTCTGATGCGTCTATGACACGTCTATGGGAGCTTTCGATCCAACGCTCCCTGACAGGTTGACAAGTGTGACGCTACGCACATGCTCAATTGTCATTAGTTTCAATGATCGTTGAAGGCTGCCAGTGTGACATGGCTGGCTCGTATTCTGCATGTTATACACTGATCCACTGATCGCTTTAGTGCAACGTGCGTCGCCTTTCATTGGTTCTTCATTCGCTCTTCGTTCGTTTCTGCACTGAACCCACACCGGCACGCTATACATTGCGCTGCAGGATAGCGACCACAGAAATTCGCCATAAGACGCCTTTGTTGCACCCGCTGGTGTCATGGTCAGAGGGCCTAGGACTGTTCCCGTCCCCTCGAAGTCGCCGGCCCTGAGAACGTCCTACGAAAGCGTATTACAAATGAAAAACAGTGCTAAAGAGTTACAGATAAGTGGTGCACCACTCCTGGGCCTGTATTGAGGCTCGACGTAGGTCCTATATGTCACGTAATCGAACTTGGGCTAATCTAACGTCCTGCAAGGTCTGACCTTCGTAGACTCTCTACGGATGCTGAAGCGAAGATCCGTCAAAGAGATATCGTCTTCTTTGCAGGCTGCCTCCCGAAAAAGCAGAGAGCACGCACACGACACCGAATGTTCGGACGACGTTAAGCCGCCATTTTCCCGGACGGGTGTCGGTTCCCGACACGGCGGGTTTCTTATCTGAAAATATGTCACACAGACACACCCAGGTGAGACGGATACCTCTTGAGCCTTTCTTGAATTCTTTTAAACTATGCACTTATTAGTTTTAACATCTGCTTGTTGCAATGACAATGACTACCTTGGAGCTAAAACACGCACTTTACTAGCATTTGAACTGCCAAATCGCATCGATCAAAATGATAGCACAGCATTGAGCAGGTCAGGTTTGCTTAGCTTGCAAGATCTGCCATGATATATGTTGGCGCCTCCCAAGGTAATTAACGCTGCGGCATCGATTAAAAGTGATAGAGAAGAGGATTCGACGCGATACGGCATGGCATTCAAAGCAGTTGAGAATACATTTCGTTGTCGAGAAGCCAAATTAAACGACCGCTAGTAAGAGCCAGTAGGATATACTGTCCGAGGGACGCCTCAATAAATGTGCGCAACCGACAGCACTTCAGCACGGCTTTCTGGTATCATCGTCCTTCCTCTCAATGGCGCTTTGTAGTCGTCCGATGAATCTTCTGCTGTAAGCAGCATTGCGGAACTTAAACATGGACAGCCATACCAGGTATCGTACAATGTCAACTGGTCAACGTCGAACACCGGAGGAAGCTCCTCCGGTATGTGAGACGATCGGTTGGAACAGCAAAGGCACGGGTTACAGACCTCTCATGCATCAATGCATAAATTCGTGTGCTTATATAGGCCAGGTCCATAATAAGTAATGTGATACCTTAGTTTTCATTCGGAGTTCGTTTTAGTGCAGCTTTAAAGACAGCATTGTCATTCAACCCTTTGGCTGCAGCGATCTGTTTTATATGTAATCTCCTTGTCAATACATGGCCTCATACGGGACGCAGGTGCTGGTATGGATGTCCTGCGTGGTGGTACGAGGTACATCTTTCTCACAGTTATTCTCGCAGTACCCCTATCATTTCTCCGTAGTGCGTTATGTCTACTCACAGTATAGTACGAAGCTGGGAAGCAGCTTGTCATTCCGAGATTCTCCCATGGCATGGGCGGATTCCATCGTTGCACGTGTATCACTGGAGTGCGCGGCAGCACACATCGTAGTGAGTATCAGACAAATTGCTTCTGCCTTCTTGCGGTGATGATAGCAGGTTTGCACATAGGCTCACACTGTACTTTATGTTAATTAGGAACCGTTATTTAAGCAGTGTGGAAAATCTGCTGTGCCATCTGCTCTAGCGCCGTATGCTGTTATATCGTAGTCTGTGCATCTTATCAGTCTCATGTTTCCCTAGACATTTTTCGGCGCTCCTCGACGTTTATAATGCACTCATGCGGGGAAAGAAAGTTAAGTGTAGGCTACTGCTCGTTGTTTCTCGAGCACGCCATTCACATACTATTTTAGAAGCTACCTGTATATGAATGTCGCCAAGCGGTCGACGATGAAACCACATGGGATTGCGCGTGAAAATCAAATGAAATATTTTGAAACATTTCACTTAGCCCGCGCAGTACCTACCTCTTTCTGGCACCTTTCGTGTGCAGATGTCTTCCACCATTTGAGCAAAAAGCCCCATTTGAAAGGGCATACTCTACAGAAAACACCATTACAGGGGGACGATTCAATCTAAAACACTGTTTCGGATATTTATTGGAAACAACATTTTCTATATTTCATATTATCGTCAGTCCTACCCTGCGGCACGTGCATAATGTAGTCACACAAGTGCGAGCGCACTTACTTTACGTGTAAATATAGCCCTATATGCCCCTTTTTTTTCTTTTTTGCCAATAGATTGTTATTATTATTATTCGGCGCGTCTTACGGCAGACCTATTGGCTCCATAACTTATTTAAATCAAATAAATCAAACAATCTATTCCCAGAAATTATAGTTCATAAACATTACTGGAACGATGATTACAAGATTATCAGAACCAATTCTGTTCGTTGAAGGAGGGCGCCTGGCAATATAGTTACCTGAAGTTTTCCGCGTTATGGTACCGCGGGGTTTTCTGTGTTTCACGTCAATCAAGTCTTTAGAATCTGAACTTAAAATTGTCTTTTATGGACAATTTTAGAAAGCCGCAATGGTAGTTCCCCTACTCAAACCCGGCCAATCTCCTCACCACCTGGACTCCTTCCGCCCGATAGCCCTTACCAGCTGTGTGGGGAAGACCCTAGAACGAATGGTCTTCAACAGTCACAGCTGGTACCTAGACAGTACCGTTTTTTTTTCCCGGCCACAATGATGGGGTTTCGCCCAGGCCGGTCGTCACTTGATTGTCACTTGGCGGTCATCACTCCTTACCCTCGTCAGTGAAGTGCAACAAGCTCGTACGTATGGCTTCCTGTCCGCCGTTGTTTTCCTAGACGTTAAGAAGGCGTATGACAGTGTGCAACATAAGGCAATTTTACGAGCACACCAAGATGCCAGCGTAGGAGTTCTCTTCCCGCCATGGCTCCGAGACTTCCTCACAGACCGCTCTCTTTTTGTACGCACTACGGATGGGGATATTGCTTCGCATCACATCCAACGAGGTGTCCCACAGGGTACGTACTCTGCCCCCATTGTTTAATCTCGTCATGGCCTCCCGTTCAGTACAGCTGCCAAAACACACTCACGTTACACTCTATGCGGACGATATTTGTATTTGGACATTGCCCTTCGTCGTGATCGGATCCAACGTCGTCTGCAAGGCTCCTTGGACACAATATGTCATTATCTTGCCGACCGAGGCCCAACGATCTCAAGACTATAGCCATGGCCTTTTCAATGAAGTCATTTCACAAGTACCCATTATCCCTTGCTGGGTCGCCCATCACATTTGTCTCAACCTGCCGTTACTGGGGTTTTGCCGTTGACCGAGGCTTGACATGGTCTCCTCACGTGAAGACACTTGTTGGAAAAGCTTCAAGTCTGGTTAACGTCCTTAAGCGTGTCGCAGGTGCGTCCTGAGGCCCCTCCTGCCGTGACCTCCACCGAGTCCATACGGCTCATGTGGCTCATACGGCTCATTGGGTACGCTACGGTATAGCCTCCCTATCCTCCATTGAATCAGCCCCACCCAAGACCGTGAGCTTCTCAACGTTCAAGCCCGCAGCCTCCGTGTCTGCCTACGGGTCTCTCGGACAACGGAGACCTACTCCGTCCTCGCAGAAGATAGAGAACACCCTATTCCTACTCTACGGGACACAACCACCCTGCGCGTATACGCCCGCTGTCTGACCCACCCTTCCCAGCCCCTCTGTCAGATTGCAGAAAGCTGCCCTGCTTCCGCCTTCGGTACTGCCATTGTCCGCCTAAGGGATTATCCCCCACCCACGACATCTACTCCCTCCTTAGCGCCAGCTATGTGGACCCTTGAACGCCCCGTCATTCAACCAGCAATCCTGGACCTTCCTCGAAAACGTAAAGCTCCTCCAGTAGTAGCCCATCAGCTCTCCTTGGCACATATCAACGCCACCTACCCTTGCTGTCGTCAAATCTTCACAGATGCATCTGTCATGCGTGACACATCAGGGGCATCCTTTTACGTCACAAATACGGACTACGAACAAGCCTACACGTTGCCCTATCCTGTGTCCTCTACTGAGGCGGAACCGTAAGCCGTCTTCGCAGCTCTAGAGTACATTGCTGGCCTGCCACCTGAGAAGTCCTGGGTTGTCCTCACTGACAGCAGGGCGTCCCTCCTTCTTTTGCTCTCTTCCCACCCCACCATCACACGTGACCTGCCCAGCGTGATCATCCAGGCATACAACTGGTCACGTTCTTTCTCTGCAATGGATCCCCGGTCATATGGGCTTATCTGGTAACTCACGCGCAGATGCGGCTGCACGACGTGCTGCACGAGTTGTGACTCATGCTACGGTACATTTTCTCTTACTGTTTCTGCTTGTTGTATGTCTATACGCCGCCGGTGTGCTGCTCGGGCCCAAGTGTTCAGAGCTGCGGCTGCCTCATACAACAATCACCCGCAATCAATCGACCCCGCAGTGGACTTCTTTATTACGTGTCGCTGCACTCGTCACGAGGAATCGCTTCTGCCACTCACCGTCTAAACGTCGCCCGCACACCGCTGCAACTGTTCAAAATGTGTCAATCTAGCACTCCCCTCTGCACTAGCTGTGGCGTGGTGGGTGATATTCCCCACTGCATCCTACACTGCCGGCAACACCTTCTGCACCGTGACGCCCTCTGTCGTCGTCTATCCCAACTTGGCTACGGCACTATGACACTGGCTACCTTACTGGGTCCCGTTCGTCAGTCGACCCAGTGGGTAGTCACCACTCCGCTCCCCCGCTTTCTCCACGCCTCGAACATTGTCAACGCCTTGTGATTGTGTGACCGTGTGTGTGACTTCTCAGTTTTAGTTCTGTGTCCTTCCTTTCCTTTTCTTCTTTGTATTTTCCTTTTCTTTTCTTCTCTTCTTTGTCTTCCCTTTTCTTTTCATCTTTTCCTTTTCTTTTCGTCTTTGTCTTCCCTTTTTCTTTTCTTTCCCCTTATCTCCTTTTTTCTTCTCATTTTCTTTCCTTCTTTTTTCCTTTCTTTTTCTTTTCCCCCATTTTTCATTTTTATTGGAATAGCAAGCCGACCTCCGTCCTGCTGACCTTTCTTTTCGTTTTACTTAATAAACATACCCCCCCCCCCAAGTTCCTTGTGAAGGAGAACGCCAAACCGCCTGAGATTTTGCAAAGATTGTCTGCACAGTATGGGGAGCAAAAGATGTCAAGGGGAGGAGTGTACGAATGGTGAAGACAGTTTTGCGGAGGACGGGACATGGTGACGAATGAACCACGTGGACACGTTCGTATACGACTGGGGTTACGCCATTGAACATTGCGGGCGTCGAGCAAGCCGTCCTCAAGAGCCGGCGAGTAACAATTCGGGACATTGCAGTCCGGCGTAATATTACGGTCGGCAGTGTCACTGTGGATACAATCATTCACGAACACTTACCGTTCTGCAGAGTCTCTGCAAGACATGCACTTCACTTCTGACCAGAAGGGAGCGCGCATGGCAGCCTCTGAGCAGCTGCTGAACCCGTTTCCAACTTTTGCAGCGTTGGGGCTAATTCCTTTTTTAGGTAATTCTGTCAAACTAACTTTAGGAAAGTTCCAAGTTCCTTTCGTTCGATTCTCGTCCACAAACACCACGAGCTGCGTCGTCCCTCCCTAGTAAGACTACAGCCACGTGCATGCCGGTGAGTGCTCCTCGCGTTCCGAAATTCTGTTTTGCCCGTATTTTTACGAGGCTCAGGTGACGCTCATCTTAGTGCCGAACAGTGCATTTATAATGACAGAGGGCACTCTAGCAGGATTAAACCTTGTCTCGGTATCTTATACATGCACGAAGAGGACAACTCATCGAACCTAAACTTTCATTGCTTGCTTTGTGCTACGTTCAAGTACCTTATCACGAGATCGAAATCCTCAAATCTCTCCCCAAAGAAGCACATCAAGGTAGGATTCTCTCATCATATCACATATTGACAGGGATTTTTCAAGCACTCCCCGACCCCATAATCTTGCAACACCCCCAAAGGACCGGCAAGAAAGGCCAAAAACGCCAAAAAAGCAGCAGATATGGCCCTCACCTCCTCCTACGGTACACCAACACACACCGCGATGAAGATCCTCGGAATATCCCCGGATATTATTAGTATATTTTCGTGTGTCAAAACTATTATAAAATGTCTCGCATCGCCCATTGTGACATAAAGGTCGGAATTAAATATTGAAGAGTCAAGAACTAAAAAGTATGTATTAGGTAGCCGGTAACTCGAAAGTAGCTCGTTACTTTTCAAAAGTACCTTTTGAACGTCAAGTTCATGTAACTTAGTTAGTAACTTAGTTAAATTTTTGCACAGTACTTAACTGGTAACGAGTTCCTTTTGTCGAGTAACTTCCCCATCTCTGAATTTTTGCAATCAATCAATCAATCACACACAATCAGTCAATCAACACACATCAATAATCACATGTGAAGAAACGTGGATCATCACTTCACCCCAGAGGCAAAAAGCAGCAGCATGGAATGGCGACAAGGCTTTCCCACCGCCAAAGAAAAGCTGGGAAGTCCATGGGAACTGTCTTCTGGGACATGCGAGGTATCATCCAAGTTGACTTCTTGGAGCAAGGGATCGCGATTAATGTCCGGTACTACACCGCGTTGATAAAGAGTGCCGTGCGAAACGCAATTCGCAAGAAAAGGCCTGGGATGTGCGGAAGGGTCATTCTTCTTCATGACAACGCCCAGCTTCACACGTCGAATTCGTGAGTAGCAACCCTGGCCGAAATGCGCTGGTAGCAGGGATTTTCCAAGCATCACCCTAACGTCCCGCAAATCTTGAAACCCCCGAAAAATACCGGCCAGAAAGGCCAAAAACGTCACAAAAGCAGCAGTATGAGCGTCACATCCCCCCTACGACCCCTCCCCGCCCCCCGAGAAGAAAATCCTGTGGATATCCCTGTCTGGGAGGCTTTGCCCCATGCCCTTCACAGACCAGATTTAGCCCCAAGCGATTACCGTTTGTTTAAGACCCATTAAGAGCACATTGGAAGAAATTCCGCACAGATGAAGCACTCCAGAAAGATGTCGTGCAGTGGCTACGACAGCAGCCCAGTTCTTTCTATACGCCAAAGGCATCAAAGAGTATAGCCACAGCTATGGCAATGTGTGGCCATGCGTGGCAGCGTTGTCCCGATGCGCGCGGTGTTTGAAAAACTGACGTAGTTTGGCGCTTCCAGAATTTTCCATTGTATTTGTTGGACTCAGCCAAGAGACAACCGGTTGGTTTGGTGGCAGGAGCCCAACTGATTTTATTCTACGCAGGTTATGCCCACACGTGAAACTGGATGACGATGGTGGCAGCGCTCGGGCGACTCCCCGCTCAGCACAGCGGTTGATGAGATGAATGGTGCGGAGAGGGGCAGCCCAGCGGACCCGACGTGGAGGCAAGCGACGGTGAGTGGTGGACGTAGAAGGTAGGGCCGAAGGTGAAGAATGAGGCGGCACGGCCGGTGATACTGAGGAGGGACGGCAGGCTTGGTCGTCCAGGAATGCAGGCTTTAACCGGTCCACGGATACGCGACCGGCGATTTGCAGGGTGAAATGCTTGGGACCACGATGCGTGACCAGATAAAGTCCGTTGTATGGAGGCTGAAGAGGTTTGCGCACCCCGTCGTGACGCACAAAAACGTGAGTGGTCGTCTGCAGGAGAGGGTGCTAAAAAGTTGCGCGTGAGCAAGACCGCGGAGGATGAGAGGTGGCCGAGTGCGGACCGTAGACGGTCGACGTAAGACGTCATGTCAGTGGGACACGCTGGGGACGAAGGCGGGAAGAAGGCGCCGGGGATACGAAGGGTCGTCCCGTAAACAATTTCTGCGGGCGTGCAGCGCAGGTCCTGCTTCACTGTGGAGCGTAATGAAAGGAGCACAAGCGGGAGCGCTTCTGTCCAGGTAGAGGTGGCAGCAACTTTGAGGGCGGTCTTGAGACTGCGATGCAGCCGCTCTACCATGCCGTTCGCAGCGGGGTGATAGGCGGTGGTTCTGGTCTTGTGTCCGCCGAGCAGGACGGCCAGTTCGGAAAAGAGCTTGGACTCGAACTGGCGTCCTCTGTCCGTCGTAATAGTAGAGGGAGCGCCAAATCGGGCGACCCAGTTCTCGACGAAAGCGGCGGCCACTGTAGGAGCGGAGATACCTGCGATGGGCGAGGCTTCTGGCCATCGGGAAAATCTGTGGATCATCGTCAGCAAGTACCGGAATCCCCGAGATGGAGGCAGGGGGCCGACGATGTCGAGGTGGACGTGAGCAAAGCGCGTATCTGGTTCAAGAAATCTTCCGGGTGGAGTAGTGAAATGGCAGGTGACGTTGGACCGTTGGCACGGAACGCAGGAGCGCACCCAGTGCGTGATGTCACTACGCATTCCGGGCCATACGTAGCGGGCAGCGACAAGCTGCTGTGAGGCCCGGATGTCAGGGTGTGCAGTGGAGTGAAGGTGGTCGAACATTTGACGGCGTACGGACTGGGGTAAGATGGACGAGGAGTGCCGGATGACATATCGCAGCAGAGCGTGCTGCGGGAGCCGGGAGCACGTCTTCTAGGCGAAGGCCGGTGGAAGGAGACGTGCGGAAGGATTCTATTTCCTCGTCGGTAGACTGAAGTTCGGCCAGTCGTTCCGGGGAGACCGGTGAGGAGGCGATGGCTGAAATGTCTACGCGGCTCAGGGCGTCCGCGACGGGATTGAGGTGGCCGGAGACGTGGCGAATGTCTGTTGAAAACCTCGACACAAACGCGAGATGACGCTGCTCACGTGACGTATAACTAGCACCCGAGGACCGGAACGCATAAACCAGCGGCTTATGGTCCGTGTAGATCGAAAAGGTGCGGCCCTCGAGAAAGTGTCGGAAGTGCCTCACGCTGAGGTAGATCGAAAGCAGCTCCCGACGGAAGGTGCTGTAACGCCTTTTGGGCTGGCGCAACTTGCGGGACAAAAACCCGAGAGGCTGCCAAGAGTCAGAGTCGTCCGACACCTTCTGTTGGAGCACCGCGCCGACAGCAGTTAAGGAGGCGTCGACCATTAAAGGGGTTGTGAATCCAAATCCAAATATTACACAAAATGATGTTTGAAATGTAGATCTATTGGCGCCAAACATCTCCGTCGAAACCCTTTCACGCTGCGCTTCCGCGCCACGGAGTTATGACGCTTTGAATATGAAGGTCCTTTTACTCTTGGCTCGCCTCCTCCTCGCAAGATCTCGGTATGACGTATTACCGAGCGCGCCACGGAAGTGCGGAGTTCCCGTTCTCGTGACGACGCCTGTAAACAGGGCCGCGGCGAGCGCTGGGATGCGACGCGGCGAAGTGAAATGAGCGGAAGGGCTATGACGTAGAGCCATAGAGCAACCGGTCAAAACGTCACTTCCCGCCGACTTCATGGAGCTGTCTGGCAGCGTTTGGCGCCACGGTCGGCGGGGGCCTCAAAAATGGGAGATTTTTAAAACCGTGTAGCATAAAAAATAATAGGAGGTGGGAGGTGAGACCTTGAGTACTGAGTGCGTGGAGTAAGGCGAACAGACTCTGCCAGAGACAAAGGTCTATCCGTGTGGTTTCTCAGCCCCTTTAAGGATGTTGGGGCACCTGGTCTTGGGTGGGCAAGTAAGGTAGCTTGGGCGAGCGCTTCTTTGATCTTGCCAAACGTTGCCGAGGCTTCTGCTGTCCAGACCAGAGCTTTGGAAGGACTGCTCTTGGGAGACAGAAAGAGCTCGAGTTGATGTATGTCAATGACAGTATGTCATTGATGTAAGCTAGTACATTCGGGAGGCCGCGAATAACAGAATCAATGAACCGCTGGAACGATTGGGCAGCGTTCCGTGCCACCATCGTCATCCAGTATCACATTCGGGTCACCAAATGTTGGACTCAGGTAAGAGACAACCGGTTGGTTTGGTGTCAGGAGCCCAACTGATTTTATTCTACGCGGGTTATGCCCGCACGTAAAACTGGGTGGCGATGGTGGCAGCGCTGGGGCTGCTACATATTTAAATAAATAGGAGCCTCGGTGAACCTTGAACGACCCTTGTATATCTCGCCATGTTGCCTGCCAGGCTGCGGCCTACAAGTTTTCTGGCTTTCTGGCGGGTCGATATGCTTTGCTTTGCATTTATGTTTGAATATAGATTATTATTGTTATTATGGTTATTATAACAACATTTTCAACATAGTTCAATTGAGCCTGCGCAATAAAAAAGGATATTCGTTTGCAAGAATACCCCTGTAACACGGTGAAAGGTATACAAACATACTGTGTATGGCTTTAGCCTTCATTTATTCATTTGGCCTATTCCATTTGCTTTCCTTAGATGCTCCCACCCTACAAATATAAGTGTTACGCTGTTATGTGTTGAACTGAATACTTCTTACACGTGATTCGCGTTATTCTATTCAATTAAATATTCAACTCAATACGCGTGATTCAATGTTCGTGCGTTCCGTCCTCGAGAGACCAAGTCATTTTTTGAGAGCAACAGTATAGACCTATACGATCCTGTCCCGCTGCTATCTGAGTGAAATTCAATCCGAATCTTGCATGCACAGCCTTCGTCCCGTCGTTCACTATGCGAACGTAGGACTGCTTTGTCTTTCGCTAAATTTTCCGACTCCTCTCGTAATTTCGTTATGCGCGAAGGACACGCGAAGCACGCGGGCTCAAATTTAATTCGCGAGGTGCTGGATGGCATACAGGGGAGTTTGTCGCAAAGCATCAAGAATAAAAGTTACTTTCTCTCTGCTGCTGCTTTAGAATTTTAATCTCATATAGAAGGCTGTTATTTGGCTTCCTTGAACGGATTATCTGACAAAAAGCCGCGCAATGTTACGCTCCTCACCCTCGCCGACCAAAAATTCTCACTTGACTGGAAGGAACTTCATCTTTCGGTGTTTTTCTTTCGCTTTTTAGTTTTTTTCTTCTCCCAAACAGGAGCTGAGATGACGTTCCAACAAAGACTCAACTGGCCGTATTAACCGCCATTCCTCAATGAGGGTGCTCTTTTTTATGCATATACTTGCCACTCGCGAACGGCTCTACGAAATTCACATTCATAGGATGTGAGTCACCAGGCCAATTTGGGATGTAGCAGTATTAGAAGGAAAAGCGAAAAGAAGCCCTAGCCCTAGCCTGTCATTCGCTGGGAATGACATTCAATTCACATTGAATTACGTAAGTCCGTCTCACACGGTGAAACCAAATGGCAATACATGCGAATGGCATTCGACCAGCGAATGAGTCCCGGGAACTCACTCACTTTTCCCTCTTGCACCAACTGCGCACCCTCGCAGTATTATAGGCGGTGACATCATTTGCGAATGACATTCTCTTTCTTCGTGTAGCTCGATGACATTCGGCAGCAACAACAACAACGATAAACTGTTTGAAGAAATGAAAGACTAATGAAAAGTTTCACTCGAATATCATATTTTATCACGAATTTGATAACCTTTGATACGAAGGAAGGAAGGAAGGCTTGTTTTTCGGAAAACTACCCTCGTTCCCAGTCGCAATGATGCCAAGTGCGGTACAGATAGGTTTAATTCTTACTTGTCTTTGCTTGCGATACTTATCAACTAAGCAACGATTCTGTGAAATAATCTAAGGTTTCGCTGGTTTCCAGAAAAAGAAATAAAAGCATATCGAATGTACCTGTATAATGCTTCATATGTCCGGCCCCAGTGTCTTAATTATAGGCCGTGACATCATTTGCGAATGACATTCTGTTTCTTCGTGTAGCTCGATGACATTCTGTCATTCGCTGGGAATGCCATTCAGCTTGCCGTGCTACAGGTTTATTATGCTGAATCACAGGTACGAAATTCCGTTACTCATCACAAAAAAAAAAAAAGAAAGAAAAGAACTAAATACCTTACTCTTTTCTAAGAGACAATAGGAACGAGTTCCCGTTACCCATAGATAACTCGATACGATGAACTACGTAACACCCAGAAGAAGATCAGGCCCTGTTCGAAATATCAGCGGCTCTCGTCCTGAGGCAATTCTCTTCATACTTCCTTACCGTTTCGCTGGCTTTCTACCCGTCTACGATACAATGATATTCCACATGGACTAGATGTACAATGAATATGTGATCTATTTTCACAAGCATTTTAGGTTGAATTCCCTTTGACCAATTAAGTGACCTTCGAACCGAACGTCAGTTGTCTCAGTTCTCCCGTAAAAACGTCTGCAGCCACACTTACCTATATATACCCATAATTCCCATATTAACAGTGCTTTTTAATAGATCCCTCCCCTCCACTGTTGTAATTGTTGTTGTTGTAACAACAACAACTTTATTTTTGGCTTTGGAGAGTGGGGAGGTTCATCGCCACAGGCGATACTCTACCCCATTGCTGGTGGGAATGTGGGGAATAAAATAACGAGCCCCTTCACAATAACGATCGAAGTCCGATGGTGTCCAGAAATGTCAGAAGAGCTTTGAGCGCAGAGCGTTGCTGGGCTGGAGTAGGCCAGGGACCAAGCAATTTCGATAGGGAGAAGGGGTGAGAGTCCAGCTGACGAAGAGACTCGGAGAGTGTGGTTCGGGAAGGTTGATAGTGGTGGCAATGAAGAAGAATATGCTCCAGATCCTCAAGAACACCACAGTGGCAGCAGGTGGGAGAGTCAGCTTGTCTCAAGCGGTAACGCCAATGAGCTGTAAAGGCCACATCGAGGCGCATTCGGTGGATTAATGCAGCATCTTGACGAGAGGTGTTTTGTTGCATGCGGAAAGCGAGCGTTGGATCAACTCTGCTCAACAGAGAGGGGGGGGGGAAGAATGTCGGTTGTCCATTGGCGGGAAGCCAGGGGTGTCACTAGGCGTCGCAGAATTGAACGGCGGACCCCTCTCAGCAGAACAATACTGGTCCGTTTCCGATACGAGAGTGCTGCTTCTGCGACGCTGTCGGCCTGCTCGTTCCCCACGACACCACAATGGGCTGGAATCCACTGAAGAACTAGCCTGTGGCTTGCTGCGTAGATATTGTGGTAAGCCATTAACACAGCTGTGACTATGGGTGCGGATGGGCCTCGTATGCCGGAATTTTCAATTCCTTGAAGTGCAGATTGGAGAAGTTGTTGTAATAGATCCCTCCGTTCTTCAGTTTTCCCATCTGTGTGGAAATCATCCCTTATTGCCCCTATACACAAAGGCGGTTCGAGAGCTGAAGTATCAAATGACAGACTCATTTCCTTGTTGTCGTATTTCTCCAAGATTTTTGAAAACGTTGCTTTTAAACATCTGTCGTTTAATTTTCGTTCATTTCTAAGCACTGCACAAAATGGATATACACCTGGCAGATCAAATCCTGTTACCTATATTAACTACCTAAGCATGAACATTGAAAATCGTAAGCAAGTTGACTCTATGTATGTTGATTTATCTAAGGTATTTGATACTGTTAACCATGGTTTGCTTACTTTCGAAGTGTCATACTATGGAATGGCATCTGAACTGTACGTTTTGTTTTCATCGTATCTTAATAATCGCTGTAACTATGTTCGGCTCCTGCTCTCGTCCCTACTATATGTCTAATGGTGTCCAACAGGGGCAGTGTTGTACCCGTTACCGAAATGTGGTATCGCGATACCGATCCTCGTTACTTGAGTAAAAAGTATCGAAATACCGATATCGATACTTCTTTTTTGAAGTAACGGAGTGCCGCTACCGTTACTAAAAAATGTAACGCGATACTTTTCTTTGAAATACCGAGATGACGCAACATAGAAATAACGCTTACGTGAACAGTTTTGCAGTGAAAAGACAACATATTTCATATGTGGCTCGGAAACGTTATGCTTGACTTTTATCAATAGCTGGTTCTTGAAATCGTCTTCTGCCGTCCTTGCAAGCCGTGGTCTCTCCGGCAGCTGACAGAGGCCATTTACGTACATTTACGTCAGTGTCAGGCCCACAACGCCACAGTATATGTGAGCGTGACTCAGTGCGGCACGGCAGCTTAGCAGTGAAATCCAGAGCGCACTGTCAAAGTCTTCACCTCTGTTCGTTGACCTGAACTCTTTTGTTAACCACAGCGTGATTATTTCCTTCAGTTTAAAAGAAAAACGGTGAACACTTGTTTGATATAATTCCATAATTCCGGTTACGGAGCACGTGGGCGTGTCCACAAGCTTCTTGTCGAGGACTAGGCGGACCATTGACAATGAATAAGAGTGAGAAATATGGTCGGTGAAAAAAGGGAGGGGGACTAAAAAGTATTGGTATCGTATCAGAGATCGCGTTACCATAAATTTTTAACGGAAATACTTTTCCGATACCGACTTAAAAAGTATCGCGATAACTACTCCGATAAAGAAAAATTATCGATTACTGTAACGGCGTTACTTGTAACGGCGATATGTACAACACTGCACAGGGATCGACCCTAGGTCCTTTCCTATTTAATGTGGTTATTAATGGTTTACCAGCCTGTGTATGTAAGTCCTCGGCGCTCCTCTACGCTGATGATATCAAGTTGTACAGATGCATTGAAAGTTATAACGATTGTGATATACTGCAAGATGACATTACTCGCATTCGTATGTGGTGTTCTAAAAATTTGTTAAACCTTAATATTCGGAAGACTCTCACTATCTCCTGAACTGAAAAACTAATTCCATCGTTCAGCATTACACACTTGACTTGAATTATACAAGAAGAGATTCCGTTGTTCGTGATCTTGGTATACTCATTAACAGCTCTCTAACATTTCAGTCACACGTGCCGAGTATAACAAGTTCAGCGATGCACAAACTTGGTATCACTGCACGCATCACAAAGTCATTTGCACAGCCAATGTGTTTGTTTAGCTTATTCGTTGCTGTTGTGCTGCCCATCCTGGAATTTGCCACTGTCGTCTGGAATTGTACAAGCAAAGCGCTTTCTGACGATACTGAACATGTCCAACGCCGCCTCATTTTTATTCTTTATGACCGACATATTGGTGCCAGAGCATACTAATATTACGAGCATATCCTCGAGAAACTTGGCTTGCAAACCTTGTCAAATCGTAGAAGTTTTAAAGATTGTCTCTTCTTGTACAAACTGGTTCACTCCATCTTCAGCTCCCCTGATTTACTACACTTAATTAATCTCCATGCACCTTCTTGTTCGCTCAGATCTCATCCCATCTTTCATGTTGACCGCATATACAAGCTAAGTACGATCAGTCGTCTACTAACGTGCTGGAATAAACTGTTCGAGAATCATGGTGTTGACATATTCGCTGATTTTTCTAATGTTACTAATGCCATCAAGTCAATTTTGCATGTATAGTTTATGTAGTCTTCCCTTTAGTTGTTTCGTTTTTCCAACGACTGACTTTAACATTCACTATTTTGTCTACTGTATTTGATGCGTAGCTTCTTTGTATTTATAGTTATCTTTCTATTTTAGAATTTATTCATGTTTGGTGCATTCCAGAGCTTCGAGTTGTTCATGGGCAGCTTATAAATTATTATTATTATCAAGGTTTACAAACACATGGAATGTCGATATACATCACAATGCCGTCCATACTGAAAGTGAAAAGGGAGCGGAAGCGGAAAAAGATAACTTGGTGTAACGAGTTACCAATTTTTGTAACAAAATCCGTTACTAGTTACGTCTTTCGCGTTGTTACTAATACCCCTGTCACATGGGTTAAATTGCTGTCATTTTCGTGAAGTACACTCCTGTCCAACGAATGTCATTAAGTCGTCACTTGGTTACCAGAAGAAGTAACGTGCTCCACCCTCCTCTCCTGTTTCTCCTCCTCCTCCTCATCCTCCTGCATCTCCTGCTTCACCCACTCTACCTCTTTCCTGTTTGTTTCTTTTTTTTTTTCTCCCTTTTTTCTTGATCTATTTTTCCACCCACAAACGCGTTTTGGACCAGCCAGTTCTGACTGGGCCGGGACTAACATCTCCATATTTTTCTTTCTTTTCCAATTCTAATATCAATTCCAGAAGTAACTCGTCACTTGTAATAACGAGTTACGTGCAACTCTGGTGCGCAGTCCATTGCTCCGACCCGAGTGGAGAAGGAGAAGATGGGGGAGAAGAAAGGACAAGCAGTGGCTGCAAAAAGAATAACATAACCAGCTTTTGTAAAGAAAAATAGCGCTTTGTTATACCAACATGGACATCTGATGGATTACCTGCTCTACTCCAACGAGGAGAGGTGAGGAGAAGGATAGATAAAAAAAAAAAAGGTGAAAGGCAGCGATAGAGATACATGGAGTGATTCTATTTCAACTCAGTCCTGATCTTCGGATAATCATCACATATATATTTTTCTTTCTTCAGAAAATAAAGGCAATAGATGCCGTAGCCTAACACGAACCGAAAATTGAACAGTTTCTCTTTTATTGCCTCTGGCTGTTGCATTATCTAAGAAAACAAAATCAGCGAGAGAATGACCCCGCCGTTGAGAGCGGCCAATTTTCGGGGGAGGGGGGGCGGTAATTTTCGGGCCGCCAATTTTGAAACTTTATTCGTCGTCGCCGGTTGCGTTGCGTGTAGCGTTTTGATTTTTTTCCCCGGCATGTCGGCTAGCACAGCACTGCTAGATAACAGAAGGCCTCTGCACTCTTTCAATTTACGTCACGCGTCTGGCCATGCAGTGGCTGTTGGCGATACACAGATGTGACGTCACCGAAAGAGCGAAGAAGAGAAAAGATGACGCTCTTGAAAATGTATTGCAGCCGGACCAGACGCGTGACGACATTGAAAGAGTGCAGAGGCCTTCTACGTTATCTCTAAGGTGCCGGCTGGCAGTGCTTGTCCAAACTCTACTACCCTATAGGACCTACTAAAAATATAAAACATAACGTCCTCCCCCCCCCCCTTTTTTCGCGATGCCACAGGCTTTTCGATTTCGGTGCGTGAACAGTAATACACAACACTGACGCTTAAAGGTACTGCAAAGCAGCAGGCATGCAATTTTATAGAGCTGGCTGATTTGACTGCCTGGGTGCTCAGTATACAAACGCCACAAATTTCGTCCAAATCCACCTCGTAGTTCTTTTTTTTTTTATAGAAAATTCAGATTTATTATTACGCGCAACCCTATGTCTGAGACCGGGCACGAACTCCGCGGTTCCCGCCATGTATTGCGTGGAACACACCCGATGATACGGCATGCAGACCACACCAGAAATATTCTTCACCGCATGTATACTTCACTAATTCTGACCCTAAGTATATGCTGACCCCTCTGTGACACCAATCTAAGGAAGAATGACTTGTCGGCAAGGCTGGCTGTCCCCTCCTGCACGCTAGTTACCCTGACCCTTACCTAACCTTCCCTTCCGAGCAGACTTGTGCTCCAGTAGGGGTGCCGGAAAGATGGGGCAGAGGTGGGGGTAGTCGCCCCCGCCCCGGTTTTGGCTACGGGGTCTCCGTCCACTCCCCCGAACTTTCGTTCTGTGTGACCCGCCACCCCCTCTTTCATCATTCGCAAGTGTCGTCAGAGACAGATTCTTTTTTAGCTCTCTTACCGCAGACTGAAAGGGTACACCGGTTTAAAAAGTAGAAAACGAAATTTACCCGAATACGTACTATCACGCAATTATCCTACGTGATACAGTATGTGTGGACCTGCTGCCAGACTTGGATGTATCTTGAGTAACTTGAGAGGTAGTTTGACTTGGTGACGGTGGCTTGCCGTTGTTGGCCTTACTCGTTCGGGCACCGTCACGACTGTAGCCAGGATGAGATGATGATGACGACGACGTCCGAGCGGGAATGCAGAATCTGCCAGAGGGCCCAATAGCTGGTAAAGTAGCGAATAAGCTACATGATGTCCCTAGGGAAACACCCCCCGTCAAGCCTTTTGAGGCGACGGCTGCCGTACAAGCTGAGTAGCTGTCACCAGGTCCGCGACGCCAGATGGCATTCTCCCACCTGACATTGCCAAGTGCGCGTCACTTACTTCAGCCGATGCTATGTAAGGTGTTTCTACATACAAGCTTGTACTCAGCGGCAAAGGGCTAAGCTTCACGCCCAGGAATTTAGTAGTGGTGCTTCTGTGCTATTGCTAAAGTAGCACGAGGCACGATTCATCGCTTCTCTGAGCAATGATGGCGCTGTCGAGTTTCCAGCCGCGCCCCTAACCTCCTCTAACTGTTTTCTAGTCCCCCCTAAGTCAATAACTTGGATTTACATGTGGTGTTCTTCGGTTCAGTCAACTGGAACGGAAGTTTTGCTGTACGTTGGGGCCAAGTGGGTTGCGAGAGAAACATACTCTGATCTACGAGTCCGTTCGACAAATATCAGGTAACGAGTGATTTACACTGTTCATATAGCGCTGGTAACAAGAGTTAAAATTCTTGTGACTGTGAAGGGATGATTGTTGCAGTTCATGTACCATACCAAGGAAGAGTACGGAATTTTCCTTCAATTTTATCTTCTTTTTTAACGGATCAACTCACTCTGCCTTCTGTACTTCCCGCAGGGCCAAACGCACGGACAACAAACGTATTAGTTTATAATGTCTGTAACACCAATTTTAGTGCCTTAGTACCCTGATCGCAATTTTTGCTGCCTACTATCGGCGCCTAAAAGGATTTTGTTCCCGTGTATACGTACACCCGTAAGGTCTTTAAGTGAGTACGCGCCATGGAGTAGCTGGTGGCCATGTATGTGGAGCCAATTTCCTCCATTTTTTCTTGTTCCTAATGGATCGATCGATTTTTGAAATTTTCTTAACTAACTTTTTGCTAACTATCCGGGCTCTGCTAATTACCATCGTCTTAGAGCATTTGTACTGTATCTTAAATACATTACATTCTCCCGCCAGCATGTTAGTATGTTATTTTAAATACATTTCATACTTCCTTGTACATGTCTGCTTCCGGGGCCGTTCACCACGCTGTTCCGCCGGCTTCGCCTAAATGTTCCATACAGCAGATCACTACCATGTAGACTTAGAAAGGCGGAATGCCATGGGTGGCCGATTGTATCGGCCTGTTGAGGACACAGGTATGTTCTTGCTGTCTTGCGGACGATATCATCGGCATCGACAGCATCTGAAGGGCGCGTTGACCAAGCTAAACAGCACACCCTTCGACGTGACGAAAAACCCTGGGAACCCTGGGTCCAGAGTCTGCATGTGATTTCTTGCTTCTAGTTTGTTTGGTCCTTTTAGTTGCTTTTTTCCTCTTCCACTTACGAGTACCGGAGTAGCTGACCTGCTTCTTGAGCGCCGCACACTCCATTTTAGTTTTGTGATTTTCTTCCACGATCCAACGGGCAATCCTTGTCGTCCACAACAGTCGAAACATTTGAGGCTCGAAGAACACGATACTAGATCATTGTGGGGGAGGTGGGGGGGGGGGGGCGTTTACACAAATGAAAAAGGCCTGCCGGGGAGGGCCGCAAGTTGCCCCAAAAAACAGAAGAAATAAACTGAATATAATAAAACTGATCATTGCGGGAAGAACTAAAAGTAGTGTCAGTTCGTAACGATGCGTTTTTCGTGGTGATTTTCGCCGCTAGAGAGCGGAGTAGAAAAATAAACGCTCAAATTATATTTATGCGGTAAGACGTGCGTGCAGTTAAGAGTTTTGAACGTTCATGTCCTCACTTCATTGCACCGAAAATTGAGCAGGCATGGAGGTGATGTGCTTACAAACCTTACCGCCCCTGGGTGACCTGTTGGGTCTTGCAGCTTATTCAAAACTACCTTGCGAGGCCTCTCCTCCTAGCTAATAACATTACATACAAACGACACACATTTTGAAAGACTGTCCATACATGACGGTTCCAGAGCCTCCACATCGTCTCCGCCTCATCCTCTGTCTTTCGGAACATATCCTTCTCGAATGTGCGAGGTTTCACACTACCCGTTTACAACTTCAGAGCACGGTCTTCACAGCCGACCCTTCGACGTCGTGAAAGTCTCTCGTCTTTTTAGACGTTTATTTATTTATTTTTTTAATTTTCCTCCTCCACTAAACCTGGAGTACTTGTCCCGTGGTGAGCGGGCTCACATCTCCATAATTTCTTCGACCGTCATCATCATCATCATCTGTATTGTAGCTCGATCAAGAAATTGGTAATTGGTTCCTATACTGGAAATTGCAAATGCGTGCATTTCGCCCCGATTACATTAATAATAATAATTCGCGGCTTTACGTCGCGAGACAACTGTCGTTGCAAATTGCGTTGGTTCACCTTCTATTCTAGGCGTTTTTCTAAGAGCCAGGTGTGCAGATCGACACCGTAGTGTGTCACTTGTCAGTAGGTACGTGGGAGACGCTCGAAGCTGTACCACCAAAGATTGCGGAAGCACACAGGTACGTGTGCAAATAGCTATAAAGTCATCACCATGTTTTATTTTATTTTTCATTTCAATTCATTTTAAAAAGCCTATCTCGCAGCACGTTACGGCCATCGCAAAGTGAACGCGCGCGCGCGCACACAACACACACACAACACACACAAAATACTAGGGGAACACTGAAGCTCTATCATGGCATGTCATGTCAGGTAAGTGCCTGAAAAAATGTCTGTACTATTTGTCGAACCGGTTCGGAGGATTTTCTTTATTTGTTGTATTCATTTGTTCGTGTTCGAGTTCAGACCCAAGAGGATGTTGCAAAAAATACAGCGTTAGTTTCACACCAGTTCGGGAGAAAATAGCGTTTCGGTAGGGTTCAATTCTCTGAATGTAACACTGTAATTTGTACTGGCAGAGCCTATGCTCTACGAAAATCAACGTAATCTGCGCATGATCGAACTCGCACAACTTGAATCGTCGCGTTGCGAATGGATGCATGCGTTAAAATTATCACTCTTTTGATCATGTACCATATTCTGCATCAAATAAAACCCTGCCCAACATATCCAGTATCCATTCGTAGGCCAAGAGCCCGAGACATTGCCAGTTCAAAATTCAAATGCGTGCCAACTCCGAGCAAGTTTCGGGTTCTATTCACAGATGGCGCCACACACTCGTTCCGCTACAAAGCCTCCAGTTTCAAATAGAGTGAGACCAAAGCGCAAAACCGATAGGAAAGTGCATGTAGTAGGTTTTAGCCAGCAGTTGAGCACAGCGTTGGGTGAGGAGGAAAGGAAGGGGGCAGTTGGTGTGCAGCGGCCGCAGCAAAGTATAAGTGGCGATTGCTTTCTGTGGGGATGGGCATCGTTTCTACACTGTTCGAAAAATTTATAACTGTAAATTTATAACTAACTACAATCTATACCCCTGGGTTACACAGACTATACCGCTACAAAGGTCTATTCTAACCCAGTTTGCGACAAATTTTTGAGGAGGGAACTAGAGAAATCACATTTTGAGCGAAGAAAAGCAAACATTCTTTTTATAAACGCACGTACAACGGACACGCGTAAACGCTCATGCGTGTGCAGTGGAGAGCAAAGTTAGTGCACATTACTTTCCTTGTAAAAAGAAATCCGGAATAAAAAATAATAAAAATAAAGTTTCAAGGAGCAAGACCGCTCCGCGAGTTTCGCAATGCGTAGCCATCAAGTGTGTATCGAGATAGACATTTACTAGACAAGAAATACTGATACACTGCTGGCGACTTGGCAAATTGTGGAACAGCCTTCGTCTGGTAAGCGACTGTAAGGTTGCATGAGGACGTCTAGATTTAATCATTGCAGGTATACTATATTGTGCAGCTATAAACCCACCATGTGGAATTCAGACAACTCAGGGAAAAGAGCACCTGACTCCAAGAATCGAACCTAGGTCTTCTGACGTCACCTCTTTTCCCTGAGTTCTTTGAGTTCGTTAATTTTTGGGCGTTTGAGGCTTACCTGTCTGTGTCGGCCCTAATAATTGCCTCGGCCATTTCTTGTCTGTTTGTAATGAAAAAAAGGGGAGAAATTGAACTCGTCTCCCGACTTGTCCTGCTACTCCTAACATAAATTCTCACCCCCCCCCCCCCCCCGCGCACTCCCCAAAAATACTTCTCGTGTGCTCTACTCGCAAGTTCGCTATTCACTATGCACATGTTCACTATTCAGAAGCCCACTATTCACATGTTCACTAGCAGTCCACTATTCACAATTATCCACTATTCACAATTATCCACTATTCACAATTATCACAAGATCATGCACCGAGGATCCTAAAAGGTGGTGTCCATCGCACAGCCTCTGATCAAATTTCACAAGTGCCGCCATGGCAGCATCCCTCGTGTTCGGTGCCCAAAGTCCCAACACCTTCACTGTATTGAAGACACTGCTGTCTAGTCGAGCAAGTGTAGCTTTTAGTGTAGCTCTTTAAGACGCATACCTAGTGCAGACGCATATCATTTCTTGTTGTTTCGACCACCACGTGGATTCAAATGCTACTGTACTGATGTATCCGTTTCTTTTCCTTTTAACTTAGCTGGTACCGTCTCAACAACAACAACAACAATAAATGTGATGCAGCACGCTGTGTAAGTAAAGGTACAAAAAAGCGTAAAAGTACAAAAACGCAAAAGGTATAAGAAGCCCCACCTATACCGTGAGAGATGTAACTTCGGTGATCTATACTTGGTACCGAGTATAAACGCGTGGTGATAAGGTATAAATATGTTACGTTAGCCCGCTTTTATACCACTTTTATACCACTTTTATACCCTTGAGCAGGTTTGGGGTATATAATCGGAAATTTGTACCTCTTCATATACCCTCGAAGCGTACACATGTGAAGCAGAAGGTATAAAAGAGGCATAATAGCCCATTATTATAGTTTACTTACAATTGTTTTTTCTAGCAGTGTACCTTTTATGCCAGTTGTGGCGTACCAAAGTTGGGATACGGGGTTGTTCTGGCGTGTTTTTCGCAAAATCAAGCGCTGCATACACACCGACCTTACATTCGACATTCAATATGCTGCATGGGAACACATTATTGGAACAGTGTGATTAAAATAGAAGAGACGTAGACGACTAGTATGCGGAACTTACAACGTACTGGTCATCAAACAATATGCCAATAGTATATAGTAAACAAAATCGTCAGAGAAATCTAGTGATGAGACATAGGATCCGTGCACATGCAAGGGGAGGCATGTGTAGTATTGTTACGCTCAGAGAATTAATGTGTCCTAAACGATTCATCACCGGCTCCATGCATGATTCTCTTATCACTTTAACAATCAATGTTTCTCAGCATGCCATTCGTTTTTCAAGCGCACGAAGCGTTCGACGTTTACTGTCATGTCTGCATATCTCCCCAAATTTCGTTCAGTTAGGGAAGAACTCTTTTTTCTATGTTTTGGTATAGGAAAAAAGAACTTCCGATAGATGCTTGGGAGGGTAAGGAAAGAAGGGACAAGGGTGAGCATCTGTAATTTTCTTGATTTCTTTGTATTCGTGTTGCTTACGTCTTCAGCAAAGGTGGTGTCCTGTCCACGTGACGGTCGTCCTCGTCATTTCGGCATGTGAGACTTTTAAGGGGGAATAATGCATTATTATGTGCGGAAAAAACATGCTTCTCGGTCCAGTTAGTTAGTACGCGACCGCGATAAGGGAAAGATAAATGGCAGACAGTATCTGAATTGTGTAACACAGTACTGTTATAGAGGTGATGTACCGATCGCTGTTTCTTCCTGGCTAATTAGCTACTCGTGTACATACCTGTACTCTCTTTGTGTTTTTTTTAGTCCCGTGCTAGCGCCGCGAAGCAACAGTGGTTATGAGCGGCGTACAGATATGGACGGATGGAGAGAGGACAGCAGGAAGGAGTGGGGGACAGGAGGGGGGTAACTTTCTTTGTGCTCTCATATTTTGTTTTATGGGTATGGTACGACCGGGGCTTGGAACACAACAATAAGTCAATCGTCCCAATCCGCAGTCAAGCCAAGCGAAGGCACGTGAAGGACTGTGCCCCTTTGTTTCTCAGGCCGCCTACGGTCATCTTTCGGGCATACAGCAGATTATGCGATGTCTGCAATTCGGTGACAACTCCGTCTAGGTAATGTTATACCACAGGAAATCAGTTCAGACCATGCAACCATCAGATGCAAAGGTCGTGATAAGATGTGCGGCAGTTGCTTCAACACGAGGTCCTGAATTCTAGGCAATCTGAACAGGTACGGACATGCCCCCATTTACTCTCGCAGAGGTCTTTATTCATATCGCTTTTCTTCCTACACCCTATACGGTAATTGAAGCCCTTATGATGTGGATCCAATCAGAGAACCTCCTGTCCAGGTTAATAGCATGGTCCAGCCAGACGAGGAAGAGGAGAGACGATCGTGACCGGGAAATCACTAACCGTCTGCTGCCCTCCTGTTCTTGGACAAGCAGGACAAGCTCTGCAGGGTATCAAAGTAAACACAGCAACCAAACGCGGCAACGGCCAAGAAAACAACTGCAGAACAGCATCAAAGGCTATCAGACTAGCACCATTATATAGGAACAGGTTGCGAACACGCCTTCCAAGGCCAAGGCAGAAAAAGAAGCAAAACTGATTGCCGTCCATTTCCGACAGTTCATTGGTCAGTGACCCGGGTTTGCCATGCGCCATACACGTGGGCGTTTTCCACTCTGTCGGGGTGAACGTCGGATTCCGCCTTTTGTGTGAAACCAAACAGTAGGAAACGTGTCTCGCAGCAGGAAGGCGTCTTCTTGCTTCCTTTGAACCCTTCCACGCAATTCATCTCTGTTCGCTCGAAATGCTCGTTTGTTTCTGGCATCTTTCGGTGACGTCTTTTTTGCAAGACACAGTAAACGCTAGAGTTTGTGAACTTTTTCGACTTATATGGCCAATCCAAAATTTCGTCCTTGTCCTATTGCTGCTTTTCGTCATCTTGAAGGGGATGTATCCAACTAACCCGCATTCAGACCTTGATTTACCTTCCACAACTTTCAATAAGAGAAAGCTGGAAAAGTTCCAGGCTATTTGAGGGCTACGTTGGAACGAATGAAGGTTCGCTGCCTAGGACTTAACCCCGGATGTCCTTTGACCCCACCACGTCCCTAGGCCACACGGCTAGGTTGTACGCCAATTGCCCCTTACCGTACGACGACAGTGCTACTCCGCCATGGCGTGAGATAATGCCGAATGCCTCGTTGCACATCCGAGGGCTAAGAAAGATGGGCGAATCCAGCTCACCGGAAATCACTTCAGCTGCTCAGTGACACTTTCCTCGTGCACAAACTGGTGTTCACAGACAGCTCCGTTGACGACGCCCGTAACAGGCCATCATCCTACAACTACATGCCATCCTTGAAAGTGGCCTGACACGGAATGTCATTGCGATTTCTAATATGTTCTACGACTGCTGAGCTCCTGGCAATCGCAGCGGCTGTGGTTCAGGTCAAGAGGGTAACCAAGGCTGTCGTCCTCACGGACTCGCGCAGCGCGCTCCAAACGGTGACGAATCCCACTTGCAATATCATGGTAGCCCGCGCTATTGGAACATCATGTGTCCAACATAAATCGATCGGTGGAGACATCTCCCAGCAATGAATCTCTTCCCACACCAGCGTCAGTGGCAACGAAACTTTTTGAAAGGGTGTCCACATGAACACCCTTTACAAGGGTGTCCAGGAACACCCCAAAAGGTATTCGCCATGGGGAAATTGGAGGAATTCCCATTCCGAGGAATGGATGTTTGTGATAATTCCATTCCTTTCAATTCCTCAGAATGAAAAGGTATGAGCAATTCCCCCTCCTGGAATGGGCTTGGCAACCCAATTCCATTCCGTTAATTCCATCAATAAAAGAAAAGGGACGGGTAACCGTACTGGCTAGCCTAGCAGTCACTGGGGCACCCAGTCCATTCCATTCCATTCCAGCGAGAAAAACTGACTAATTCCATTCCCATTCCATTCCTAGGGCAGTTCCAGCCATTCCATTCCGGGCTCTGATAAATCTCGAATAATTCCGGAATCATCCCAACTCCGGAGTGGCAACTCCGCCACCCTGCTGCGCACACGAGTAAGGCCAACAACGGCAAGAAGTTATCGTCTCAACACCGCTTTAACCAGAGTTGTACACGTTACTCGAAAAAAGTAATTGATTACCGTTACAATTACTCTCACGGCAAAAGTAATTTTTTATCGTTACAAATTACTCGAGTAAAAATGTAATTAAGTAACGCACATAAAAGTAACGCCGTTACTTTGAGCGTTACTTTGGATTGCTTTGACTATGGTTACTGTCGCAGGTGTCGCAGTGATGAAAAACATGGAGGGTAATGGTAGACGTGCAAGGCCACTCCAAACAGACGGAGTCTTTATGCAGGCCTCTATTTACACATTGTGTCAAACGTGCGGCAGACAGATGTAACAAATTCACTTCCGAACGACGCCTTCGTTGAGTTTCAATAGACCATGTTGACCATGGCGTAGACCGGTCAAAAGTTCAGAATACACTTAGCAGGACAGTGTCGCCCTATACACACAATAACGCATGGTATGTCACCGGAGATTTCCCAGTGACTCACTATGACCTGCTCCGAAGCTACCCAGCTGACTGCAGCACAAAAGGCTATACGATGTGATGACCCTCGTTCGAAGGGGACGGGGAACAAAGTTAACGAAGAAAGGTGATACACTCACGCGGGCACCCGCAAAGGCGTGGACGAATAACACCAGACACATTTAAAAACACAAACACGATTTAATATGAACACAATTAAACACTACGTTATTATCAGTTTGGGTAATCGATAACACAAACTGCGATATATACGTATGCAAATGTGGAAGACGTACGTATAACACTTCGGCAAGAGTGACTGACCCTGACTTTGCGCATCCTGACGACAGCACTTCACCAGGCCATGGACGATGGCGTGGTGGACGAACTCTGAAGACGACTTCGGCAGTTACCTATCGCGGCCGGCTCTCCAGGCTCTGACTTTCAGTTCCTGCTTCCGTCGGTCTTCATCCGCTCTGGTCTCCATTATTGGTCCACGGCTCCGATAACAACAGTAGCGAAGACGCCGACTTGGCGGCAAGCCTACTGTCCCACTAGGAGGCTCGGTCCGAGGAGTTCGGCTACTGCCTTCGTAGGTCCGTCTCGTCGCTCACCTCGTCGTCAGACACACGTCTCATGCCGGTCAGTCGCCGCCGGCTGGTCCTACTCAGTCGTAGCTTCGGTTGCCCCGACGTCAGCACTGGTGGATGGAGACTCCAGGGACAAACCGCTAGATCGCAGGTGGTATCCACGCACCGAGGCGCCTCCGTCGTACATCTCCCCCGGGGCATCCTTCCGGGATCCCGCTCTCGATCACATATCGACGGCTCCTCGGTCCTCGCTGGTCATCCGACTCCGACAACTCTGACTGACTGACGTACTGTCTTACTCTCTCTCTCTCTTCTTGAGGACATCCACGGTTTGTACGAGGGGTGCTCAAGTCAAACCGAGACTTTTCATTTTTCGCAAAAGTAAAATGAACTTATAGGCGAGAAATTAGTTTTATTTTCCAACGTAATCTCCAGCTTCACTAATGCACTTGTCCCAGCGTTTCACGAGGGCTTGGATGCCAGTAGAAATCCTTACCGGCGCGTAGCAGCCATGATCGGACTGCATTGTTGACCTCATCATCGCAGCTGAAGTGGCGGCCCCCAAAGAATGCCTTCAGTGGCCCGAAGAGATGGAAATCGCTGGGAGCGAGGTCTGGACTGTAAGGGGGATGTGGCAGCAACTCCCAGCCAAGTTCCTGTAAGGTGCGTGTCGTAAGATGCGCGGTATGCGGGCGTGCATTGTCCTGTAGGAGGAGGACCCCTTTGGTGATGAGGCCCGGCTTTCCGAAACTGGATGTGTTGATGAATGATAGTGTTCAACGTTCCCACGGAAAGGTCCGTCTTTCGAGCCAGTTCGAGACATGTTATCCGTCGGTCCTTGAGGATCAGGCGCTTCACAAGTTGGATGTTCTCAGGAACTCTGACACTGGGCTCTGAGCCGCTCCGGCCGGGATCGTCCTGCACTGACGTACGGCCGTCTCGGAACCGTTTGCACCACTCAAACGCTTTGCTGCGGCTAAGTGTATCGTGGCCATACTGAGCCTGAAGTCTTCTGCGAATTTCAGATGACTTTACGCCTTCATTCACGAGAAACTTCATGGCAGTTCGCTGTTCGATGTGCGCGCTGACCTCGTTGTCGGCCATCTTGTCTAGCACGTGTCTTCTGTTTTGTAAAAACTTTGGACCACTACGTGGTGAACGAGGAGGCCTGTCGCGTGTGAAAATGATGAAAAGGAAGTAGCGGGAGCCATTTGTACACTCAGAAGACAGAAAGTCCCGGTTTCACTTGAACGCCCCTCGTATATAGCCTCTCCCACACCATGGCATAGTCTGGCCCAGTCACGTATGCCAAACTAAAAAACACATGTGCATCCGACACCGCATTCCAAGAACACTGTAACTGCCACAGCTTCGAGTCACATACAGTGACGCCCTCTTCTACAAAAGTCTACTTCTTGGGGGAAGTAACACTGTCAAAGGAAAGCAGAGGTCACCCCTCCCACGGAGAGACACTGCCCAAACATGTCAAATAAAGTTTTATGGCTCTCACCTGTGGGGGCAGGGCAGCCCTAGCGACTGCTTGACTGCCTCTTCCATGTTAGAAAATTGGAAAAAGCTTGTTATGCGGATTTCGTGCAAAAGCCCGCGTCGTCACAAAGAAGTATCTCTAGGCCTCTGAGTCGGAGCCCAGCAGCAACTTCATTGAAAAAGTAATCGATCACTAGTAACAGATTACTGAAAACTGTAACGAGATGACTTTAAAAATTACTTGTGTAGAAAACTAATCGCTTAATTACAAAATTACTCCAAAAAGTAACTGATTACTAGTGACGCAATTACTTGTTACGCGTTATGTACAAGTCTGGCTTTAACCCACAGCTGGTTCGCAAACTGATGTTGGTACCCTAGAGGCAGTCCTCTCTAAGGACCATTATTGAATGAAAATAACAAGTACGTGGTTTGTGACAACCATGACATAAAAAATAACGTATACCAACCTATCTGGTACCCACACAAATATCTTGTTGTTGCACCCGAAGGGTATTCCCTGTGCTGCGTTACTTTTTGTGCCCGCAAATTCGCTCTCTCATAGGGACGTTCCGGCACACAAGTGTCACCAACTGATATCGAAGTTAAATATCGAGGCATCGCTTCTTAACTCCTGCTATGTGTCTGGGGATCGAAAGAAATTTTAAGTAAAACAGAGAAAAGAAGCATAGAGACTTTCAGACTCATCCCAAGCTTGTGCCGTGTTAATCGTAGACGAAAACCCTACCGGTAGCATGCAATATAATTCCAAGGTAACATTCAGCAGGCTACATGTAGTAGCAACCTGTTTCCTTTTCTTTTTTCTGTGAAGGTGAATAGATAAATAACGTTGTGTGGCCGTAAACTATATATCTGAAAGCGGTTGTCACATGTGGGCGACATCCAGCTGCTCTGGATTTCACAGTGAAGAAATAGCGTAACATCAGCAACGTGTAGCTCAGTTCTTCGCGTCTTTCATGCATGGGACGAATCGAGTGTATATTTCCCGGCTTTATTCTTCCATTCTAAAGAATTCGTATTGATAAATATGCTGTTCTGTATCATTTTCCCGCAGACAGACGATGGACGATGGATTTCAATTTTCAATGCGATAAACGACTTTATTTTCCGCAAGTCACCGCGGTGAAAATGTAATCGAAAATTGTCGCTCTGGACTCGGCGAATCTGGCATAAAATTCGGACGTGCCTATAAGTAACCTGATGGGAAATGTCATTTGGGCCTGTTGGTGACTGATTCAAGTTCACGATTAAATGCGCTAAATACAAACAAGGGCGACGACACGGACAACAACACATTCCGCAAAGCGCTATATTTCAAAAGCGCAAACATTTCTTAGCGCTGTGTCGTGTGTGTGTTGCCGTCCGTGTCGTCGTCCTTGTTTTTACGTTTTAGCGCTTTTAATCACGCACTCTTAAAAAGGCCCCGGACGGGTCACGTTCCGTAAACTTTTGTCCCACGTTGTGCGATCGTATATAGTTACCTGGTAATGTCATCTACTCGATCCTCTCTCGCTGGATAAGGCCATGAATTTTTCTCATACTCTGGAAATACAGCGCGAAAAAACGACAGCGACTACGGGAAGAGACACAACACATGCGCTGACTCGCAACTGACAATATCTAATTAAAATCGGCAAAACAGCGCAATAAAAGGAGACGTTTACTAAAATCGACGAGACAAACACAATCACTGCTAGCAGCAGCTAGGCGAAGCACAAGAGGTGCTTGTGTTCGTCTCGTCGATTTTAGTAACCGTCTCCTTTTATTGCACTGTTTTACCGAGTTTAAAGATGAATACCCAACCTGCCCAAGTTGCAGTAATATCTAATATAACGCAACCACAGTAGCTACATACCGGAATTGTTCTGTTATCACACGTGTGATTTTGTGTCATTTTCTGTTACATTAAATATTGTCACTTGCGATGTGTTATGTTCCTTGGCGCATGTGTTATGTTCCTGTGTAGTCCTCCCTGCCGTTTGTTTGCGCTGTATTGCAAATACAGCACACCGAGTATGTTTCACCAAGAATTCCAAGTTTCCACTGTTATTGAATTTTTCTCAGCAACGCCCCGCCCCCCACCATTCTCCAACACCTCGCAGAGAGTTTTACGCCCCACACCGCACTCGAAAATTTCTGGCATTGATATGCACGGCTGCAGCCAGGCGCGATGGGTGTCACAGACATCCCTCCAAGCGAATTCCTACGCCCCCAACAAATAAAACTCCATGGACAAGACGTAATAGTTGCACAGCCATAGAAAGTCGAAAGCGGAGCATTGCTACAACGGAGCGATTCCCCTCGTAATCATGTAACGATGCAAGAAAGTCGGTGCAGATTCTAATTCGGTGATAGTTCCTTCAGACTGAGGGAAAACAGAGAGACAAGGCGGGACAGGACGTGCAAAAGACAAGACATGAGTCTATTCTAAACGAAGAGCAGGTATACAATGCGGACAGCGCCGGGCAGGCTCCTCTTGAGCTTGTTTTTTTTTTTTTTTTTTGATGGTTTGCAAGAAAGAAAAAAAAGAGGAGAAATTGAACTGGTCTCTCGACGTATTCTGGTACTCCTAACATAAATTCCCCCTCCCCAAACACACACACACACACACACACAAAAAAAACTGTTCAGCTTGCAGTTTGCTGTGTCCCGTCCCGCCTGCTCTTTGGTTAGAATGAACTGCAGTGAACTGACCCAACTTTCTACACTTGTTCTGTGTACCTGGTGTTCTAACTTGCTTTTCTCTGTTCCCTCGGTCCCAACGACATGTTGCATTGTTCTTTCCCCCTTACTTCCGTACTAGGGACAAAGTAACAGTGAGAAGCAAAGTACCTCAAAATTGTGCCTAAAGTAAGGTACCTGGTGTCATTAGTGCTTCAAGTGCAGTACAAAGTACTAGAGGGTACTTCAAGTACAGTACAAAGTGCTAGAGAGTACTTCAAGTACTCATCAAGCACCCTGCCAATTTAATTTGTGTCGCATTGCATTTCACTGTTTGGTAGCCATGACCTGCTTTTTTAGCAAAATTTTTGCCAGCATTCTTGGCAAGTGTTATGAAGCCGTAGAGGCCTACTGGTTAAGTGCTAATACCCCTGAACATGAACTGAATCAGATGGTATAATTTGCAGTTACATGTACGCAGGCAATCAGCTGTGCTGTGGTTGTGCAAAATAGTATTATACCCTGACAGCAGCAACGGTGATATTTGGGGTACTTGGTATTTAGACACTGTAGGCAGGGCGCAGTAATATAGACGAGGGACAGAAACAGCAGAGAAAAACACACATACAGAGGATGACTGCCCTGACACTGACTGACCCAAGATCAGTGATAATTGATCTTGGGTGATACCCCGGCTAGTGTAGTGTTCTAGGTAGTACTAATCTTCGCGTACAACGTGGAAGGAAATTATTTTCAGGGGAAAAGAGCACAAGACAGCAGATACTATACATTTCTGAGCATTCCTTACTGCTTTCTGAAATAGAGCATGTTTCCTAAAAGAATATGCAAAAATAAAGCATGAAGCACAATGTAAACCTTCATTCTTATACACTGTGACCTGCAGTAATGCAATCCATGTGACCATTAAAAAAAAACGTAAAATAAAAAAACTTAAAGGAAATCATGTGTGTCTTTCAGTCTATTGCCTTACCTCATCACGTAATCCAGTCATACACTGTGATATAAAATTATTATTAATTGCCAATGGAGGAGACAATGGGAAAGAAAAAAAAAACTCTAGAAATGCATTGGGAGAACAAATGATAATTCCAAGTCACCGTTGCAGTGTCATAATGTGTGCGTGCCTTTGCATCCCGGTTCTTTACCGTAAACATAAATGCACTAGTTCTTTGCCAACGTATCGAGCCTCGCAACAACAAATTTTCTTCTTTAAATTTTTGGTACTTTTATGGTGATTTTTGTCTGGTGTTCAAATTTGGGTACTTGAGTACATGATTTGAAACGTACCTAAAGTAAAGTACAAGTACTCAGAAATGTACTTAAAGTGCTACTTGAGTACTTGTATGAAGAGAAGTGCCTCAGGCACTCAGAGCCGCCGATATTTCGAACAGAGAAATCTCTGTTCGAAATATCGGCGACTCTCATCCTGAGGCAATTCCCTCCATACTTCCTTACCTGTTCGCTGGATTTTCTACCCTTCTACTTGAGTACTTGGTACTGCAAGTACGTACTTCTCATCACTGCAAAATAATGCCCACTACCTATTATCACCCGCGATCGGGGTTTTTCGGTTGGAACAGAGTATTTATCGACTTTTTTTTTTTTCTTCAGTGGCGCATTTCCCGTTTTCGACAGTACAGTCGAGAGGTAATTCGTACGATTTACACCCATCGCTTCCACACCGTGTTCTCTGAAATGAAGCAATAGAAGCGATATCTAAGAGTCAGGGCCTCAACGCTCCGGAAATGGCGCCAAATACCGCGCAACACGACAGAATTTCCGCCTTGATCCCTCTCGACACGACGATACAGACATTCCTTCACGCGATCCGTCAAAGTTGAAAAGAAATAAAGCTCGGAAACTTGCCACACAGTCTGCGGGGTGTTCGGCGAGATTGAATTTCCGGTAATCCTGAGCTCGTATGACGCGCAGAATATTCGCGGAGAAATAAAATATTAGCAGCAAAGGGAGGCTTCATATGCGGCGGGGATGTGCTCTGGTAGCCGGTGCTATTCTACAGCCAGGATCGAGCAAAATCGATGCGAGAGAAGGGGCTTTGACATTTGGAAGCCAATAAGAAGATTCCGCCAGGGAAACCAACTTTTAATTCCAAACAGTCGCGCTCCTACGCCATTATACGTGGTCGACATCACATCGTGAATTGCGCCTCCGGCAGACGCTGACAAGGAAAGCTCTTGTTTGCAAGTCTCGCGCAAGATCTTGCATTTTCGTTATAGCGGTGATAAGCATCAAAAATGTCATGGCGGGATTCGTCTGTGAACTTTGCGCGAAAACGGTTGGCTACGGCTTCGCCCTATGTGTTTCGTTTCCATTTCGTGTTTGAGCGCCGCGAAGCAATTGTGCCTGTGGGTAAATGGAAAGAGGACAACAAGAAGGCGTGGGAGAGAGGAGCCTTAAACGGGCAATGAAATGATATTTAGCATTGCTCAAAACCTTGTTTGATTCGTCAACCCGTCTGTCAGAAGCCACCACGCGCAGTCGTACGGTGTCTCATCACTGCACAATTAAATTTTCGGGAATACCCTGAAAAACCATCCATTAGCTGTACCGAACGACCTTAGAGGCTCGGCCCGATCTCCTGCAGTGACGTAATCAGATCACTGTGACGTAGCGAGCAGACGCGAGGTTTGATTTGCCACTGAAACTCCGTTACAGACACTGTAACACTGTCTGTTACAGACAGTACAAGCGGCGGGCTCTCCACAACACCGTGAGTAACATCACCATGGTTTATTCATCTACGGCTCTCTGAAGGAAGGAGAGGCTTCTATAGGGCTTGCATGTCGAACGCTCAGCTATACAATCGTTGTTCTGAAGCAATAGCGTTTCGTTGCACGATAACCGAAGCCACAAACGAAACATTTATGGAGGAAACCTTCCCCACACCTTTAATGTGCGTCGTACCACCACGTACAAGCTAGACTCCAGCACGGTCTTATCGAGCTTCCACCAACGAACGAATGTTGCAACCATTCCCGCCATGGCGCCGGTCTAGCATACACTGAGAGAGCTAATCCTTCCAGATCGTCAAAACCTGCACTCTGCTCAGCCGCTGACATCGTCATGATCATTCCGATGTCGATGTAACATGCGCCCGGATTCGTGTCGTAGAGGTCGTGCATGAAGTGTTCTCGGCGCTGCAAATTTTCTTCGACGAAATATCGCATTACTTGCGCCCAATATGCGTGTTCCAGAGCTTCCTTTGCAGCTGGAACAGCTTAATAAAGTTGTACATGTGGGATTGCAGGACTACTTTATTTTGCGCTTTGCTTTCCCTGGAATGTCGTATAGGAAAAGAACAACTTTGGCTTTATTTTCAAATTTTGGGCCATTTGCATCTCCTCGCCTTTTTCTTTTGCTAATCTTCAGTGCACAGAAGTGATACGAGTTGACGTAAACTCACAGTAACAGAGGAGCACAGCCAGTCAACTTTAGTATGCACTTCGAGCAGCAAACAAAAACCTGTATGTTTCTTCGATTACCTTGTTACTATTAATCCACTCTTTTTTTTCTTCTTCTTCTTTTTTACCTTAGCGTGCAGCTGTAAAGGTATCTAAAGCAGCAGACAGGCAGTTTATGTCGACGGCGTAGTTTAACAACATGTTGCTTGTAAGCCCAGCTCAACAGGGTACACATGTGACAGTGAACGCTTGATATTTTTAATTTGCCAGCAGAATTGAGGTAAAACGGCTCAGGACGACGCTTGGTGGGAAATAATGCCAAATTCGTCAAGCAACAGCGATCTATGTTCTCGACTGCCTTGCGGTTTTGATGGCTACGTAGACGACGCCTAGCCGACTTCCTTCGTTTTGGTCACAGTGTTGTCCACATACAATGTGGTATTCCGCCGTACTTGGCAAGCAATGTTCAGCAGGTGACCACTTCGATACAGAGTTCTCCGTAACTTTAATTTTAATTTCCTAAAGAACTATGAGTGCATTTGGCGAAAATTGTGACGTAAGAGCACTGCAGGCTCAGGCTATCGAATAGATAAATCTTCTGAGATTGCACCTGTACTGCTTAGTGCTACTGAGTAGCGGGTATACATGTTCACGCAGCCTTCGTCTGTATGTTTTCTTTTTTCTTCCAATTCCCAATTTACGAAAACCGAAAGACGAAACACAGAACGCACGAGCTATTGAAAAAAAGAAAAAGAAACGCGTTGGCGTAGAATTTACATGACATTCACCCACGGTCGCGAAGTATTCTTCTTTATTCGCTCAAGAATCCGGGGTTCTTTAGCGAACAAGCAACAAAAGCTGTATATAAAAATGGGCGTCCTATATAGGTCACGTTTACTGATAATGCGGCGTCTGCTTCTGATGCGCGATTCAGGATGAGGTTTACATATGGTGTGCATTGCACTGAGTCAACATTTTTCCACGCACTGGCTTGGCTTTCCAGTGTCACAGTAAATCGTCAAGTGGAGCAGTGTATGTCGTGGCGTCTCTGCAACGTGAAAAGGGATACGTTTGGCATAAGCCATTGTTTTCTTCCTCACAGCTACTTTCGAGCCCTTAATGTATTTTTCGCATTCGCGCTGCGCCCCCTACTTTGCAGCATTTATCTGGTCCTAACTGTCACTCGCAGAGCACGTGATCTCCGCACTCATACAAACAAGTTGCGTTACTGTATTTCCGTAGGATACAGTTCCAGTAGTACTCCTAATGTCTTTCTGACCACTGCGGAAACACAATTATCTCATGTTTCAACGACACCTTTGCTTAAACAAAATATCCAGCGGAGTGCATGTATGCGGGGGGGGGGGGGGGGGGGGAGGAAAAGGAAGTCTTCAGCTCGACTTGCTTCAACTGCCTACAGTATCTTCTTTTTTTTTTTCCCTCATCGTGGCGGTAATCATTATATTTCCACCAAATCGCCGCTAGCACTAGGTTAGAGGATCTCGTGTGGGCGATGTAACCCTCCAATCAGCATCATCATCAGAATGAGGTTGTCATTAACCATGGATCAAAGCTGCACGCATACCTTGAAATCAAGCATACACCTATAGTCTGTATATATGCTGATGCACGCGCGAGACCTTTACTCGATATGGCCGACTGTGCCTGCCTTACCAACGTGGTAGGTCGCGGTATAACACGCACACAGCTGTACAGCACTAAGTGCATGCACAAAACTGCAAATGACATTCATAAGAGTACAGTACGCATCATCACTCCATGCACCTGCCTGTATTGACACATGCACTTATAGTTTACATGGTCCATTCATTGCCTTGAGGTTGAACCTGTTGACTCTCCTGCCAACGGTAATGGATGCTCAGAATCATCCGATCATCAATTAAGTATCGGGGCAGCCATCCATTACGGCGCCGTCACGCCATTTTAATTGCCTGCGCTCATTAATTACTCGGAATGAGAAATGGAAGGAGGATTCGGATTATTCGCCCCATTATCTCCGGCCGGGACTAAATCCTTCGTGGACAGATAGCATGGCCAAAGACAAAAGCTTTTGCATCCCACGGAAAAAACGCGTATAGGCAGCTGGTAAGACTATTAAGAATTAATAGTGCGAACAAAAAGGGCTCAGAGTACTATATCTATTCATGCCCTTCTTCGTGAGCGAAGACAATAGTTCCACTGGTACAGAGTTGACGCCGTTAAAGGCATTCTGCGATGCGACATCATGCCCTAAGGTTAATCACGTAGGGAAAATTTATTATGATTGTTTGAGGACAACGTTATTAAGGGAAAATGAGTAATATACCTACGCACGCTCTAAACGGTATAAGGACCTACACTATAGAGGCACAGGTACAGGTGACAACTCGAACGACGTTGGCAATGCAATTCAGTTTTCAAGATTGGAGAGTTTTAATATACCGCAACCGGCAGACCGGTAAGCTATACCGCGTCTACCACGATGGCTGCCCCCTGTTGTATGGACAGAAAGCTGTAACACTTGGCTTTAGTATACAGTCACGCTGGTGTTGAAATTACCCGTGGCTTCTTCATCTGAGTGCTTGTAATTTTTTAGCTAGTACATGTGCCAACTAATACAACAGTGACATTAGTAATGCCATAATAACTGAATAAAAACATGTGCCAACAGCCATTTGCCGGACAGAACCAATTCATTTCATTTTACTCGCGTGCCGCCAGCGCAAGGGTGCCGCAAGCACGTGTCCACGCGCAGCAAATTCCTGATTTGGTTTCTACCGGCAATGTTCCGGTCATGGGAGCCGCCATCTTGCTCGGCGGAGTTGGAGCGTGGCGGCGCTAGTGTCAATTTCGCACGGTATAAGCCCCGGTAGAGGGGCAGTATTTTGCCTCTGCCTCCCGACAGGCGCCGGTATTTCTTTCGCGCGTGCGCGTTCCAGTGATGACGTCAATATACCGGCTGTACCGTTACTGTCTGACCGGTATATTAAACCTCGCGGTTATTGAGCTACAGATCGTTGTACGGTGGCTATACAGACTTTCGCACACTTGAGGGGGCTATGCGTTGATTCTGAGAGCATGCAAGGTTGCAAAGTGTACATGCCTAATACTAAATTTCATCCAGCAGAGCGCCTGGTTTTTGAGATAAGCAAGAGAAACAAATTTCAGTCGCGGTTTTACGGTGCCGTAAGCATTACCCAATCAACACAACATGTTGGCTCAATATTGGACCAATAGTAGCAATACCGACCCAATATTGATCCAATCCCGGATCAATATTGTGCCGACATTGCCAATATTGGGCCAACATGTTGTGCTGCTTGGGTAGCTACCGCACCACGGCGGACGTCTCAAGGCTCTGCGACCGATATAAAAGTGATTGGGGACTGTTTAGAGATATGGTAAAATACAATCAGCAGGTTCAAATTTTCTCTGGAATCAGTGGCTCGATTGCCTGGCAGAGCAGATGGCGCAAGATACTCACACTAGCGTCAGGATAGCGAAGGTGGTGGCTAGAAAATTCAATTATAAACAGCTTGTACTTAATTGCAATATCTTAAACCGTGATTCTGAACACCACAAGAAAGCATGTGACGGCGTTTGTTTAGCTTTAGTATGCTGAGCTCCATTCCTGCCGTGGCATTTGTGGAGAGGAACATTGCGTTTGCCATACAGATAGCCTTTCAAATTTCTGTAGCAGTATACGTCTGTCTGAAGGGAGGAATTTTTACAGCTAAGCTTTTTTGTGCTTTCGAGTTGCTCAGAGCACGTCGAAGCATTTAACGTTAGTCATCTGAAATTACTTATTTGCCAACTGCAGCGGTTCACCCAGTATCCCAGGCACCACGGGGTGTATAGCAGAAACTTGGAGGTGGGGTTATTATTACAGTTACGTCATAACAACAATTATTACGGATGTCATTAAAGCTGAAATAGCAACTGCCCTCCTGTAGGGGTGCACAGGCAAAAAGGTTAGGGTGTGTGTCGCCAAACACTTGCGGGTGTTAGGGGGGTGCAGAGGGTGCCTCGATAAATCACTGGTCAACCGTTGCCTTGAAGCTCATGAAAACTCTACATTATGAACACGCAACAGGAAGAGGGAGAGAAGCAGAAGGCTTTTCAGTAATGATGTGACCTACGTTTTCCAGAATACACACGTGTACCCTTGTAATGGAATCAACCATTTTGCGCGTCCATCCCTTACATGATCACGAACAAGAACGGTAAAAAAAACAGACACCTACAATATCTCGACCGGCCTCGGTGGCTCAGTCGGTAGCGTGCTCGCCTGCTGATCCCGAGATCGCGGGTTCGATCCCGGCCGACGATGCCAGTAACTTGGTGACAGGGTACAAGTTGCTTAGGCACGCCGTCTTCCGCGAGGGACGTTAAATACGGGGTGCCGTGTGATGAGCTTTCATCGCACGTTAAAGAACCCTCAAGTGGGCAAAAGCAATCCACAGACCGACCGCTGTGGCGTCGCTCATGATCTCAGTTGTCTGGCGACGTAAACCCCCAAACTAAAAGTAGATAAATAAATACGATATCTGGCTTCCCGGATACAAAGAACATTTCGAACCAACCATCTTTGCAGAGCACCACTATTTTTTGCCTTCCAGAAATGACAAATTTTAGCAACGGTTCTGTATCGTGGAGTTCTACGTCCAAAATATATCGTAATAGCGAAACTAACATTCCCGCCCCGTCTTACAACTTTACGGATTAGCCAGATATGAGGTATTACTCACCTAAACATCAGCAGCAGCCGATATGCTTGATGCACGATGACTCTTCAAAACGCTTACTAACGAGCGGAACCGGCAACTAACAGAAGCGTAGAATGAGCCCCTTCACGAGACTTGCTTTTCCGACGCGCCGTCATTGCAGGAAAGGAAGCACGCAACGCAGTTTTCGGCGGCACGAAGCGACAGCAAGGAAGCGCGGGAGTCGGACTGACGTCTGGCAACCCGAGCAGACTCAAATTAGGGAATATTAATTAGCGCGCGCCTGCGTGCTCGAGTCTCTCCCTCCTCCCCTTCTTCTCTCCCGTCAGGACTGATTCCTTGTACGAGAGGAAAGAAACGACGGGACTGTTTTCGGGAATAGGAGATCAGGGAGCAGGGAGATCGCGCGCACAAGAAATGATGTTTTGGCTGGAAATCGTAATCGCGTGAACTTGGACCTGGTCTTTCAGGATTGGCTGTCCAGCATCGTCATGGTAACGTTAGAAAAGAGGACATTTAAAGATAGTGCACTTTTCCAAGCTTCTCCTATGGGTGATATGTTGTCAGGATTCGCCGAGTATCCTTCTTTTATTGTTTTATTTTTGTTATTTTGGAGCAGATGTGGCCCGTAAATAGAACATAGACGGCACAACCGTGAGTGAGTTAAAACCGTCAGGCAATGAGTCAGCAGTTTTAGCAGTTATTACGTCTCATCCACTCTATATTTGTGACAGTTGGAATTTTGATTGTGAGAAGATGATTTGATATCTTCACAGGACTTGGCTTAGGGAATGCCGGTTTTACAAACGCGGAGAGAATGAAACCGTTACACGAAATGAGACAACCGCTGATGCAAAAAAGAACACACGTGCACCAAACTAACTGAGCCAAAAGCGCGCATCGAGGCGTTCGCAGCATATTTCAATGCCCCACACGTGTATTGTAAAACATGTAAATGCTTTATGGAATTGGGTTCCACGACGCATCTGCAAATATTAGCTTTCATACAATGTTCCATGATGATGACGACATGAGGGGATGCATTCAATATGAGAATTCGGTTCATGTTTCCATTCAGCAAAGAACATCCTACCCAGGTATAGCCAATTATAGAATTCCGTCATGCCAGTTGTGGAGCGGATTGCGGTGGTATCTCCATCGCCTACAGCATGCTTCACGACTGAAGGTTAACAAACATCTCGTTTTACTAAAACAACGCAAAGGACTTACAAGGCACGCAGTCTTCCTTCGGGGTGGGGACAACAACATCGTATACTTCGTTAGAGGCTCCAGAAACGCAGCAGATATTCGAGGCCGTGCAATTCCAAAGCATAATATTTCTTATACCGTGCTAGGCAGGGCGAACTTGATGTGCGGGTAAGTATTTTCAATGAATCCGCGTTATCGAAGGATATCGAAGCATGACAAACATCGGGGTTCATGGCATCATAATTCGTGGTTTTACGTCCAGAGACAACTGTGACCATGATCGTCGCCACGGTCGCGGTCCATGGATTAATTTAGCCCACGTTAGGGTTCTTTAATGTGCGCTAAAACCACACGACATAATATCTAACGTCTCTCGCGGAATATCTATACGTGCCTAAGCAACTTACATGTACGCTACCGCCAAGTTGCTGGCGTCATCAGCTGCTGGGATCGAACCCATGACCTTGGGATGAACAGGAAAGGAAAACCAGTGATTTCCTGGAGACTGGCATGCACGACACACATAAATCATGAAGTCACTCCCGGCCGCTTTGTTTGTGATTACCTACAGCATAAGTGTACCACTGTTCTTAAAACAAGTATCGCTCTCTAAAAATAACCACGTTCAGGTACACATCTAAAGACATTTGTGTATTCTTCATTATGATGACACCTTCAGCAAATGTATATACTTACTATTGCCCTGCGAATTATTTTTCGCTTCGCCTGCCCCCGACATCTTTTTTTTTTATTCGCGCACCTTACCCACAATTACTCTCGCGGTAGAGGACACATATGTTGAAAATCTGAAACCGAACGTAATTGCGGACCAGTCGTATACATAATTCATTTACACATTTCACGTGTAAATGTCTTATCCCATGACGACTTTGTGATGCAAGTTTCACCCTATACACTCCCACGACACTTACCAATAAGCATTCAATAATACCACCGTGTATTACCTTCGCCCAGACTTTTGCGTATCTTGAGTATGCAATCAAAACACAGTATTTTAAAGGCTTTTTTCTGGTATTTTGGTATATCCTTTCTTTTCAGTATTTTGGTACTCTACTTAATACTTTTGCGACAAGTATATTTAAGGTATTTAGAATACTTTTTTTTTTCAGTATTTGCAATTCAGTGCTCAAAATAGTTTCCTTCCTCGTCAAGCCGTATCAGCACTTCCCGCCGTGTCCAGATTTTCAGCTCACTGGAATTTCCCTCATTTTTTGACGAGCACTTTGAAATGCTATTATTATAGCGTGCAAACAAAATATATGCTTAAGTATGGCCGATTAAGTTTATTCCTCTCATTTGTACGGCGCAGGGAAACATCCCACATCATCATCATCATCATCCATTCATCTATGTTGTTGTTGTTGTTGTACGGCCACGTTCGGAATACGCGTTTCAGTCACTGCTAATCCTGGAGTACTTTAAAGAGTATCTTAAATATTCCTTAGAGTATTTAGTACTCTTTTGAGTATTTCTTCTGTATCTTAACTACTTTTTTTCGCGGAGTATTTAGTATTATTATATTAAATACGTTTGCGCAGTATTTTGTACATGTCTGCCTATGCCTTTACGTGTCGTTCGTATTGCACATTTGTGCTCGAATACTTCTTGGATACCAGGTTTTCAGGCATGCAGAAAAATGTTAAGTACGCTTGTTCCGAAGGCGTTCAGGAGACGTGCACAATACTGTCTTACCTTTACAGTTTACATTGATGCGATGTAGTCTTGTCTCGTGTAGTGGTGCCCTCGGTTGCCGGAATCGCAACTTTCCGAGAATACAGGTTGACATTAGGTGATAACGTACAGATCCCGACAAAAGTTTACGGGACACCAGAGTGACGTATTTCTTGATCGGAGCGACACCCTAGCAGCGAATGGGAGTGGACACACTTACTGAGAGGTGTATGGAGTACCCAGTCACCTGTTTGTAAGTCTATCTGCTCCTGTTTGCAGCAAGAGTATCGCTCAGATGACTATATTCGCTACTCCGGTGTTCCGTAAACATTTGTCAGGACTTGCACTTCATGCGACCAGACGTCCTGATTTAGGCAGGACAGGTCCCGCTTCTATGACTGTGGCCCCTTAGTCCCGGCAGCCTGCTCGTGGGACGGCGCTATGTCCCGCGCTTTTGGTTGGATCGAAGCTCGAATGGATGAAGGCGCGACTACTCGAGGGTTTTCGACTTTCACGGGACCCTGTCTCGGCTGGGATCTTGCCACCGTCTGGCCAATGGAACCTCATGATGTGATGATACGTTGCTGAAATTTTCTTGTCTCACTTTACATTCCTGTAAAATATTTTGGCTCTCTGCATGACGTGGAAGCTAGATAAATTTAATTTTTATGTTTGAGAACTGTGACGTCATGTTAGGCTCCGACGGAGCGCCCAGCTCTCATCTGGCAACGTGGTTGCCCTTCGCGCCTTCCAGGGAGCTCACTTTTTGCACTCCGTTAGTGGGGCCCCACGTGACATATCCTCCGACCGCTCCGACCTTCGAGAGAGCACAAAGGAGGGAGTTGACACCTCTCGCGTTTTCCACTCTTCCGATCAGCGTCATGTGACTTCTCTACCATGTGACCCTCCTCGAACGCCGGCGTCGTTGCTAGGAGAAGAGTGCCTTCCACAACATGACATCACTGCAATTCGTGGGCTTATGATTACGTCACCCGCTCCTCGCGTCATCGAAACTTGTGGAGGCTCAGCAGATCGTCAGAAATTTACAGAAATGCACAGTGTTCGTAAACAGGATTGAAATTTCGCGTATAGAACACATGAGGCACGTTCTTTTCATGTAATAAATAATATAGACGCTGTTTTCCGAGTACAGAGTGGCACTTTAAGCATGCTTTACCTCAAAACGCTCTTGCGAGCGTTCCTGTACGTCCGAGCGCAAACCATCAAAAAAGATTATGTTCCGACGAAGAGAGGTAACATGCCACACTAGTGAATAACAATTATGTCCGTCGATAATAGTTATCAATATGGAGAGCAGTCAGCAGACGAGAGGTGCTCACAGACCACGAAGGCAGAAACGTCGGCTATCCTGCCCTCCCGACACGCTGATCCTGAACGCCATTGGCCACGGCGCACACGATATTTCATAACAGTAACGACAGAGGCAACGAACTCTTTTGTTTTGACAAATACAACAGCAACTTTATTTTAATAGTGATGATTTGTGAGTTCATCGCCAGGGTGATATACTCTACCCCACTCCAGCCGGTAATGTGGAAAAATTGAATAATGGCTCGGCTCACAGTGAGTACCCCAGTCCTACGATGTCCAAAAAGTTTAGAAGTGGCAAACACTTTTTTTTATGTATATATATGTTCACTATCCGTATGCTCATATGCGAATAGACGTGTACAGGAATAAAGGTAGCGGACCATTTTATTTTTGAGGCCCAACAGGGGAAATAGCGAGTGTTATTCAGTCTCTCATTCCAATGTCTGAAGCATACAGTGGCAGCAGAACGCGCACGTATCTTTTTCAGGGAGCCAATCAAATTCCAGCCTTCAAATTCCGTGACTTTTCCAGGTTTTCACTGACTATTCCAGCGAATTCCCTGACCAAACCAAGGGGGAACTTGGGTGCCTCTGCTGCTACATTTTGATACGGATCCCTCATAAAACAGATAATTTATTTAGTATTAGTGAGACTGCGCTACTTTTGTGCACGGCAATGTTACTGCGCCGTGGCCACCCAACCACTGAACGGCACTCGCGATTTGCTGCGCATCGTCACAGCACTTGTCCGCGATTTTCCCTGACTTCAGCTCTGCTTTTTGGCAAATTCCATCAGAATTCACTGACCCGGTTTTCCAGGTTGGTGGACACCCTCATTTTTCCTCCCCTCTTTCTAGGGCTAAGGTGACCTTTTTTTTCGATTCCGTGTGAGCGCCGCGAAGCAACTGTGGCTCATGGGCAGCGTACAGGTGTGGACAGATGGAGAGAGGGTAGCAGGAAGGAGTGTGGGAACAGGGAAGTTGGGCAGACACCGTGCCATATATGTACAACGACTACTACTTTAGTTCAATGATGACCAGTGGGGATTGTCATCGCCAGGGGACTCTCCCGCATTGCTGGTGAAATGGAAGAACGGGTCGCGTCACATGATAACCTATATGTAAGAGTATGTGTCATCTTGCAAAATTTTATTCCAACACATTGTGCATTATCACCAAATTGAGATACACATATTGGTACACAGGGGTGAGGGTGTTATCTCACACATATTACAGAGGCGACGTATGGATCCCAGCGCTGCGTTCTCCTTACTGTTACCCAGGGCCTGAGAATCTAACCTGGGAAGGCGGTGCTCAACGCATCACAAGTTAGGGTCTCAGGGAGTGGGGAACAGGGCCTTTGGGAGGATACCGCAACCCGCCGAGTGATGAATATCCATGCAGTCCTCGCTCGCCCGTGGCTTTTCTTCGTTTTGCTTTTGCTGCAGTCTCCTCCTTCGAGCACAGTCTAAAGAAAGAAAGAAAAGCAGAATGACACCAGTGAACGTGCTGCTCATAGTGAAGGTACTAACACACGAGAGATATGGGTACTATAGACTAAACAGAAGAAAGGAACTTCTGAGCAGACATGCCTGTCTGTAGAACTCCCATAGATCTGGAGATTGGATACCACGTGATCGTACTCAGTGCAGAGGTACATCAATACATAGATGATATCTGGGAAATAATATGGCGTACATATAGGCAAGCTGGTGGATAAACTCAATAGATAAGGTAAGATAAACACGAAGAAGGTTGTGCTGATGGTGTGTTGTTTGTTCGTATTTGCCCATGCTCGGGCTTGGACTATACATGATACCCTTTCGTGTGTCCCCAGCACCACTAGGGATGTCGTAGTTACGCGCATTGTTTGCTCTAAAAACATTGAATGGCGTAGATGGAAGACCATACAATAATATTGTCAAACTACATCACCTAGCTTTGGAATTGAACAAGACGCAACAAGAGACGCAATCAAACGTGTGTGGTATACCCAAGGAAACGTTATATGTTGTGCCGTGCCGGTAGGTATACAACTACGGCACGGCCGGAAAATCAGTGCACCACACTTCGGTAATCAGCAGGGATAGGGCAAGATCGACAAATGCAGTAAATGCAGTAAGATAGACAAGTGCTGTTACACTTGATCTGTGAATTAAGTGAGGTGGAACCCGGTGTAGACCTCTTGGGTTGAACACGATCCTCCTTTGTCGAAAACTCCCCATCTGTTTACTATGCTCGTCGTTATCCTACGGAAAGTGAACGGTTAAGAACACGAATATAGAATACACTTTAAGAAGGTGAGTGTCAAAAAACACACATACCACATGTTACCACGATGATTAAAAAAAACGAAGGAAAAAAAAACCCCACACACTTAGGTCATTGCTGCCGCCCTAACCACTTCAGATATGCGCTTAAGCTGAATGCGTAGATCCCACATAATTTGTATATGTCACATGAGTAAAGAACATCATTGAAATACCAACCTTCACACAGGATCATTGCAAGACACAAGTCGCACGTATAGGCTATATACCATGGCGCACAGAATATACAGGGTGTCCCAGAAAACGTGTCCCTGAATTGTAATAAAATGTGGTCAACGGCATTTGTTCTTACTGGGTTTTTGCCACCTCCTGATGTGAATGTCATGCAACGCAAGTTTAATTATGTAAATTTTTGCGAAGTGAACTCGGACAGTTGCCAAGTGAAGGTCACTTTTCTACCCACCAACGTGAAGAGCGTGCCGAATTTACTCAGAGTCATTATACTTGACAGGGATATTGAAGAGCTATGCCATCGGAAAAAATAGCCGAACATCATGCTTTACGGAGCACCCGGAGCATAGCACGCGACGAATTTTTCAGGGCAATTGTTGTCAGCCCGACGAAAGGAGGTTGGAAACCCGGCCCACACCGGGATAGTAGTAAGAGATAACACAGGCATGACTTAATCGCATCTGGCTTCCGCTGGGATCATGCCTTCCTTTTCCCAATTTCAGCAACTGTCACCCAAGCAGCACAATGTACTGAAAGTCGAGTGCAATAGGGGTGGACGGGTATGTGGAAGGCCTTGAACAGACTTGTGAAACTAAAGAACATTGATAAGACACATGCCGTCCACCCCTATTGCACCTGACTTTCAGTACATTGTGCTGTTTGGGCACCTTTTCTAGGGTTTCCAAACTCCTTTCGTCGGACAGACAGCGATTACGCTCAAAAAGTCGTTGCGCGTGGTGCTCCGAGGAGCATGTTCGGCTATTTTTTTTCCGATGGGATAGCTCCTCAATATCTCTGTCTATTATCATGGATTTGGGCAAGTTCGGCACGCTCTTCACCTTTGCGGGATGAAAAAGTGGGATTTAGTTTGCAAATTTCCGAGTTTAGTTCGCAAAGATTCACATAATTAATCTTACGTTACATGACATTCACATCAGGAAGTGGCAAAAACCCAGTAAGAACTGCCGTTGACCCATGATTCTGGGCGCCGTAGTTTTTTTTTTTTAATTATAATTCCATGACACGTTTTCTGGGACACCCTGATACGGACGCATGGTGCAGGGAATCTACACATGTAGTACCAGCTAGGTCGACGTCATGCTTGTATGTCATAGGCCGTTTTGAATTAGCACGTTACGTAGTATTAGAATTAGGACTATATACTGTGTTGAATAGTCAGATTCTTCTGCCTTCCGCTGAACCTACGCTTACATTTTTCAGTGTGGGGGGCCCAATGCTTAGGCACGTCTATATACGGCCTGCTTATAGATACTCACATTAACATTAAATTTGGTTTCTGTCACAGACATAAAGCCTTCAGGAACATTTTCTACATCTGCTGAAATTCTGCGAGGGAGCATCACTCAGAGCATCCCTTTCCGTCATACAGTTAAGAACACTTCGCTAAACACGATCAGTACAAACATACTTCCGCTCATGCATGGAAAGTAACTGGCATCACACTGGAAAAGATACCTGACACTGAATGTTCTTCAACTGCTGTAGTATACATGGAAACAAAAAGAAATAATTCTATCCATTTCAGTGTTGTAATCCGTTTATAATAATAATAAATCGTCACTTTTCATGTCGCGAGACAAGTATGACCACCCGCTACGCGTCAGTGGCTCAGTGGATTAATTTTGTCCACCTGGGGTATTCTTAGAGTGTGCTGAAATCTCAACACACGGCACAGCGTATTCAACCTCGCTCGTATAGAGAAATTCCCGCGCATGACGTCACGCTCTTGCGGTGGCGCTGGAGTCAGCAGATCGTCTGCTTGGTGTGGGCAAAACAGCAATCAATTGGAGTGATCGTTTTCATGGAAAGTGGGCATGCACCAAAACCGTGTATCTTTGGGATACACAACCCGATGGGGAAAGTGTGGCGAAATCACTTTTCATCAGTTTCCGCGCAACGCTCAACGAAGAAATCGTTTGACTGTGAATCGCTTTCATAAGTTAAACAGAAAGATTCCCTGACATCGCCTCTATGAGATTCCCTCACGATACCTCTGTACAAATGAACGTCGCCCATGAATCGGTGCACGCTAGCAAATCAACGCTGTTTTCAGGAACGCCCCAATCAAACAGCTCGCCTAAGGTGAGTAACTATTGTATGCTTGCACAGTATCAGTACTAAACTGGCTCGGCGAAAACATTAGATAAACTCAATGATGGCCACTAACTACTTCTCCAGTAGTTTAACTATAACTACCAACTACTTCGCCACGGAGTAGTTTAACTAGTAGTTCAAGTACTTTTCAGGGAAGGTAGTTAAAACTACTTCTGTAACTACTACAATGTATTTTAACTACATTTCTAACTACTTAACGTTGCCCATCAGCACCAATCCCATTCTATAGTGTTCTTGGACACCTAAATATGAATCATAAGCAGTGATAAAAGTGAAGATTTAGTACACATGCACGGTAAAATTGCTCTGCACCTCCGTTCTCATCAAACAAGTAGCTCAAGGTAAAAGTCGGAAGCACAATGCTGCCGTAAAACTTGCGGCAAAATCGGAAGTAGTTGTCGCCTGCCAGTAACCTAACTACTGTAGTTAACTACTCGAAATAGTAGTTTAATAGTAGTTGCACACTACATTTCTGCAAGTAGTTGAGAACTACTTTTTAACTAAAATCAGGTAGTTTAACTAGCAGTTTAACTACATGTAGTTAACTACTAGCCATCACTGGATAAACTACAATGCGATCGTGATCGGCGGCATGTTTTGTGGCTGAGCTGTCCCAGTTCTCGATGTGCAGTGCAATGGGATCGTCATGTTGTATACCGTTCATAAACGACTTTGTCTTGTGTGATTCCTTCAGAGCTCTAAATGATTCGGGTATTGTGGAAAGAGACAGTAGAGAGCGGTGTAGCACAGTAAAGTGGTCTATAGGCAGCTTTTGAACTGTCACCAAGTTGCTGGCGGTTCGAACCCGCAACCTTGGAATCAGTAGGTGAGCACGCTACCAACTGAGCCAACCGAAGCCGGGAAAACAAGAATGGCTGACATTGTTTCCTCGACTAGCAAAGTAACGGATGTGAGCGTCCATATCAAAAAAGAAGGCGCAGGTCACGTGTGCAGCTAGCTCCCTGAGACCATGACATCACGCAAGATGGAGCAACCTATGCGAAAAACTGAGTTTTTGCCGCCCGTTTGTGTACATAATGAGAACAGCTCGAACGAATCTGTGCTTTCTGTGGGCACTGCATGCACGAGGCGAGTGTTTGTGACAGACGATGTGCATTCTGAATACAGAATGAAGAAAACAAGGCGCGCATATTACCCACAGATGTTTCCTGCCGTTTGTGTCGCCACGATGATGCGACGTGTCTTTGTATTCGTCTTGCGAGCGGAAGCATTTGCATGTTTGCTCAGAGACGTGCAAGTGTAGCGCAAAACGCGACGTTCCTCCCGTAATATTTACGAAATAGTTTGATTGTGGCCACCCACACGTAGTCGTCAGAACGCTATTAACGCAAAAGAGATGTGTCATCTCTTCTTTCTATTTGGCCAATACAGGAGTACTTCGCCACACATTGTTTCAATGTATTCTATATTTCGAAAGGTTCGCACAAGTTTGATTCCTACTTATCGTTACACTGCTGTCCGTTGCTAAATCGACAGACCGGACCCAAAACTAAAATGACTCTGTTCATGCTCAGGATCACCCTACAAAATATATCAATTAAATTCGCAGCCAGTTATTTATAACTGAATTTTATACCTAGCGCTTTTGCACACCAATATGCCGCATGGTTTTCTCGTTTCCATCAAAATTTGCGACGCCCTACAGCGTGACATTTCGCCATCTGGCAACCCACGCAACTAGCACTCGAACACAACTCTTGTCTCATAACCAGTGGACATCTCCAGACTGTCCTTTTAAAAATGTTTCGACGCTGGTGTATGGGTATGTATGAGACGTCCACTAAGTCCAGTAAGTATAAGACGGCTATTTGCATCGATGTGAACCCGCATTCCAGGTTTTACAACAAATGAAGAACAGACGTGCAGAATACGCCACAACAGCTTGCCTCATGCGCAGGGAAAAGGGCAAAGATTGGTGGAGTCACGTGACGTAGTGTTTGTCCACTCACAGAGCAGACGTTAGTGGTACACCACGTGCGTTAGCTGTGACCCTCTTATTTGGGAGAGGAGCCAATGATGTCACTCCACGGGCAATAGGGGTAAGTGGGAAACGGGAGAGCTGCGCAGACAGCCGACCTACTTGCGCTCCGTATACCGAGTTCGCTGAAATCAAAACTCGTCAGGACTGCTATGACATCGCTGCAGGAGCCTCCGCCAGTGAAGTTGCGCGAAAGATGTTATACGCTTGCGACTACCAATGAAATAGCTGTAGCCGTCGCTCCACTGATGTTAGATATCGACGGGAGAGTTTGTTAGAAGGTTTCCATCTCGCCAACCATATAGTATGCCACTATAAAGATAATTATTTTTCCTCAATACTGCGGCGTACAGTACAGTAAGTACATTATGTAATTATCAAAGGGTTACATCACTGCCGCTACACTAAAAGATAGTTATCAAAGTATTACAGCCCGTCTAAGCTATTACGGTAGCAATCATTAACACTTAAGCTTTTGCATTAATAGGTAACGGTTTACGTCTACCACAAGATTCACCTAAAACTGCAGGCACAACAGCAAAACTATCGTGAAGCACCCCACACAACGATAAGGTTATCAGAAACAACAGAGATGCTATGTGGAGGCGAGGACCCTTCATGACTACAGTGAAGGAGTGCAGCAAACCACTTCTCAAAGCCCATTGGCCTACAGTTCGTTCCAAATGATAACCACATGCGGTGGGCAGCCCCGTGGGCGGCGGTCGTTAAACCACTAAGGGCAACGGTCACCCGGCTCCATTGTCCCCCCAGCCAAGTGGGAGGACGGGCAGATGGGCGGGCGGGTCCCGCCGACTTCTGCGCATAAAGTCTTTATTCGTGGTGCAAACCGTGGTCGCACAGAAGACCGTCAGGGTTGACGAGTAACAGATTTGGTACTCTATTGCGTAACGAGTGTGTTTCCAAAGTTCATGCAGCTAGACGCTGCTGTCTTCGATGGTGGGTATTACAAAAGGAAAGAAAGGAAATAATGCAGCAACGCGACACGCCGCTGGCAGTTCAGCTGGTTCAACTTTTCCTCTCGTCACTTTACGATGACTCAAGTTCTACTGGCTGGTTGGTTATTACCGGAAGATCTGCCTATCGGTGTGGTGGCATGTCGCTCCTGGGCCGACAACACAAGGAAATAAGTCAACATATGCCTTGTTGGGACGCCAAGTTTGCGAGACTATAGACGGTTCATTGCCAACGTCGTATGGTTTCGGTCTAAAACTATACAAGTACGTGGCTCCATCAAGTGATCGTGGACAGCTAAAGCTTATTCGGGAGTGATATATTGAAGGACCCATGCAAAGAGATCCATCGACCAGGAACTTTGTTCGAGGGCTGCGAGAACTTCACCACAAACACACCCTTAAGTTCCCTTCCAGGGTATCCGACACCCCACCCTACCTTACCCTGTAACACAAAATACCTTACCTTGCAAAACGAAATACATGTATAGAGACAACGACTGAGGAAAATTTTCACTTAATTTCTGGCTATAACCCAGGGTACACTGCTTAGTATGTGCTATGAAATTATGAGGTGCACGATGAGGTATAAGTAATACATCCAGTTCTTTGGTGTGACACGAAGCTGTCATAGCCAGGTAATGTAGGTGCACAAAGGCATAAAACTCCCAGAATGGGAATATGAGCCCAGGTCTAGTAACCAGCCTAAATCAGGCCAGTGTCCCATGTATACTGCAGGAAGAAAAGTCTTGTAAATACTATCGCTGCGGCATGACATTGGGCCAACGTGAACGGTGCTTCAGTGACGTTTAATCGCGAAACAGTTCGAGAACCGTTTGACTGAAAACGATTCACTAAAACTCGTGGCGGCCTCTCCTGCATTATTTTGCGGATCACACATTTCCCATGCTACTATTTTAGAGGTCTATATAGGAATAAGCTAAACATTTTCAAAAAATGCACGCAAGCGTTGAGACGTGTCACTGAGGGTGGCCTTCAGATCCTGCCTCGCTTAGTTTATCGCCCTAAGAAGTACAAAGTCATAGGAAATGCAAACGCTCAAAAAGGAAACTCTCACCGTTGCAGCTGAGCAACAAGGAGCGTATTTTCTTTTCCCTTCACTTCTTTCCCCCTTTCCGCACAACGGATAACAAACGACCCGCCGCGGAAGCAGTAAAATAAAATATAAAAAAATAATTACGAGACACCAGCGACGCCTACTGTATGTCGTCACCTGCTTGGCACCTCCACGGACGTCGTCTCGCGTGTGACCGAAGGATTCGATGTGCGAATCATTACCACGTAACCCTGCTGCGATTCAGTGCCACGCATCAGCCCATTTCTCACCTCGCTGCCATCCGCAAAGTAGCACCTGCCTGCTCTGTCGATGCACAATCGACAACATCAGCAGTCGATAACCGTAGGTACCCGTGCAAAGAAAAAAAAAAGCCAACGAAGAGATCTCATATATAGGTGTATGTCGCTCAGCTCTCGATCGCATGCTGGAAGGCAGCTGCAACTGCCAAGACAAACCTCTCGTTACAGGATCGTGGTATGAGCAGACTGTGTAATTTTTAAAGGACGTTCGCCGTTTGGGAGCGAATATATAATTTGTTGAACTCGTTAGAATTAATCAGAGAGTAGCAAGAGACGTTTTTTTTTTCCTCCGGTGTCTGTCCTTCACCTTTCTCAGACGAGACAGTCCATACGAGCGGGTCGTAATTCTCTATATACAGCTATAATACAACTCTTATAACGTTTCTCATAGATAGATAAGGCACGTGCGTTAAGACATGGTCCACGGTCATTGTGCAGACTTACTTATCGCTTGCATTCAACAAACAAGCAAATGAATAAATAGACGCGCGACAGACACGCAGGAGCTTTTCTAAGCCGCGGAATTATTTCACACCTGTAAACGTTGTACGGATGTCACGAGTCATTCTTCCTTTACATGAGTGGCTCAAGGTGGCAGCTTTGGTGCTCCCTCCGGAAAAAGGACACGCAATGTAATGAACAAATTTGCCGCCGAAGATGTATACGCTGTGGTCCATAAATACGTTTATTATTTCCAATTCACAGAGTTGGTCGCGATGATCCAAAACATTTTCCACGAAAACAGAGCAAAATAACGACGTTACTATACTTTGCTACGATTCGAACGTTATTGTCCAACGTATCCTTATTCCCCATGCAATCACCACTTGCTCTCGAGGGCTGTGCATTTAGCTGAGGTACTGTGACAACTGTACATTTCTGCTGTCAGCGTTATCGACTTCGCGTGTAAGGAATGCAAGTCAAGCAGTGAGACACGCTGCACTGCCTGTGTCACGACCATGGTTGAGCATTTTTGTGCTCTTCGCGTTTACGAAACTCAAGGGAAACGGATATTGCTGCTGAGTGATACCACTCAGCAGCTGTGAGTGGCATGTTGAGTGAGCATGCTGAGTGATGACAGCAGCGGAGTCTCCACACCACGTATAGTGGCGTCAGCATCATTCATTCACTTTCGGGCTCTGGGAAGGAGGAGGAGTTTCTACTTTCAAGACAGTTTGCAGGTCACAGGCCTCTCTCGCGCACTATACAGAAGCCGCTTGCACAAACATTAAGGAGATTCTTCAGTTTGTGTCCTCAACACAACGTTAGAAGAAAAGGTATATAAATGGCATAAAAAAGATATAAACCAGGACTAAAGTACCACATTTAGCCCTCATTCCCACAGTCTATACCCATTTAAACAAGGTGGAAGGTATAGATCACTGAGGCTATAAGTTCCACTGCGGCCGAGGGTTTAATAAGGTACAGGTAACTTTCGGCCACCGTAATTCCTTCATCTGTTATCACATCATCTCATCTCACCCTGGCTACAGTCGTGACGCAACCCACATTCGTGAGGCCAACAACGGCCGAGCCGGTTTTCGTCACCACCACCATTACCAGGTATACATCTCTATTACGTTTATACCCTCAGCGTTTTTCGTATCATTACCTCCTCCACGTGTGGGATCACATTAATTTGTAGCTGATATCACGATATCACCTCAGTTAAACATTAAATAAAAATAACACTGTCGTTAATACAGTAGCATTCTAATCAGATTGGGTAATGATATCTGGCAACCTACTTTTGTTTATGAAATAACTAAATATACGCGTCCTCATTTCTTGGGTTGCTAGCTCAACGCTGCTCGTGCGTAGAGCACTGACAAAGCTACTGAGGACGCCACTAAGGAATTTCTTCAACGTTCGTTCAAGCGGGTACGGTACGATAATAACTGCGATAATTGTTATTGCGCAAGAGCCCACGTTACTTGTAGTACAACATGCCGAAGTCAAAAACGAAAATGTTTTGAGAGAGTGCCTTCACTGCTCCTTTAAAAACGAGAAACAAATCCTTAGACCAGTGCCCAAATTGACGGCACTCCATCTACAATTGTAAACATTTGCTCGCTTTGACAGGAAGAGACAAGAGATTCACAAACGTAGTTGATGGTAACGAAAGTGAATTTATGAATATGTGATTGATCAAAGCCAAATGGTGTAACCGAGCATGTCGGTGGGGCTTACGATCTAGTTGCTCACAAACTTCTATGTGATCGCATGTCAGCTGATCTAGTTTCGCCTACATTTAGTGACAGAGTTCAATGTAGGCAACCGTTTTGTCAGAGCGAAACCCGCGACAATTCTGTTTTTCCACTTGTACGACTTGTACCGTCCTGTCGTTTATCCGCGGTCGTACCCTGCGGCAGTTACAGTATATCTATATACTGTAACATTTTCCAAATAATGGGTTTGTGGATTTTGCAAAATGCAATGTACGCGAGAAGCCAAAGATCTCACAGCTCCACTCCCGTAACGAAAACACACACACGCTTACACACACACACAAAAAAAAAAAAGAAACAAGGTACAGCTTGTCGAAAAATAATGCGTAGCAGTGCAAGTTAAGACTGCCGAAGAGAGTACCATATACCAAGTCCCAGGGCAAATCTAATGGCAACTTTAACCATCTGTCAAGGTACTGTCGTCAAATATTTCTGCATTTCGCCAAGAAATTCGAGGGCGAACAGCACTGGCTCAAAAGTGCCTGTCTCTAATTTTCAAGCACGACAAAGGGCAGGCGCCCGTCTAAGGATGAATCTCAGAGGCCAGCGTGAGTCCAGGGTTCCCGTGGTTGAATTTGGACGAGATCAAGATTAACTCGCTCATAAAAAAAAATAATAATAATAATAATCATCATTTCAACACATGAAATGAAACCCAGTTTGGCAGTAGATCAACGTTAGTTTGGCGTGGTCACCATTTTTGATAACCATACATATCAATTCCTTCATTCCCGATAAATGGCGAATAACTTTTTCTCTGAGCACCACAGACAGTCATCATGGGCCTCCAAAAAGGGAAAAAAGAAATCATGTTTGTGCACACGTAAATGACTAGTGAAAGCAAACAAACACAGAGCACACCTGGGACGACCGGTAATGGCGGGAGAGATTCCAGGCGAACGCTCGAGACCGGAAGTGACGTGCATGACGTAAGAAGAAGGCCACACTTTCTCTTTCTGCCGTCGATGCTTTCAGATCGGGAAGCAGCTGTGACCGAGTTTTCTCCCACCGAATTCATCCTCCACCGATTATGACTCACTCTCTGCGGAGCTTTCATTTTCCTCAGGGCATCCGATCTGCATCGGAAGTAGACGATATTACGGAGCTTGTGTAACTGCTGAGTACTCGGGGGCTACCCGTGTACATCTGCTTCATTTGGTCGGCAAATATTTATTGCTTCGGCACGGCAAACATTGCAAATACGGTAAAGGTGAACGGGAAGGAACGTTGACATACTGCGCATCAAGGCCACCTTCGAGGCTCTGCGAAGCCCGCAGTTTGTTTTGAGGTGCAGAGCGACGCATGATTTGTATTAGTTTCACACTAATTATAATGTCGCACAACATTAGAAAAGCTCTTTCAATTCAGTGTTAGCGCCGCGAAGCAACTGTGGCTATGAACGGCGTATATGGACAGATGGAAAGAACAGGAAGCAATATTACATGGAGGTCAGTACGCGTCCTGGGCGGACTTCAGGGAGCCCTGGGTCGACATTCGTCTGGGAGGCCTGCGGGAAAACCCAGGGAAAACCCCAGAATGCACTTCCGGTGCGGGGATTGGAACCCGCTTCACCTCCCAGTGTCGGCGTGGACAGCAGTCACTCTAACCACTATGCCACGGGAGCTAGTCACATTACAAAAGCAACAAAGAACCAAGAGGACTCGGCATTCCACAGCAGCAAAAATCGTAGATCAAACTCCTGCGGCCCGCGTGAAGATGTCGCGAATACCATCCGGCCCTTACGCAGAATTCCTTATGGGGAGTTTTCGCCTACGTCACATTGAGACGTGGCATGCTCGTACGCACCTCCCATTGGTGGTCCCTTTTCGTGCTAGCGGCACCGAAAGATGACAAATTACATTATTTTTCAATGCAACAACCACAGTTTTCCAAGGAAATGTGAGCACGACAATGACGAAGTGTGTTCGGGATAAGGGAGGGGTACGAACGCAAGGGGATTTCAAAACACCATTCAAGGCTTCGTTTTCGATCAAATGCTAGATAATCACGGCAGCTGCGCCAAAAAAGTGACCACCATCATGGCGGCCAAGCGCGTTCGTTTTTAACGTTATGCGACAACACCTTATAATGCAATCATGTAAACACGCGAAAGAAAGGACTCACTCAAAGACGGTACAAAATATAATATGAGTAAGTTTTAGTACTGTGGAAGTCCTCTACATAAACGATACGATAAGGGAAGCTGTAAAATCCAATCTCAGCAACCTTGAAAGAAATTGCGTGATTGGCTTATCGCGTTTTCGGGACCGTTGTCGTCTCCCATAACAGTGTCACCGATATAGCGGTGGTCACGAATTTAACGCGCGGGTGTTATTTTTTACTATTCTATATTTAGTCCTTTATTTTTTTACACTGTCTGGTAGGCCTACATTCTAAACCCTACATTCTCTTTCGTAATGACATGCCAAGCTATACAAGGGATGATGCAGCAATCAAGGGACCTTTTCCATATTCGCGTCGCCCCTGGCGGCGGAATGTCGAACGTCGCGTCTTTCCCCCCAATGATGGTGACGCTTTACGAACTGGCACGTACGTTGCGTGGGAAAGTAGCAAGAGAAGAATGCGGAAAGAGTGAAAGCGCATTGTACTCATTACCAGACCTCAAACGTCCGCGTAACCTTGAAACAGATTATCTCCCCACAATGAACATGACAGTCGCCTGCAGATGGGTCCATGGCGATGTTTTCCGCTCAAAAATGGCGGACTCAAGGGCTGGGCATGCGCATACGCGTTGTCGGAAATGAACCATTGCAAACAATTTTCAGACCCATTTATGAACTTTTTCTTTACCATGTGACGTCTGGGTATCCCCGTATCCACACACTTCTTCGTTCTGTTGTTCATTCTCAGTTTTCCTTCCTCCTCCAACTAGGAGAATTACAGAAGTCGGCTTTTTTCATGAGCACCACACTTTTCATATTATATTTCTTCTACCAAATCAAACGAACACAATTCTGTTGTGTGTGTGTGTGAGAGAGAGAGAGCGTGCGAGAGTGTGTGAGAGTGAGTGTGAGAGTATGAGTGAGTCAGTGAGTGAGTGAGAGAGTGTGAGTGAGTGAGTGAGTGTGTGTGCCTGTATGTGTGAAACGTGGGATACAAAAAGTAAGCATGGATGTCTGACTGGTGACATGAATTTATGGCTAGACCGCATCTTTTTCAGTATAGATTTCTTTTTCAGTTTAAGTTCGAACAATAAACTGAGTGTAAATTATGCAGAATAATATTATGTTATCGGAAAAGTTGAAAAAGCGTCTTGAGACAGAGTAGTTGGTACATATACCCACGAAAAAACAAAAAGACAAAGACAAAAAGGGAACTGGGAAACGAATAACTGGACACAGGCCGACTGCTAGCTAGGAAATATACACGTTTGCTATGACCAGAGAACTTAAATATAAGCAGTTATTTAGCGTAATATCTGCGTCGTCTATGTCTATCTTCTCGTGTATTTAATTTTCTCAGGTCATAATAAACCCGTTGGTTGCGGGGTAGCAACCGTCATGCGTGCTATATCTCTGTTTTATTCGTGCTATTTGCGTGCCGTTCGTTTTTCATACTGCTTCTTTCTTCGCGGTTAGGGAAAATTTATTTAACTCAACAACATACTGGTTGTACCTGTTGGACGATACTCCCTTCTGCTCAGAACAACGCCGAAAAAGAGGAATTAAAATATTCTCCATTATATACGTATTCCATTCGACACATGCGCACGTTGCAAAAAAGGTGCACTTGGCTCGATTGCAAGAGTATACCACTTTCCTTAACAGAACCCCACGCAAAGAAGGCAATCTGTGAAAGTTCTGGACTCGCTCCAGACAACAACCGGATTAAGTATTCCAACACCATGTCACAAACGCAACGTTGTATAGGCCTCTGTAATACATGAGCTTTCCTTGAGGGATGAATACACCCGAGGCAACGTCTGGCTGTATCAACGGCGGGGCATGTCATAATACAACGAAAACTTCGTCGCGTCTCCCTTACGTGACTCCAATTGACCCTAAGAACGTACCGCGGCGACAGATGTCGGACTTCACACACTTGGTCATAAACATGCACTGGCAATAAGACAGAGCAACAGGTGCGCCACCGAAGCAAACGTTGCACTGCGGCTGCCCAAGTCCGTTCCGTTCCGCGTGCGCTGTTCAGAAAGCTGAAGTGGTATGCCTGTTCAAAACCCTGCAGAAGGCTAATCTGGTTCATTGTAATCACTGCGTACTGAAGTACCTCGTGTATAACCGACTAGAACAGTAATATTTGGGAGTTAGAGAGTTTTCGCTTTTCGGCTATCATCCCAAAATGATTTTTAAAAAAGTTTTGCTAACTCAACGCACACCCGCAAAAATAGGTTCATCCGAGCGTCTCCGATCGCACATTTAGAGGCGCAGCAGCGTGTTGCAGGGCGACTAATGCATGCCTGGAAACAGGAAAGTAATAGTATGAAGTGGTATTATACAACTGCCCGCGGTCGGTTTCAGTCGTGTAATTTGGCAGAAGCATTCGGATGCTCTACGAAAGGAAACCACGGAGTCACGAACGTAACCAGCCCCTTGTGGTAGTTGCACAGTATGTAAGGTCGCCTCGCACAGTTTACAACATGCCTTCCGTTATACAATCATGTACTCCAATACAACACGACGCCTTCTAATACTCTCTACCAGGCAGCAAACGGAATCGTGCTCACTCAATTTGCTTGCCCTAGCGTTGCTTTCGTTACTTCTTTCCCTGCTCCAAGACCGTTTGAGTGTTCCTTCTTGTTGGGCGTTCTAAATCGGTGTTCTCTCCTTTTCCAGAGACAACAATGGGCACCACAAAAGCCACGCCTACCGATGTCCCGTCACGCGAATCTGGACCCACCGGGAAGCGTCTACCATTGGTCACTTGGAGGAACGCTAGCCACTGGTGAAGCAGACACACATTATAGATGTCACTGTCAGTCCGAGGAGAGAGAAAGACACAACATGCCAGCGAAAGCGCCAATGGACAGCCCTGTAGGTCAGTGCCAATAGGAATTTGCGCGAGTTGAGCATTATTGAATCAGCGAAGAGTGCATACATGACCCCCGTCCACATCTGTCTCCTCCATGCTGTTCGATTTAAGTCGTGTAGGTGTTGATCTGGTGTGTGAAGGACCTTATAGGATGTGCGAGAATGCTACATCTGAGCCAAGGGAAGCGCTATCCCATTGAACATTCTTGCCGGAAATAGTGACCGTAGCAGTTTATTCGAAGCAATGCGGGATGATCGCTGTCACTATATGTGGCACCACGAACGCCGTTTTCCATATTGCGTGCTAACAAGGGATGAGCATCTCCTCCACGGATGAGCAGCGCACACATGTGATTCTTGACCAATAATATTATGCGCAAGTGCCAAAGCAGAGCCAGTCTCCATTCAATATCAGCGATTCGACGCATATTCGATTCGACGCATATTCGCCAGCAATAAATACAATGTAGTGTTCTTGTTCCTTACAGGTATCATAACAACAGCAACATCAAGCAAAAAGAAGTTGGAAACAATGTAGTTCGTAGTACCTACAATGTTCGCTATCTACTTCGACGGCACGTTTCATACTTAAAAGTTTGTTCAATAAAACATTAAGTTTATTTTCTTCACCACTGTCAACAATAGCTAACTACGATTTCAGCGCTCCTTCATGCAGGCCTATTGTTTCCCGCGTCATATTCTGAAAGTTTTGGCAAAAATGTTTTCTGGACGAATGCGGCGAGTATTAATTCTTCATGCGTGAAACGCCCTGCTACCTCGCACATCCTGTTCATAACTTGTGAAACACATCAAACAGGTTATTATGACTAACTAGCATTTTCTCATCTATTCTGAACGAGAGTTGTGCAAACGATGTTCGTAAATTATCCTAAAAATTTTCACATTTATTGCAATAAAAGTACATAGCCGTGCACCAATGAACACACATCACATCACAATACATTACCTTCTTCCGCACAAGAGAGATGGTCTCATGAAAGCCGCATCTTGCTCAATCAATATCCAGTGCTGTCAATTAAACAACTTGGCGCGATATAAAACTAAAGAGGTATCCTGCAAGAGGGACATGTCTGTTTTGAATCGCATGGCAACATTGACGGTATTTTCTGTGCAAATTTGCTTATAGTGCCTACAGTGCAAATTTGCATAAAGTAACTTGCCTATAGTGCACCATACACCTGTGCAACTCTGGGACTCGTGAATAAATAAACCAATAAAGAAACGTCGGCTAAACGAAAACAGTCGTCTGCGCATTCTTCTTAAATGTTGTGACACGACTTTGTAAATACGCGCCGATCATCTGTACTTTACCTATAAGACTACCCACGACGAAAGGCACAGTCTAGCTTCGACATAACAAAAACGAGAAGATGTGAAATATCTATTTATTGGGTAAGTTACATGCTTTCGCCATAGCCTACGCAATAAATAGATGTTTCATCTCCTCTTGTTTTTGTTGCGTTATATATAATACAGTGTTATAGAAAATTTATGCAGTTTGGAAAATAAATTGCTTCCCTTTCGGCGCACAAACATTCCTCAAGCCGTAGCAATTTTGCATCCGAAGGCTATCAATATGTACCCCCATTGAAGGTACATTTCGAGCACCTTGTGGTATACTTACAATGCGATTTAAAGGCACTCATGCGCCTGCACAAGCTCGCGCTTACAGAGCAATGAGGCGGAAAGTAAGCAAATGCACGTTGTTCGCCAGGGACAGGTCTTCAAGGATTTTCTGTTTCTGATACCATGTGAAAGGATGTGACTTCACTGATAACTTCCACAAAATCTGTCCTGTTCTGTATGCGACATTCCACTCAGAAACAAACGCACCCAAACGTCGTCGCGCGCGTTCACGCTCAACTCAGTCTGCATGGTGAAACGAGGAGGAGGAAGAACGTTATTGGTGATGTAATTACCATACCGGACCGCCGCTTTCCGTTATTTTTTTCTTTCATATTTCTTTTCTCTTCCAGTTCTCCCTGTTTTACCGACGACGTTTCTCTAAACTAGTCAGCGAGCTGTACCGTAATGACGCGAAAGCGACCCGGGCGACTAGTTGCAGGCATTACCGAAGTTGCGGACAGTCGCGATTTTTAAAAACGAATTCTGCGATATTTATTCGTCTGTCGAATGGATTTTCGAATAGTGCAGTTTAATATTCAGGTTAACGGCTTGGTTTAAGGAAAGGGTGGTGAATGAAGTGCTTTCTGTGCTTGTTTCAAGAAAACAAAATACGTTGCCGTAAACCAATCCTACCTATAAAATACTATACTGTGCTAAGAACAGAGCTTTTTAGCGAAATTACTGCTAGAATGAGACGTTACTACGTCTGTCACAAATTTGTGTGCAATCATCTGGCACAGGTAAATGTACACGAAAACGCACCGACGGTATAAACGTGGTAAGAAAGTCCCTTATATGTAGCATCAGTGTCCTATACCTTTACACATGGCTTACATGGGGGAAGGGGGGAAAGGCAGTTGCACACAGGTACAAATATGTAATTTTAGCCCTAGTTGATACCTTTTCCAGTGTATATTTGTTAACAACCAAAATGACAAACAATTCAGGAACAGGCTATGTGTGAACGAGTTATTAACAGTTGCATGTGTCTTGTCATGCTAGAGTATCATGAATCTCATAAAGACTTGATACAAAGACGACAGGATAATTATAATACGCTTGATTTCACCGTCTTCATCCATGCAATACTTGTCAAACAAACATTAAACATTCACTCAGCGTGCGGAATCATCGTCACCAAGTGGTACATCACGCAGAAATATTAGGTCTGCATGCGGGAGATAACTAAAGGGAACTGAAGCGAAAATATGTGGTCAAGAGATAACGGGAAACAGACCGTAATGTTCAAAAAGTGGCTCACCGTCACAACTTAGGCCCGGCGGTCTGTGGATGAGACAGTGCCTGGCGGTAAATAATGAAGTTCCGACGACAGCACCACCTGGACAGAGCGACGATTAAAAGTGCCACCCAGAGTAAGTTAGCAAGTTGTACAGTTAGTCCTCCGAGACAGATGTAGTTCTCAACTATACAACCTACTACCTCACACTGAGCACACGGCTGAGGGAAGTCGTCTTCGTCATCTCTGCAGTGCAGATGATGACGCCTAGAATGAAAGAAGACAACGCTCAGAAAAACACCTTTCTCTTTTTTCTTTTTTATGGAACGAAGCATGTTCCAGAACTACGTCTGTCAAACGAACAGGGGGACGTAGAACGTATGTGTTCACTGGCAGTGGGTCATCCAATAGTGAGGAGTACACAGCCAAAAACGGTGCCGCTTCAGCTCGTTTTCAATGGCCTCCTCCCTTCACATGGGCACGATAGTGGTTGTGGGTAACTGGTACGACACAAAGATAAGGGAAACAACACTTGCGTACATTAAATGAATACTTCCTGTCATCATCGCAAGAAGGGCTTCAAGTATTCTCAACGTCAACTGCAGTATACTGCGTGCTCCAATACGAATGTCTTCTGTGCGACCACATGACACGATGAAAACCGCACACACGAAGACGGGTAAGGTCATATGTACCTCGGAAACAAAGAACAGCAAGCCGTTTCTGACTGACTTTCCCTGACAAAATGCATAGACTTTCCCCCCACTCCCGAACGGAATTAAAAAGGAAATGCCTTTCGGGCCCATTCGCAGAGTACTATAGTTCCTTTGTGTATGTGTTTCGTATATATTTATTGCTAAATAAATATATGCTATACGTGGTTTTCTTCTGTGTTTTCTTGTCTGTTGTGGTTGAAGCTGAATTTCTCATTTCGATGCAAGGTGGGGCCACATAACCTTACGTAGCAAATGCCTGGCTGGTGGCTTGGAATTATGGAGTCTCAGTATCGAAAAGGCCTCGGTGGATCTGTCGATGGTGTGTACGCCTACTTATCGCCAGGTTGAGAGTCCGAATCCTGTCGAGGACGCCATTAACTTGGTGACAGGGTATCAGTTGGTTCGATACGGCGTCTTCAGCAAGTGACGCGTCAGCCGTCGCGCGGTTAAGCAGGGCCTTTCTTAACATGATAGATGTGACGCCATCAGTCGTCACTCTGTCTTTATACTATGGCTTGCCTTGACGCTGTCCAACGTAGGTGCATGTACTTGCCTGAAATTTTGGACTCGGCGCTTTTTGCTTCCTTTCCCCCTCTCCTTTGTTTACTGAGATCACTCCTTGTGACTTCAGGCAACCATGCTGTAACATATGTCGCTGACGACTGCGCTAGAAAATTGTGTTAAGCGATGCGCTTAAAAAATGACGCTGACTGAAAAAGAAGAACTATCGGGTAATGTTCCCACAAAAATTGAGGGGATGGACTGGCTCAAAGTCATTATTGCGCAGGCCAGGCCTATTTAAACACGCCAACAATACGGAATCACTGACGTTCACGTTCACGTTCAATATGACGTTCACGAGACACGTGAACGTCATAAAATATTTTTTCAACTGCAATTCCGTAATAGCTGTAATGCACCGTGATACATGAACTACAAACTTGACACTTATCATGGTTTCGTTTTCACGAACACTAAACTTTCTCTTCTCTCTTGAGAAGCAGGGACGCAGTTAACAACGAAGAGCGCCGAAAGTATACGGGGGCGATGAAAAAAATTATGACAAATGAGAGACAGGGAGCAAAAAGACACGTACCAGCATATACAGAAACACAGAAGAGCTCAAGAAAGACTCCATCATTTTCATGTCACTCCGCGGTACTCGTGCATCCTCCTCGCAGTCATTTGTGCAGAATAAAGAAATAAAACGAAAGGAACGGGAAAAAAAAATAAAGGCTAGAAATAATGACGACAGACGGTTGGTGGTCCCTCTACCCGCCACAACAGGTACTTTCAAATACCAGCCTTCAAGACTGGGCAGGAGTAATTAAATTAAGATTGGAGAATGATAAACAGGTTGTACAACTCCATAATGACAACAGAGGAGCTTCAACGCCACCTGTCGCTCATTGCGGCCGTTGGTTGGATGAATTTGCGAAGGGAAGAAAATTAGAAGAAGAAAAACCATTTACCGGTTGTTCTTTCAAACGGTTCCATAACACCACACTCTCTTTACACTCTCTGAGAAAGAGCAGAGGAACCGTGATAACAGTTATGCCCGGTGGAAATGAAAGAGATAAAACTGAAAATTGAAAACTGTCCATATCCTTTCACCGCGCTCTTATTAGAAAAGTGCAAGTTGCATATGCACGCGTATGTTGTTCGTGCAGTTCGATGCAACGCAAAACGCGAACAGAGCTTTTTATTTACTTTAACGTGCTGCAAGTACTAGCTGAATTTAAGTTTTTCGGTTGAGTGTGAGTTAAATATTTCTACTTTCAGCAACGGAAAATCCCGGAAACAAAACGTTGCATTTGATTCTGCTGGAATCTTCATTTAACACCACATGGCGCATCCACAAAAGAAATAAGCGCTTAATACCCGTGCTACACAGGCAGCAAAAATGGCATTAGCGTGTAAGGTAAGTCGGGTCCCGAATGCCATTTCTTACGGTAGTCGTGCTACACGTCGGATTGACATGACAACTGGTGTGGTGTACCAGTTCCAAAAATAACATTGAAAGCTTATTGCTTCTACAAATGCGTGCAGTCAGATTAATTGCAGGTGCACCACACCTATCCCATATTTTTTCTATCGCTATATTCTTTCGAGGACTTACATCTCTGCAGTCAGACATAATAACACTACATTATTACCATTATTTGGTCTACAACCACAGCTAAATTTGAACGCACGCGTTGCAGCCTACTGGATTGTTCCTAGGTCACGAACGCGATACGGCGACCAATCATTACCTTTTAACATTGCTGTAATTTTGAATGAGTATTTGGGAAAAGGTATTGATTTAGTGCAGTTGTCCCGAGTCTCACTGAGGGACCTTTTTGTTAGCTGATCTCAATTTAAACTGATACTTTCTGACATCCAATAGTTGTATGTAATTCATGATTTTATAGTGTTGTGTAATTCTTTTTCTCTCTCTCTCTTTTTCGAGTGTATGCTGTGCCTCTGCTGACCCGAATGTTCACTGAGGCTCTGGCCTCGTCAAGCAGCACATGTTGCTGCTTTTTGGCCGCCCCCTTTACTGCTTGTGGTACAACAGGGCAGTGTACCGCCTCAGGGGCGGTGAATCGCCCACCCCATCACCATCCAATGCATGTGTGTGCGCGTGTGGTACAATAAAATGAAATGAAATTAAACGTGATGAGGTCGATATGGATTTCCAACTAGCCGCGCAAGAGATGCGATACTTGAAGAGCGTAAACAGGTTCAAAGAGAAGCGTATACGAAGAGGGGAGTCAAGTCCTGTAGATCACATAAACAAAATACAGAAATCGACACTGAAGATAGACAGGTTCAAAGAGATTGAAAATAGCCATAGTATCCTATAAAATGAGGAAATTTGCTTTATTTCATAATCAATGGTCTGTACTATGTCGGAAAACTGTTGCCATCCTGCCTGTGGCAGTCTATGCCAAAAGCAAATATGCAAAAAAGCGATCGTTAACAACGCAAGGCAGTTTGCCAAAAATAATGCGTGTTTTCGTTTAATTTGTAAAACAATTGCGCGGTGCGCGGTACAAAGTAGCTTTATAAGAGTTTTAAATAGCTGCTCAGACAATGGGAGCGAAAGTACGCATTTCACGGGAAATGAGTTGTGGCGATCTCAGTACGCGGAAAATGTTATTCGAACGAATGCCATTAAATATCTTCGTATAGCGCGGCACCGAATGACAGTAATACCTAATTCATTCCACACTTCATGTCATTTTGCGAGCCCGCGTAGCACGGGTATAACACTTCTACAACACACATAGAGGACGTTTCATTTCCACGAGAGCGAAGCAAACTTGCCTTTCGCCCTCAGCTGATGTGAAAAGTCGTGACCCGCATCATGTTATGACGTGACAAAGCAAATGAGTCTTCACGGTTCGGCAGTGTAGTGTATACGATCAAAAGAGAACAAAATGGAAGCGTTTAGACAACAACTGAATTGCAAATACAGCGGCTGCACCGTCTAGCTGTATACAGGGTGTTTTCTCTAACGTATCGAGAAATTTTGTCTAAAGCGAGCGAAAAAAGAGAAACGAGCGCTACTTTTCAGCTACTTGACTAAGAAACAGCTGCTACTAGTGAAGCAGTACCTGTTTCTTACTCAAGTAGCAGAAAAGTACAACTTGCGTTTCTGTTGTCGCTCGCTTTAAATATAATATCTGGACACGTTAGAGCAAATACTCTGTATTGCCCTGTATGTCCTGCCGAAATGCTCCAAACTACAGAACCGCAAGTTGCTGTGTAGATCTCTGTAATGCTACACTGTATAATCTGGCTGCCGCTCTGGTATCGACATAGGATGTCGCTTTTTCAAAACTTTCGCTCCCCGAAGCATTTTTCCGCTATATTTTCCGACGACTTTGCCGACCAAGTTATCGTAATGATCATGCTTCAACCATTCCCAGCATCACGTCCGAAGTTCTTTTACAGACGTTTCGAAAGCCATAACATTGATCTTTAGAGAAGATGGTCTTCGGGGCTATTACTGGGGGGACTACGGTTCTGAGTTGAAGCATCTTCCCAATGAGCAGCGATTCACGAATGACACGCCTCCCCATGTACCATGTCTTATCGATTCACTTTGGAATGACACAGAACATTTCAATCTTTGTGCAATGGGAGTTACCGGGTGGACTATTGCGTCATGAGCCTGCCGTTCGAGTAGTTTTTTGAAATGGCGAAGGAAACACGGGAAAGGTATTTCCTAAGTGAGCATAAATGTTAACGTAAGGGGCGTATACGCTCGGAACGTCAACATCATTCCATCGCATAACCTCGTAAAATGTCACCGGTCACAACGTTGCTACGCAAAAGCACTTCAAGCCAAAGTAAATGCTACTTACTTAATGCACGCATTATCCACAATGCAGGCACTTCGCGGTCAACGTCCTGTAATGCTACGTTATTCCCCAAGACGAGTTCTCTTCATGGTCACCTTATACGTCACAGGGAGAAGAACCCTGGGGGAGGGAGAAATCAGACACACAATGAACTTTCATAGCAAACCGCGCCAAAACACACACATACACGCAGAAATAAGGGGGGAAGGAGGGGGCTTCGCTTTTTTTGAGGGAAAACCCCGTACATCAGCAAAGACGTTTTCCTCCAACCCCAGTGCGGAACAAAAATGCAAAAGAGTTAAGTGGGGGAAAAAGGGTGGTGCATTGTACGAAATACAATCGGGGGAAAAGTCTCGAAATCTCCCCGTTGGCTTCCGTTGAACGATGTTTGAAATCTAATGCCGGGAATATATAGAAAGCTTGGGAGAAGTTGCCGCTATACAATACTTCCACGCTGAAAGTAATGGAAAAAGCCGAAAGGGTTGGAGGGGAAACAAGGGGAATGGCCAGGGTTTTGGGTCGTTTTAGGGAACAACGTTGAAGACAACAGCAGATAAGGGAGACGGCGGGTGAAAAATGGAGTCGCTATGTGTGATTCCAGATGGGCACGCGTTAATCTGCCAACAGGAGAAGGATGGGGGATATTGATGGTGAACTTGAGGGAAAAGGGATGGAAATTAAAGGTCAACGACCGGTACACGCAGCCATCGTCTGCCGTACATACAGGGCGGATTTTATGGTTTCACCTCATGTACAGGACAATGTACGATATAAAATGTGACAGACACGGGTTGTTATGGGAAAATTCATTATGTACGTAATACGCACCAACTTGTACTCAACACAAACGAAACAGATGGCAATTCAGGAAACCTTAGAAGCTCGAGTGACTGTACAGTACGCGCAAAAAACATATGCACTATACAGGATAAACCATGTACACTATATATATATATATATATATATACGTATATATACAAGAAAAAAATAGTCGGAGCTCTTTGGCTGCACGTATAGCATAGGTTTTGTTACTCAAACGTCGCCATGCCAGTACTGGACAGCTGTTTCGGCCTTGTTGGGCCTCATCAACAGTACGCAGGCAGGCAACGTTTGAGTGGATGGCGTCAGAAGGTCACGTAACACGTGATTCCTCCCGTCAGGGTGAGATAACTCACTCGCTGAAAGCCCAGTGCAAAGCCAGTGAAGTATACAAGGCCGAGTAGACAAGTAACAAGGCCGAAACAGCTGTCCAGTACTGGCATGGCGACGTTTGAGTTACAAACCTATACGTATATATATATATAATATTCAGTGGCCATGTAGTCTATAGGCTATACCATGTGTATATACCTGGGTCTGCAAGTATGCGGGGCTCCCACAATCGATACGTGGCAGTCCTGTGCACAAACTGAGGGATGTGCGACCCAGAGCCTATCGAACTGACCATGTCCGTGCAGAAGCAGCTCCCGCTGCAGGAAGTTTGTCACGTACACGCGCAAGCGTGGCAGAAACGAGAACAACAGGGCGCGATTCCGGCCTGTACGGCCACCAAAAGCAGCCAAAAGAGCACTAAGGCTGTGAGACGGACGGCGACAGTCGAATGACACACGGCAAACGACGCTCGTGTGACGGCGAACAAGACCCCGAGAAGATCCTCGCCGTGTGACATCCGAAGAGCACATGATTGTTCGTCTCGACATGACCACAATATAGGAACAACTGTTTGTCGACACCAGGTTCCACACGAAAAGATGATCGCGTGTGGGCGGGATACGGGTTTGCACACAAATGGTGCGGTTCGGTGGGCACAGTAACAGACACCACGAAAATGATGAAGGGTTTATCTTGCGTTATTATTGTGTTATTATTGTTGTTATTATTTACTGTGCGTGGCTTGGGGAACATCGCCTGTGGTCCTAAGTGTTTTATTTATTTAATTTTTTCACATATGCACCGTCCAGCCAAGATCATGCTCTATTCAATGCACTCACTCAAGCAACACGAGTACATGCAAAAAGCACACCCTATATACGATCCCCGCAGGAGAAGTCCAGCGGCGTTGATAACTAGCGCGAATCACGATTTTGAGTGAGACACATCCGTCTCTCGCATCTGATGTCGCAGCGCCTATGCACTATCCCACGTCTTGCATGCTCGGCCGCACCCGAAGCCCTGTATACCCTCACTGTGGAGAAACGAAGCATCACGCAGGACTAGCAAGGCGTACAGTCCTCAGCAAGCTGTGCAGCCTACAGACGCGTAAGCTACAAGACCATGCCTGCTAACAAGCCATTGCGTTAATGGGCTCTCAGGAACGTGCCACCAGTCTAGGCAGGAAGACCGCTCGCCTTCGACCCGACGTCGACAAACGTTACCCTCCCCTCGGCCATAGATGAATGGAAACTGCGTGAGACTGTGAAATTTTGTCCAACAGCTCGCGAAAGATGCGCGTCAGACATTGAAATCCCAGTGTGAACTTGCCTTTGTGGAACGAGAGGGATCTAGCGGGGGAGTTGGTACACGGCGACTTTTCTGGAGCGAAGGAGACGGAGACAAAGGTTAGAATAACAGAGACGGGGGACAGAGCGCAATAGCTTTGTGGCTCAGTTATGAATTGTTTTCCTTGACTCATTCTGAAGTTGTACGTTCGAACCTGGCACAGGATGCCACGAAATTCCGCAGCATGGTACAAGTTGCCTAGCAACTTCGTCCTCCTCGGTGGACATCAAAGTATGTCTGCTGTGCGAGACGATCGCAACGAACAGCAAAGAATGTCATGCAGGATCTTTGTCTTTCGTTGTTTTCTCTTCTTCGCCATGCGGGAGATGAGCCACGGAATGCATCCTCTGTCATCCGGGAATGCGTCATGGCGATGGAGTAAGGACAACGAGATCTCGTACTTCATGGCACACAGCATCTATAGCAGAACGATACCGAATTTGCCTATCTAAAACATTAGATCCGATGCTCCCTGGTAAAACGTAGAACTGCAACTGACCACGGATAGCGGAATGTACATTTTCGGTCAAAATTCTGAAAAAGTCAAAGACAACGCAGGGGTCCTCGTCAAGGGGTCATGAGTAAACTGGAGATATTTGGAAGCCGGAAACCATAGAAGGGCACATCATCTTCGTGCTCGAATTTCCTTGGCACGACGAACTATAGCATCCCGTTACTATCACCATGGCACGTTAGGCGTACATTTCGCGGGTTCCGCAGCGGCTAGGAGAAACAGGAGCGGGACAACGGATGTCCACACGCACAGACACCAGAGCATATCGAGACAGTCACGCGATTCTCACTTCCACCAACGCCGGAAGCAATAAAGATGTGATGGAACACAGCTATTTTGTGAATAGAATAACAAATGACGCCATCGCAACCGTGAAAGACGAAAAAGGTGTTAAGGACGCTCACCGCGAACAAGAAAACACGTAAACGAGAGAGAGAGAGAGAGAGAGAGAGAGAGAGAGTGAGATAATGAAGACGGAGGGTAGTTGAAGGCAAACATCCGATTCAGACGAGGCTACTGTGAGACAATTACGTGCGTGAAGCAGCAGGGTGTGAGAGGACGTTAGCAGCCAAACGAAAAGAACAGTGGAGGCGCTAAAACGTGAGTATCCACCATAAATAACGCGGGCTGTGGGCACGGTTGAACAACACAGGAAACGCTCGAGTTTGTGTCATCTAGTGTTTGGCAATCAACAGCACTGGTGGGTGCTTTAGCGCAGTTCCTGTTGCAGAAAGGATTGCACGTAGGATGGCGTGTCACATAACGCTTGCTCGGATCCTTTCGGACGTACTAAACTCCTTGACCTACAGCGCCTCGTGAGGTGTCGCCTTTGTCCACATCGTGTGACCCGCGCGAGACGAGTGTCGTCTGCTGACGATTGCAAAACACAGAACACAGCGAGCGAGAATATAGAAATGACAATTGCAGAGGCTGCACCAGGTTTAACCTAAGAACGGCGCTAGATGTAGTTCGGTAACCCTCACCAAGTTAGTCCGCCGGACAAGTTATCTTGCAGCGCCACCGTGGGACGTCTACAGGGCTCTTGTCGTTCTGGAGCCGGCGCGCTGTTGTCGCGAAGTAGAGTGATGCGGCTAGCTATAGCAGCCAACAGGAACACGCGAACGGCGCAGCTTAAACACCACGTTCTTAGGTATAACACGACTGTTAGACGAACACTACGTTTAAGCCTCACCAGCGCATAAGCGATGATCTCAAGGAGGGCAGCTGACGAAAAGTCACGAATTTTAGCATTTAAAATTCACGTAATTCAGGTTCCGCGAGTATGAGTCCTCGCTCCTATTGGCGAAAACCTTCGTGCTAAAGAGTCTCATAGAGTAATTCACGACAGCCTTCCCTCATCGAACGCATTCCAACGCGCAAATGCCAACGCTCAACTTGAGCGTACGGATTCCATAAGTCCAATACTACAATGTGATTTTGTACCCGTCTGCTGCTCGCCGAAGTGCACTTCCGGCGTCTTGAGCACTCTCTGAAAGATTTTTTTTTTATTTCGTGCTAGCGCCGCGAAGTAACTGTGGCTATGAACAGCGTATAGGTGTGGACAGATGCAGAGAGGACAGCAGGAAGAAGTGGAGGCAGGAGGGTTAGTATGCGTCCTGGGCCGACTTCAGGGGTAACTGTGCCGCCATTCGTCTGGAAAGTCTTCGGAAAACCCAGGGAAAATCTCAGACAGCACAGCCGGTGGTAGGATTCGACCCCACCGCCTCCCAGTCTTCAGCACGACCTTGGCTACTACCCAACGAGCGAGACGCCTTAACCCGCTCGGCCATGCCACTGGTGGCCGCTGGTGGGCGCCAATGGCGCTCTGATAGTACTCATCCTGTGAGTATGGATCCACAAGTACAAGTACATGTACAAGTATATGTCCGTGACGCGCTTCCAGGTCCAAGTAGAAACCACAAGGTCCAAGTATTGTGTTCCTTCCCACACTGATGCTATAATTGTCGTGCGCCCATTACAATCGTAATTGCCCTGTCTTGATTCTGTGACTACCTGTAGGCCGTCCCAGCAATTAGTTTCGTGATTTGATTGAAGGGGGGGGGGATATGTTTGGATGGTTGGAGCGAAAAGGAAAGGGAAACGTTAGTCAAACACGAGGCATGCTTCGTGATTTGGCTTTGAACGGTAAGCGATCACTTCTGCACAGTACCTCAGTCGCATGCATGTACTATTGACGACTTCAGGGCGTGCAAGAGTCGACGCGGAGCTCTATGGCGCAACACTTTCACCATGCACGCGTTTGACCGATGAGCGAATGTAAGCAGGTCGATTACGTCGTCGAACTGAGTATACGACGGTCGTATCGTCCCACTTAGTATTGTCCTTCTTATCATTATTTTGTTCCTTCATCTCTTTTGCCGGCGGACGAATAAAGATGAGGGTTGGTTCACGCAAGTTGAAAAATAAGAGGAAACAAGACTGACCAGTTTGCGAACAGCACAGGTACACATGATTGACTTTCCTAAACGAAATTAATGAGCAAGCGAAATGCTATGGCACTTTTAAATAATTCGAGCATTGAGAACGCTGCACAGGAAACACCATGTCCACGATCACCAGAACGGAAGGACAGGGAATTTCGTTGCTTGTCAGTAGGTCTACAAACTAAAGCCGGGAATTTTTTTTTTAATTCCGTGTTAGCGCCGCGAAGCAACTGTGACTATGAGCGGCGTACAGACGTGGACAGATGGAGAGAGGGCAGCAGGAAGGAGTGGGGGACAGGGGGTAAAGCCGGGAAAAGAAAGAGAGAACGAGAAAGTAAGCATTTTCTAGAAGCATCGTCAGCCTGAGAGAGACAAGGCATACAAAAGTATACTGGATGCCTAGAGAAATGTCAAATCTGTTTGTCTATTTCCCATATCTCGTTTTTTTTTCTATTTCGCTTCTGTCTTCTTTTATACATTTTTATCTATCCTTTTCTTTTTTCATCTTTCAATTTATGTACATATACATGCCCTTTCCGTTATTGATTGTGTTGTTCCCTATATTGGAAAGTAACTATAGTACATTAAATATAGTTGTACAATGCAGACGCCGTACACTCCGTTCATGAAGTCTATTATCCATAATAGACCTAATGAACGGAGTGGGAATTGATACCTATCATGGCCGCATAATTTATATCCACAGAATACCCAGCCAGAAAATCTACACACAGTGAACAGAAAGTGTGCACCCTTTCTTCTGACGGGAAGATACAGGAGGACTATAAGAGCTATACAAAAGTATGTGCATTTGGTATACAGAAAGGACGAGTATACAGATAGTACATAGGGTATACAGGAAGTACACTCGATGTCTACAGAAAGGCCGAACTTATTTTTGTAAGGGATGTGCTTTTACAGATTGGTTAAGACGACTTCATAACGTAGCTGTTAGTTTACACATTTGACATGCAAAGTGTATAAAACGCAATGTGAAATGTCAAGCGATTTTTTTTACGTGGAATAAACGTGAGCTCCGTAAAAGTCATGTATAACATGTTCATCTCGTTCAATCCGTTCAAACAGATATCGAGCCTCGACAGGATGTTCGCAACGCTACAGATACTGAGATGTTTCGAAGCTACTACCAACTTTGATGGAAAAAGCGGCAAAGGGAAATATGAGGTCATCAAAACAACCCTTAGAACACCGCACGTCGTGCCTGCAGGAAGTATGAGAAATACGGCTGTGATGGAAACGCAACCCGCTATCTGTACTCTGTACAGATGTGGCCTGACACTGTGCAGACCAAAGTCGCCACTCGCCTTTCGTATCCGCATTTCGCTCGAAACAGGAGCCTGAGTCACCAGCGTTACACGTGAGCTGAGTTGGCCTGCGCAGACCGCAAAATGCGCAAACAAGGATAGGGCGCGTTTGAGAGTTTACAGTAACTTTTAAATTAATATCTTCATTTTGTCAGCGCCGACGTGAGGCAACCAAACAGAAATGCAAACAAATATGAAGCTTCGCGATAAATAAAAAATGGTGCGGCCGATCGGGTAACTCCAAGGTCATGCTAAAGCCTGGAATGCTATCCACCGGAATCCTACCACTGGCCTGTGGAGTAATTTCCCCATTTTCGGTTGATGTTTTCTACAGCAGAGATGGGGGAAGGGGGAGTAATGCATTACCGGTAATGCATTAATTTGTAATGCATTACTCCCGTTGCATCTCGGTAATGCGTGCTAATGCGTTAAATTTTGTCGATGAGTGATGACCAAATGTAATTACTTCTTGGCCATTCCTAGAATTCAAAACTCAGACATTGTGAAAAGCCAGGAGTTACAAATTGTGACGGGTACGAGCAGAGAAAGTTCCCAAGCGTGTTTTTCCTAGCTACTTCTGTCACCGACCAAGTCACCAAGGATGGGGACAGAGTCCAAGTGGAGTCTTCAAGAACTTCTTCTATGACGCTGCAATTAATCTTACCCATGGTTGCCCATTTAGATCATGCGGACTGCTCCCATCTGTCGACGAAATCACGCATTCGGAAGTAGCGATCTTGCAGAAATTATAATTACTGTCACCGGCAGTGTGTACGAATTAAAAAGATTGGTGACGTCTCTTACAGTCCGTACTGGATGCTTCCGTGAAAATGTAATATGCCAATGTAACGTAATTTCTTGATGGAGGTAATGACACTCGTAATGCATTATTGAGCTTGAAACAGTAATGAGGCAATCTCAATGCATTACTTTACAAAAGTGTAATGATGGTAATGCCTTACAAAGTAAAACAGATCTCCCCAACTATGACGGACGTGGGCGCAGTTACCCATGAAATCGCACAAGACGCGGACTGTCCTGTCTGTTTCTCACTCCTTTCTGCTGTCTTCTGCTAATCGGAACACCGATCATAGTCGCCGTTGTCTCCATGTGTAAAAACATAATAACGAAAAGATGACAGGGTTGAGGCTAAATTTGAGCAAGAACCTAGATGTCAGGGCATGCATCCTGTAAGAGCACATGAGACACGTGGTGACATGCTGCAACAATGGAGAAATGGCAGTGGAAAAAAAGACATGCAGTCAAAAAAAAGGACATGCAGTTAAACAGACGTGCGATAAATGGCGGCGGGAGTCGAACCACGCACCTCTCGATTGACAGTCGAGAGTGCTAACCACAACGCTATACCGGCACGGCTTACCGTGGACTTGCCAAGGGACCTCATTCAACGAACGGGACGCCGCACTCACTCCCTTCCGATGCTCCCCTTCGTGTTTTCTCATAAACACAGACACGCATACAACACACGCGACATCTGGTGGATATGATGGGAAGTAACTGTTCTGAGGCACGGCCGGGTCAGAGCGGGATCAGTCCTCCCGTGTCTGAGGTTGAAACACACCGACGGCGACACCACAGACGACCCAACCCAAGTGTCCTTGTTCTTGGTCGCCTTGCGGCTTCTGTTGTGTTTCAACCTCAGAACGACTACCTTCCATCGCGAAAAAGATTTCTTGTATATGGTCGATTCGTCGTGCAGATCCAGTAACGGGTTAAGCTTGAATTTTAATCGAAAATGCTTCACGACAAAAATATTTATGTTCATGGCGCACTGTAAGAGAGATACGCGTGGTACTTTAAAACTGACATCTTGATGAACAAAATAAATAAAAATAAATAAAAACGAAAGTATTCTCGGTCAAAAAACGCACAAAAGGTGAAAGCTTTCACAGAATATTATTAACCTTCAATTGAAATTAAAGCTTTCTGAGGCTTCAGGTATGTATAACAAAGCGTTCAGTTTATTACCTATACTTCAAAGCGATAAACTATACCCTCGAATAAGCAAATCTCCAATAAGTTACTTTTCGTTCGATTAAAGTGGAAGCCTAGTGTCTTGCGATATTTTGAACGGAGACTGTTCTACAATGCCCGGCCGAAGAATAGTCTCTGTTCGGAATATCAGCGGCTCCGGACCAGATGATTCTATTTGAACCTACTTTCACCTGATGGCTGTATTCTCCAGTGTTCTACGTTGACTTTTGGTTAGGAAGGCTAGGTAAAGGATTTACAAAAATAAAATAAAACACCGAAGTTGAGGAAAACACATCGGGCAGATATGGACCGTCCCACTTCGGTTGAGGTAACGCTGCAGCGTTTGGTATCATGCGTATCCTAAAAGTTAGAGACCTGCGTCTGGTGCCGCACCCCACCTGTTTTAGGCAGTGTGCGTAAGCCGAGGCTGGATGCAGTCCTTTTTGATGACAGAGCCAAACGCGCATATGATGCCACATGGCCAGGTGGTACCAGCTCCCGTGGCCTAGTGGTTACGGTGATTGCATCGCCCAGACTGGGAGGTGACCCGGGTTCCAATCCGAGCGCCGGCTGTGCTCTCTAGGTGCTTCGTGGGAGTTTTCCTCAGACAGGTGGGAGCAGTTCCCTGTGAAGTCGGCCCAGGACGCGCGGTCTCAACCCCCCCCCCCCCCCCCCCCATCCCACACACACTGCGATATTGGCGACACTGGCCGCTTAAACGTGGCCAACTACTGCAAGCAGTTCCACCACCGCCATCATGATGCCAAGTGTAGTAGCGCAAAAATGTAATTCCAGCATTTCTCTCTGTCGGCCACTACCTTGATTTCAGTTTTATTAATCATTTATTTGAGCATTCATAACATTTATTGTACATACTGCCAAACGTATACACTCGAGGGATGAGACCTGGAAACAAGATGACTTTGTTCACGGTCTCTTTGCTACGGTCGTTTTCATAATGGTGTTTCACTGGCATTATAAGCCATAGGGTGCGTCGCATAACAATGGCACGTCGCATTCTGTTTTTGTTATTGTTGTTTTTTTCAAGGTAAATTGAAGGGGATGCGCGCTAGCTCTTCCTTATTCGATATAACTAAGCGAACACACAATTTTTCTAACCTTGCGGGAGGGGCCTAGCAGCAAGCAAACACAAAGATTCAGCAAGGAAAAGAAAGTCTAGTGAAATGTCTCCTAGCACAATTCCAGGACTGGCATAAAATGGAGATTCGGAACATTCGGAATGAGTCCATTGTGGAGCGGAGCACAATGACAAAACAGAGTTGGGTGGGGCATCGCTCGAAAATGCAAACCTGTGCGACACCTCGTCGAACGACTTCTGAAGCTCTTCGGTCAGAAACCCGCAAACATACGGAGTTCACATTCATCCCCTGGCTTTCACAGAAGCGCTGTTGGGAACGCCCCTTGAGGACGTCCTTCCACGGTGGCTATGCTCACCAGCTCAAACCCATAGAGATGAACTTGTGAATGTCAGTGGACCACAAGTTCGGATCTACGGGTTCAAGCGGGATCGCGTGCATTGGACGTCCGTTGCCTCGGCGAGCCTCGGCATGAAAAGACGGACGCTGTCCTTCACCTCGACGGGGAAAGCCTCACGGCGCGGTCAAGGTCCCGTGCACCTACGTCCTCCTCGGAACCTACGGTGAACGACTTCCGAGGAGAGAAAAGGGTGTGACGCCACGGAGCAGAAATTGTCGACGCCCCAGTGTTCTGTGCTCGCACAACGACAAAAATGCTGCTGCATTGTAACTCGCTGCTTCGCACAAGCAAGATGAGCGGTTATATGTGCTTTTTGCATGGCAACAGCGGGGACTTGTTGCCGAGCGGAGGTAATGCCATCTTTCGAGAACTCCGCGAGAAGAAACTGAGTTGTCTGGAAGTCCTTAGTCCTGTTCCGCGACTGGTGGAACCAGGGGGACTTTTACACTGAGCGCCCATGGTAAAAGACACACACAATAATAGTAAATAAAAAGGAGCAGCGCAAAGTTATCATTGTTGTGGTAACGTGTCGACCATTGCTAACATTTTCAACACAGGCTTGTAATGAGCATAATGCACTCTTAGGAAACAGACGGCCGTCTCAAGGTACACCACTGTGCTCGTGCACTGTGCATTAAGATTCGTTGGAGTGCACGAATATCAACGAAAGTCGACATCTGATGTTGTGCCCTATTCTCAACGCCGGAATGCGCCGCATTGCGGAGTTTTATCCGTCCGACTGCCCGTAACAAGGGTAACAGTATACTGTTATCTATAGTATATAACAGTATACTGTTACGCAGCTCTATAGGGCTGCATGTGGGAACACTCTACAGTTTTGTGAAGTCACTGACGATGATGACATGGGGTTTCTCACACCTGGACAGCAATGTAATCACCGAGCCGTTTTCTTAAGGATATGACGGCATGGCGCTGGAGGGGGTGAGTACTGTGTGTCTTGGGCAGACTCCATAGGGAACTGTGCCGACATTTGCTATAGGGAGTCCGAAGAAAACCAGGGCATATTTTTTCAGATATCCCAGAAACCATCACGTTGGTTTCCTGATAACGTATCGACAGTCGTTCAACAACGCAGATGTGACACATTTCTTTGTAGCTCAAGGATTTGGACAATAACCTTAGAAGCACGACGCGACTGTTCGGAGGGCCGATCGTCAGTCATTGGAACAAACATTACTTCAATTCCAGGGCCCGTCTGCACAAAAATTTTGCTATGGTCCTCGCGTAAGGAATAATAATAATAAGAAGAAGAAAAAATGGAATCATAATAAGAAGAACTCGAAGTAGACTTGTCCGTAAGGTGACTCTACTTGTTGCTAAGGGAAAATCCTAAATAAAAGATATAAATGCCGTCAATGAACACTATGGGGTTCCACGAATTCCACGAAGGAACCTGCAAAACTTCATGCTGTCGGATTCTCAATGGCTATGGGCTGACGTTCACCGGGAGCTCCGGCGTTTGTCTCCTACAGGAGGAGGGCCCGGGACCGCTATCCGCTGCACTTTGGAAGGACATCAGCAGCTGTGGTGCTGAGGAGGAAATCGCCCTCCGAGAAGCAGCAATGTTGCCAAATTGATTTGTACTTCATTGATTAATTTCAATACAGTATCACATCAATAGGGAGACAATACTTTGGGAACACACAGTCTGATGAGACACGGATGTTGCAAATGACATAAATTCAGCAGGATCCTGAGGACGTGATATTTAGTGGCGCTTTATCGTTGAGATCCCAGCAGGATTTTTGTGCAAACGGGCTTGGAGTCTGCGAATCAAACAAGTGAGGTGACACACGATTCCTCCATAAACTTACTTTGGCTTTCGCGTAAATGAAGCTGGGTGCATCGAAACACAATCGGATAAACTCAACAATTATAATAAGTTGAAAAACAAGTTGCCACTTTTACTCCTGCTTCATTCTGAGCAGCGCGTATTCAGTGCATTATCTGCAGGGTGTCGAACAACAAAAAATACGGCTTCGGTTTGGGTTCGGCTTGCTTGGATTTCGTTCCGGTTCAATTCCGATTCGCCATGCCAAAAATCTAACCGGTTCGCAAACAGGTCCGCAGCCCCGAACCGGTTCGCGAACCGGTTCAACGCTTTCAATTTATATCTCCCATAAAACTGCTTTTATCAGGAAATGCGTGGCTAATAGCTTACTGCCGTTGTCTCTATTGACGTTTTTAGTGGTCAGGTACTCCCTTTAGCGAGAGAAAGGAGAAATGGATGGGCACTTGCAAATAGCGTCCACGCTGCTGAAGCGGTGTAGTCCTCCTACTTTCTGTCCCCAAAATCTCTTTTCACACGCACAGTGCCAGCAAGATACACTTAAAGAAAGCCTAATAAGATGGCCTGCATTTTAGATAGACGACGCTATACTTGTCGGTACACTGGATTCGCAGCGTTAATCGATCTGAAATCGTACTGAAGCATGTCGAAAATAAGTCTGCCAGCTTTGCTCTGTCCACGCTCACAGCAGTGTACCAGTTAATCACACTACAAAGGCAATGTGTCATGACACAATTGCACTACCAGTAAGCAGAACAACATTTAATTTTCAAACCACGACCAGTCAAACAGGCACTGTTCAGCGTACGGTCCTTCTCCACTTCTCATGTTTCTGACTTGCTTAATTTTTACTGCTCACGTGTAAAGGGAAACGCTGGGCGCTCGCTTAATCACATATTCGTCCTATAAAGCTGCACAACTGGGCTACTCCATTCCTGCTTCATTCGTCCACGTGGCGCCTCCTCTCTGAAGAACAGACGCCGCAGCGCGTGCGATTGGCGCAAGCCGCGGCGCTCACAAGGACAACTGCGCTTCCACGTGTTAAAGAGGCGCCAGAAAGTACACTTACTGTACGTCCTCGTTTGACTGCTAGGTGAAAAATTGCGAAATCCATGATATCGAGACAAACGTGTCCTCCTTCGAGGATTGAGAGGCACTTGAACTCTTATGCTGACTTCCTTTATGTCCGAACCGTTTTTTGTTGCGAACCGGTTACCGCTATTATTTTTTCCGGTTCTGCTCCGGTTTGGGTTAAACATTGTCACGAAAATTGCGGTTCGGGTTTCCGTTTAAGTTCCGGCAAAAATAACGGTTCGGCTATACGGTTTTCGTTTCGGGACCAGTTCGACACCCTGATTATCTGTGGCCATGTTTCTTTACAGCAACACTTTCCTCTCCGCCTCAGTTCCTGGGCTGGCCATGAATCGTAATGAGGACACGAACTGCTGGAAATCTATCTTGCTCTCCCACCTACTCACTGCAAGCCAACGATCTGGCGCTTTGGAAACCCGAATCGCGGCAGCAGACGGCGAGACACGCACAGAATGGGCGTTTTGGCGTGACATTTCAAACTGTTTTGCTGCGAGGATCTCGTTTGACCTTAGACACCCACCATTCCTAGACGCTTCTGTCATCGCCTATGGATATGCTCATGTGGAAGGTATTCCTGTCTGTATCTGGTGTGGAGGGTGCCAGACGACAACAACCGGCTTCTGATTCTCCCTTGTTTATACCTCACGAGCTCTGAGGCATGTGCCTCAAACCCATATCGAGCCGCCTGCCGCGTTCACTCTAGACTATACATGATGGAGAGACAAGAAACGACCGTAATAACTATAAAATAGCCCAGTCCGTATCTAGGCCGAAAACAGATCGTGAAACTATGCTTCGCCGTGTAGAGGATCGTCCAGCGGACGCCGAGACACTTGGCCGTTCCCAAAGTACACGCAAAGCTAATAACAGAAGCAGTGTTGTTAGTGTGCAGCAGGATGATGCTCCAGGCTGAAAACTTTCACTCAGCGTACCAAAAGGAATAATAAGCAAAGAAGACAAGCAAAGGGAAAAAAGAAAAAAATTCAATAAGAACGTAGTTTCCACATACGACTATGCCTGTCTTCAGGAGCACACGTTCCTCGTTTACGTGCTCCTTGTTGATCTCTTGTTTACGCACTGCATTGTCGCCACGGCTACGGGGTATTAAGGTGAAAATAAATAAATAAAAGGAACCATAAAATGGAAAAGAAGAAGCAGCAGAAAAGAAAGAAAACAGAAAGAAACAGCTGAAGCGTAGGGAAGAAAATAAAGAGAGAGGAGGAAGCAGATTAGACCGGTTTCATTAACACTGGATGGTTTGAAGCTCTCCACGTTAATAATACGTCAAAAATTCGCACCTTCAGACTATTTCCGTGCGTGACACCTGGAAGGGCTTTTCCTTGCTTCTAACGTCCAGCTTTAATTCACAGACGTGGCCATTAGTAGATGAACTCGAAGGTAGAAGGTGCTGTGACCGCACCATAGGCAGGCTAAGTTCGTGAGCTATAGGAGTGCTTACGCCAAACATGGACGGGGGACAGCCCTGTGCCTTGCAAACGCAAATACAATTCTTGAAGATCCTTTCTGGTTTGTTCGTTATTCTTACTTTGTTTACTTTTTTTAGGGTACCTTACTTTCGTTCGGGGGGTCGAAGGCCCTCGGGATGCAGAAGACCTTATTGTGTCGTGTGTTTGAAGTTCTGCTCTAAGTCAAATGCCGTTCCCCATGAAGGCGGTTCAGGTTGAACTGCACCCCGGAGGAGCATGAGAGATACTGGGCAGAAAAAGCCGCTCGATAGCCAACAACCAATATACTAGATGCTGCATTATGGGTTGACTCACCGTAAGGGACTAACGCATCCGGAAACGTGTATGAGATACAACTCTCCTCTACCCGACTTTTTCGAGTCCCACCCGGCCCGGGCGCATCGAAAAATGGTCCAATCCGGCCCGGGTCTTCCTGTTTTTATGCGGCCAGGAGACCCATATCCCCGGCCTGGCATCTCCAGCTGTGAATTACGCATAACAGAGCACAAGGTTACAAAGTCCAGAATGCACGCGGGCAAGCGCGTAATCGTTGCGCTCCAAGGTTTTGTTGAAGTAGATGATGTTGTAGACGGACTCCTTCTTGCAACCGCTACCCAAGCTTTGCGAGCGTGATGGTGGAACATGTGAGGAGTCCACCTTTGGGAAGGTTTTAGAGCAGGGGTCTCAAACAGGCGGCCCGCAATGACCTATTAAGTGGCCCGAGGAACCTTGATCAACAAACAGAACGAAGATATCGTCTCAAAAAATGTACTGATGCATTTGGAATAAAACGAGATTTTCAGGCACTGCTTTTACCCTTGCCCGGCGTTCTGCTGCCCCTGTTCATGTTAGGCAGCCATATGAGCGCTTCTTGCGGGTCATGAACCGCAACAAGTTAAGGACACAGCAACCTTCGCGTGTACTTTGAGAAGCTGCCACCAACTAATGTGAGGATTAAGATGGCCTCATCTTAGTTCTCACGCTATGCTAAATAGTGACACTCTAAAAAAATAGAGACGAAACAGGTATGTACAAACGCCGTTGTATTTTAATTTTTTTTAAAAGCCATACTCAAGTAGCAATCATGAAGCTACCTACTGTCAGTATTGTTAGCTAGCTGTTTCTCTCTGATTTTGTTATTTCTTTGTTTAAGTCGAAAGTGTTAGCACAGGCTCCTTTGCTCACTGTTTCAACTTGAAATAAAATTATTTCATATTTTTTTTATATCCTATTTACACAATGTATTGTTGCGCAACAATGCAGTGTGTATATAAGAAATAATTTCAGCGCTCCTGTACATTGTTTTAGTCGTCTATTAAGTATTTCTATTTCATTTCATGAATTTTATTCTACCCAAGATACATCACAACTGGGAATCATAGACATGGACATTCTGTCGAATCGTTGTTCATATTTTCAGTAGGCAGCTTATTTACTTCTCTGGGTGCGTTAAGTGGAGCCTTTCAGTAACGAATTCTGCACACACCATCCGGCTCCACAATAACTATACACCGCTCCTGTGTTTTGTGTATATTTTTATTTTACGGCATACTCGGGTATTTTGTGGTACCCATCGTCATTTCTTTTTCGTGTGGCCCTCCATGATGCGGTGTAAGGTGAATGCGGCCCGCGACTCGACTTGAGTTCCACTAATTCATTGGCTTCATTGACTGGGTTTATATTTTGCGCGCTGAGCCCTTGATGTATCAAAAGAAAATATAATTTTTTCCACGTTACATGTGTGTTGGTATGAATTATATTAATATTTATGAAATATACGCAGATATTAACGGGAATGAGCTGTAGATCCTCAAGTAGGCCTGTTGTCGGTAGGAAGTCCAAAATTATCCAAGAGCACGGCGATAGCAACAAAGACACCAGCACAAATCACCTTGACAGTGGATATGGCGAAATGAATAGTATATGTAGAATTGAAACCAACAAACTGACGCCCTGATCTCAGTGAGAAAAGCACACCGACTCTCATGTTCTCCTAGGTACCTAGACAAACGTGCGCATGGTTTGCAAATGTGAGGTAAGACGTGATGTATTTATGCTTCAAAACGTGATTTGTAGTGGACATATGCAAGGAAGTTGTTGACGGGTGATGAATTGGCTTCAGAGACACGTGGCTCACGCCTGTGCAAGATTCCGCAATTCACGACGAATGATGACATAGTGTGCGCTTCTGTTGAGTCGGAATACACCGTCTGCTCCAACAGTGATGCGTACGCAGCTTGGCAGCACCGCTAGCACAAATTACGCAAATCATTACTCGTGTGCAATTTTATATATAACATTCAGGTAGTACTGATCTCACCAAACATCACACTAATGGGTGTTAATGTAACGACAAGCTGTCACCATGTAACATATGTAAGAATATTCACCAAGCATTCGCAGCTCGCGACTATTTTCAGATTATCAAGTGCCAACAAGAAGGAAAAAGTGTGTATGTAGTGAATCCTATGTTCCAACAGCGATGTTTTTTGTTTGTTTTTTTTTCTCGCCCTCTGCCCTCTGGTAGTTCCCACTCGTTCCGCACTCGGTATATAGATTCGAGGACACTGCGAGTATGAGGAAATACACGAGCGTCATATGTACTTGTAATTCACTCAGTGATCCTACTCAGTCAGTTGGAGACAGGTGAATATGGAACCACCTTAGAGGACATTCAAAGATAAGAGAACGAGAGGGCACGGCAGATGGACACTAAACATCGCGGAATCGCACCACCTTGAAGACAAAGCACCAAAACAAAGAAGCACGAGATACCGTGAAAAGGAAGACCATAAAAAATAAAATGAAAATAAAAAGAATAAGATTAAAATTGGATATCGAGTGCTCAGGCTGACAATCAAATAAGGATAGAGCCTTCACGGAGGACAAAAAAGAAAAAAAAGAAAAGCAGAGATCCAGAGGAGTTTTTTATTAGCACGCAGCGAACAAATTTTGATGAACCACTGCCCCGACATTCACCCTCCTGCTTCATCGTTACGAACGAGGTCGTTACTTCAAATTTCGCTGCTCAGAAAAAAAAAGCAGAAAAGGAAAAGAAAGAGAAAAAAAACAATCAAACAAAATAAATCTGGTAACCGGAAATGTAGTACGAATACCTCCCATAAAACAATGAGCGTAACGGTTGACTGAGCCCAGGAGCATTTTTTCTCCCCAGAGCTGAATATGTATCTCGTCGTCCAGTTCGACCCTTCGTTATGCGAATCTTCTTTTCTTTTTGTTTTTTAAGAGCGATATTTCAAACTGCCCGCGCGTTCCCTCTCACGCTTTACTATACACTGATGATGTTCCTCGGTGTAAAAATTTGAAATTCGATCACGGGGCGAGGCAGCTGGAAACGGCGAAGACACGACCGGGGGGGAACGAAAACGGAAAAAAGAAAAATACGCAGGAAAGAAGTGGAATGAAGTAAGGATACAAAATTAAATCACAGGCGTCATTATACGTTGAAAATGAACATTCTCTACGCACGCTTGAGTGGGTATCTGTCGTTTATAAACGGACGCAACATCTTAATTCGAGCCGGATTTTGTTGGCGGTGTTGTTAGGCAATCACGAACGAAGATGTGCCGAAGTGATTGTTGATTCACCGAAAGAAGATAACGTTTTTGTAGCAATAGGCACAGGGCGGGGACACTTGTCGCCACTGGTTGATGGACAGCTACATTCTAATACCGAATTCAGCTGGTCGTTTTTGTGCAGCGTAGTGTATCCGTAGTGTGCCAGTGCTGGTTCAGCCTGAAAACGAACGAAGAGCGAACGGAAGAACCAATGAACAGCGACGCACGTTGGATTGAAGCGGCCGTATGCCATGGACACTCGAGCCAGTGCAACTTTTTTTTCTTTTTTTTTTTTTGCACTGCAACGACCGGCTGATTTCGCATTAAGTCTTTCGGCTGCATTTCGAGAGCGTTCCTTGCGTCCATAGTCAAGAGGATTATGACCCCCACACGCATTTCCCCCGACTCAATTGTAATTTGATCGATTATAAAGCCAAGAAAATTCAATGAAACGATCATCTCATCTGGAGCTTTCCACGTTTGCAAAGACAACGAGACCAGAAGCGAGAAGCAGAAGCCTATAGAGTGATGGTCACAGGAAATCTGCAAGAGCGATGAGCCGGGCATGGCCACCCAGCGAAGCTATTTTGCCAGCTCCGATGCGAAACGTATTCTAGCGCTCTGCGAACTCGACAGCTAAAGGTAACTGGTTGAAGGTGAAGAAACCGACACAGCTTCACAGGCCTGAGCGTTCCTGCGCGTATTGGGATAGCCTCCTGATCAGACTTCACTTTCTTAGAGTGTCACAGGACACATACTGCTCAGGTGCGAGCCATACAGAGCCTCTCGTGAAGTACAACCGAGAGCGTAGGGCTGGGCCAGTTACGTCGAGGAGCTTCTTGATATCAAGAAAATACTCGGTGACAGGCCAGTTGCCTGCCGGCCAAGCGGCGTTCCACTCTCAGATTTCATTCCTCACAACTCTCGTGGAAGACACATCCTGCTACAGATCTGTTGCCGAAATCTGCGGCGCCAAGCATGGTGGGGTAGTCGGTCCAAGGGTTGGGCAACATCCCCATTCACCTAAAGAAAAATAAGCATTCTTCGAGAGTTCTTCGTGGTGCAAGGACTATTCCCTGAACCTTTCCTATCTTCATGAATGAAGGAATGGTTAAGGCTTCCGGATCTCCTTGAGGTCCTGCTTTTCAAAAACATTTTGAAGGTGAAAAACACAGACATATTTTTTTAACGATTATTTTTCTATCTGTATAAACTTTTTGTAAAACTAACCCATACCTATTTGGGGCAAAACAACTATTGTACGCTTATGGAGTCGTGACTCGTTCAGTAAGTAAACGCACGATATGATCTATCGGAAAGTTCCTGAACTGTAGCGATTCTTTCCTGTAACCTCGAGTGATGTGAGGTTCCTCCACGGAGTGTCATGTCTATAACATCGTTGGGTAATGTCGCTTCTGGTAACCACTTTATTGCAACCACTTATTACTGTTATTCGACATCGGATAAGATCATGAACAGATAGTGCATGCGGTTTTTCTTTCTTTTCTTTTTTTTTTTACCATTAGACATATTCCCTTCAAGCACTGCTTCAAACTCGGAAAGTCAACGACTGAGAGGCTTGAAATGAATTGTCATGCCTTTGGTGACGAAGTTCCAGGCAGTACGCGATGTTACGAGTGGCGTTCCCGCTTCAAAAACGGCAGAAAATGACATGAGAAAATGCGCTCAAAATTTCACGTAAAGTTCACGCGGATTATTTGGCCGTACCACCCAGGATCTACGATGTCGCTGCAATTTCGCACGGAGCCTGCAAGGTGACACTTACTAACAGTTTGAAGGTGCATACGAACGCACAAACGTGCTCGAACAACTGACGCACGAGCAGGAGCATCACGACCTCGAGCAGTCAATTTAAATGATGGTCAATGAAATAAAGATGCGACGGGCGACGTCTCGACACAGTACAAAAGACCGAGACAGCAGGAAGAAACTGCCGCAATAACATTTTCACGGCCCAGACCACCACCGCCCAACCACCAATAGGCTGGCAGAGAGGTTTCACTCGTGTACGTTTCAAGCATGTCAATGCAACGGGGTGATACACAAGGTCACGTGAGCATGCCTTTTTCTCTTATTGTTTTGTTCACGTCTATTACGTCGTAGCTATGTCGTCAGTAGGATAACGAAATTTATTTATTTTTTAAATTCCGTGTTACCGCCGCGAACCCAAGCAGCACAATGTACTGAAAGTCGAGTGCAATAGGGGTGGACGGGTAGGTGCAAGGCCTTGAACACACTCGTAAAACTAAAGAACATTGATAAGACACATACCGTCCACCCCTATTGCACTCGACTTTCAGTACATTGTGCTGCTTGGGAAGCAACTGTGGCAACCGGGACGTGGACAGATGGAGAGAGGACAGCAGGAAGGAGTGGGGGACATGGGGGTTAGTATGCGTCCTGTGCCGACTTCAGGGGGAAGTGTGCCGACATTCATCTGGAAAGTCTTCGGAAAACCCAGGGAAAACCTCAGACAGCACAGCCGGTGACAGGATTCGAACCCGTGTCCTCCCAGTCTCGGCGTGGAAAGCGATAATCCTAACCACTATGCCACGCGAGCTGCTAAATTTATTTGCTGGCTGTCACAAAAAGCTCGAGCATGATAGGGTATTTAATCAAAATACGTCAAATATTTGAAGCATGTCGCACCTATGCGTCTACTCACCAGAACAGATTGCAAACTGTAGTCTTCCACAAACACCGTACGGACAGCACCTGTAAGGGACGAGGAACATTGAACATAGAAGCAGGATGCAAGCGAGATGGTGCAAACCTGGACATGGTGACATTCCTTGACATTGAGGAACGTCAACGGACGGACATGAAGCGAACAGGACAAGTTTCACAACCAGCAAAGAAGGATTTTAATCCACAGAGGTACGTATATGTAATGCAGACCAAAGGATCGGTCAGGCGGCACCTACGTCAAGACGCCTTTGGGAGTACTATAACTCAAACAATGTTTACCCCAAAGTCTTGGGGTAAACATAAAAGTAACATGCAAACGAGCTGATGATCTGGACACTGTGAGATTCCTTAAGATTGGGGCACGACAACGGAGAAAACATGAAGCAACGAGACAAGTCATGTTGCTTCATGTTCCCTTGTCCCGTTGCTTCAGGTTCTTTCGTTGTCGTCCCTCAATATCAAGGAATGTCACCTCATTGAATCTGCAGGTATTTTTTCCCAATGCGTCAGTAAACCGTCCAATCTTGTACCAGAACCCTTGGTTATAGCGATCCCAAAGGGGTCTCAATGTTTGTGGCCGTCTGGCCAGTCCTTTCCTGTGTATGTATACCTCCTCTGTGGAATAAAATTCTTTGTCAGTCTTTGTCAGTCCTGTCGCTTGTCCATGTCCGCCCGTTCTCGTCCATCAATCTCAAAGAATGTCAGAGTGTCTAGACGAGAAACATTACATATCACTCGATGAATAGTAATAGAGTAAATAACGAGGTAGACATTAACAACAGCATTAACAATCAGAACCTCTATTCATAGTGGCTGAGAATTTGCTGAATAGTATATTGATATGTTTCGTCCCACACATACAAAACATTAGTTCGACGGTATGATCCAAAGCTTGATGACTTCAGCGAACGTCACCACATAAGCTGCTAAGCTTTCAATGCTGTTGCTGTTGTTTTCTTTTTTAGATTCTTTTTGTTCTGCTGCGTACATATTTCGAGTCAGAATATCCACAATATCCGTCCAATATTCGGCTGCGAATATTCGTCCAATCACTGGTATTCAATGTCAGTATTTGTTTTGCAGATATCCAAGATGAGATGCATAACGAGAAGGGAAACTGGTGCTTCAAAGTTTCCGCATCCCGAACAAATGCATGCAGTCACGTTACAAGCGTAAGTTCCGCAAGTGGATTCAGAGGAAGAGACGTAATGCAGACAAAGAACCGCCGTGCGGAAAGCCCGAGGCGAACGGGGGAGCAGTGATAGTGCATCACCGGGCACATCGGAACCAGCCGTGCTGGAATAAATTCTACATAAATAAGAGCAATTACGCGCGGGGTCGCAGACAGCCTGTGAAGGCTGCACATGCGGACCACCTGCAATTACATAGAGGCCGTGCCATCGTCTGCTAATGCATCGACGCAGACGAATCCGTTATATACACTCCGATTAGACGTAACCACCCGTAGACGAGATGTCACCTGTTTGCTTAAAGAGGCTTTGCTACGATGCTGTGATTCTATGGGCTAAGTATGGTCCCAAGCTGTCCAACGTATTTTTCTACCTAAGGAGCGTCCTCACTTCAATCTTTTTTCCTCAAAGTTTTCCTCACCTCAATTCCAAAATAATTCCTCACCTCAATACTTTCCTAAAAATTTTCGTCACCTCGCGATTTTTTTCCGTAACTTTTCCTCAATCCTTTTTTCGGAAGAATTTCAGTTTTTTTCTTTTCCTTTCTTCTTTTTGTTTTTTGCAATGGAGACGCTTGTCCTATGTATGTAAAAGCTTCGGCATGCGCATAAGCTCTGGTGACGTTAGCGCCTTTGACACGCTGTACTTTTTCCTGATCCTTTTTTTTTATCACGGAATGTTTTTTATCACGGTTAATGACACGAAACACATTACAAACCTTAATATGGCTATATCTGATTCACGTTATAATAATCAGATGTACCGAGAAAGACTGGTCGTTACCTAACTAACTGAAAGTAGTAAAGTGATGTTTTTCGAGTGAAGCTGATAGGAAAGCGGATCCCCGCAGCTGGTCGATTGTGCGAGTCGGTTACGGGCAGGGTTCGCCGAATGGACCCAGTTTAAAAAAACCCACCCGGGTTTTTTTGGGTCCACCCGGGCTGAAAAACCCAATAAAGCCCACACGCGGGTGAAATACAGAAACGAAGGAAAAAAAAGAAAAGAAGGAAAAGGGACGACTGCTTCGGAGATTCCTTTACCGTAAATTCTACAGCGGCAAACAATTATTTCTTCCAGAAACATGAAAAATAGGTGGAGAACGGCTGTTGCGTGTCATATGCAGCAGTTCGAAAAAAAAATCCCAGCACCCGAAAAACCCACCCGAAAAACCCGAAAAAACCCACTGGGGCGGGCTTTTTAAAAAAAACCCGGGTTTTTCCGAACCCTGGTTACGGGCATATAGAACATATCCTGCTGTCTTGCCGACCACATCGTCAGCATCCACATCCTCTCCAGGCAGTCTTGGCCCGTGTGGACAGCAGACCTTTTGACGCGATGAAGGTCTTGGTTCTATGGCTTGCGATCCAAAACAACAACAACAACATCAAACACCTCCAAGTCGAGCAGGTTTCTGTGTGGGTCTATTTTTGTTGTTTTCTGTTCCTTACAGACACTAAGCTGGTGGATAAAATGTGCAAACGAAATTTGATTTTTGGGGTCTCCGTATCCAGCGCTTTTTTTTTTTTTAGAGTCCTGGACCGGCAATCCAGAAGATGTGGGTTCGAGTCCTGCAGCTGGCTAACCTTTTCAGTGAATTCCTTCTTTCATTGTTGTTAGGCACTTGAGGCTTTGTGTGTTTGTCCTTTCTTCTATGTTCCAGCTTCAGAACATCACCTTCCATATGTGTTTTTTTTTTTTGTTCTTTTATTTAGTTTCATTCCTCTTCCAAGTACGAGAACTGGCGTCGCCGCTCCTCTTCATGAGCGCACCACTCTCCGTTTTATTTCCTTTTACTTCGACCCATCCAGGCCGATGTTAGTGTATTTGTGGCATGTTAGTGGACATCACCTATTGACAAATGGGTGGACAACAGGCGCGAGACGGAACAAAACGAAGAAAATGACCACAAATCAATCCCCTGTATCCCATCACCGCAGACGTGCGTCTCAAGATGACGATGATTTGTGACTTTAGGTTGCCAGACAACCACGGTCATGAGCGAATTCGCTCTGGCCGTGGATTAACGTAACGTAACGTACGTCCTCTAACGTCCGCTGGACGACGTGGGTTTGCAGGTGCAGTCGAGATGCGGTCGCCGCAAAAGAGCATAAAGGAATGACAGGCTAAATGTTGAACTCCGTCAAACTTCAACGGATCTCGGTTAGGGAAATGACCAGCGCTTGAACGACTGAAAGGAATTGCTGGAAAGGATTTTCGGTCGAGGAGAACCGAGAAGCAAAAGCTACACCCTTAGAAAAAAGGGTGGAACCGTTACACCCTTTAGGAGGTAATAGTTATCGCATACGCTGTGCCTAAAGGTTGCAAGGTTCTGCCTGCTACCTGGTTGCAGCCGACACAACACATTAGCGTAAATCCCAAGCAATTTCAGTTGCTTTTTTTTTAAATTTCGTGTTAGCGCCGCGAAGCAACTGTGGCTATGAGCGGCGTACAGACGTGGACAGGTGGAGAGAGGACAGCAGGAAGGAGTGGGGGACAGTTGGGTTAGTATACGTCCTGGGCCGACTTCAGGGGGAACTGCGCCGACATTCGTCTGGAAAGTCTTCGGAAAACCCAGGGAAAACCTCAGGTAGCACAGCCGGTGACAGGATTCGAACCCGTGTCACCTCCTGGTCTCGGCGCGGAAAGCGATCATCGTAACCACCAGTTTCAGCTGCTGTTATCTTCGTTGTACCCAATGTGCTCAATGTCCATTGCACAGTCAATGCTGGGAAAGCAACACTCCCTAAAAGTCCATTGCTTCTGTGACTGTAATAACAACTGTTACACATATTTTGTACTGCACCTGCAAATAGGCAGTAACAGACAATGTTACCGTCCTTTTACGCCCTTTATCAGACGTTATGTTGACTTAGGTGGTAACTATAGAAGTTACCACCTTTTCACACCTTTTTTTCTTAGAGTGTATTTTGATTTTTGCATCTCTTCCAGGTGTCCCGTTCCAAATTGCAAGTTACCTACTTTTCTTGTCTTTGTAGAGTCTCCATCGTAACTCAGAGCATACAGAGCTTCGTCTTTTACTTTCTGAAAGATGTCGATGTCGATGAGGCTGCAATTATTTTTTGTAATTATTTCTCAAACTTTCTCCAAACTGAAGTGAAAGGATGCCATGTAACAGTTGTAGCGCCTAGAAGAGGAACGGTGCTCCATCTTTTAGGTCTTTCAACTTTGAACGTGCCATCACTTTGATTGGAACTGCACGTCGAAACATGTCGCAACTTGTCGACACTCAGTTGAACACACATATATCACCCAGGTTTGTCGGGCGCACATAACGAGAACTGACGGAATCCGCAACCATAATTCATGGACAGAGAAAATGTGTTTAAAAAATACAAAACTAAATTAAAACAGAGAAGTGGAAGCGATGAAAAAAAGAGTCACAGGCGATCAGTGCCTAACGTGGGGGGCGGGCAATTGCTCGCCGGACGATTGCTCACCAATGAAACGCTGAAGCCGAATAATTATTGCTCACCTCAATATAAAACACCCTAGAGCCCACCCTGAAGTTTTTATTTCCTCATGAGGGCTCCCTTGAAGTTTCTGTTCGTTTCGAACTTACACTGCCATCGAATCCAGTCATTTTTAGTGCCCTTTTGACAATTTCATAACTGTCAAAAGAAGCTTCAGTTTCCCCTGGTGAAGGTAACGACTTCCATAATCAACGTTGTCTGAATCTCCGATGCTCTCACTTACTTTCGCCTTTCACAGATATGAATCACTGTCTGCTCTTCATTTTTTTTTTTTTTTGAGGTATTGAACCCAAAATTTTCCGAGGCTATCCACGGGCAATCACTTTTCGCAAGAAACAGGGCAGAAACCTTCCACTGTTCCTAATCCGTAGGGGGGAAATTAACCTTGCATAATCCAGGTGGTCTCCTGGAGACATGACCTTCACAATGGCCTTTCTCAGATTCAATCAGCCAGGGAATGTGCACTTCCCGTATGAGTAAACTATGAAATCACCCCGTAGGCTACGCATATAAGCTTCTGACCGTCCATCACTGCTGAAGTATACATGATATGCATAGAAATAAACAAAACATCTTCAGTATGTATATGTGAAACCATAAAAGATGACAATCGTCATTTGCACTAAGCGTGCACAACTATATTTGCATTTGCATGAGAGATAGAAACGAATTGAACGAGCTTCAAGAAGCAAGCTCCTGGTCAGATGCACTTAGATTTTGCAAGTTGACTCATTCATTCATTTCCAATAACGGAATATATTTATGGAAATAATTGCGCTGCTATATATGGTACGAAATATGACAAATAAAGTGACAACATAACAGTTGAGTGGGTGAGCATTTGTCCGCCTTGAGCCTTTTGGGAGGTGAGCAAATGTCCAGTTAGCAATTACCCGGTATCCGCCTAACCTACCGAACTCGGTTTTGTACCTGACTTCCCAAGCTGCACGCCAATATTGGTCCAATATTGGACCTATATGGGCTGCCAAGATTGCCAAGATTGTCCAATATGAGGAGTGCAACCAGGCTCCATATTGGCAAGTTCATTTTGCGCCAATATTGCCAATATTTTTGTGATGGCAACGCCAACAAGGAGTCCGTGTAATAATAAAGCATTATCCAGCTTAATATCCACGACTGATATTACTCCTTTTTGCTTTTTCATTTCTGCAGATCTCATTGATCGACGTTGCATACAATTACAAAAACAATTCGCCCCAAAAATGAAGAACATGTGCTACGTCTTGTATTGTTGACTGATTAGATGAGTCACAAAATTTGTGAGCCCATCTTCCTTATCTTTTAGCCTACCACTCCCTATATCTACGTCTTACTACAGGTCTTACTGAAGGACACGCAATTGCCAAACATTTTTTTTTTCTGAAAAGGTTTTATTCACAGTGATTACTTAAGTGTCACACATGAAAATCAATCGCCGACTATGTACACGAGGGTGGCATGCCTATGCCTTAAAAACGACCTTTCCCCTTGTGTTCCGTTCCCTTTCTCGGTGCACGTTTGCAAGCACTGAAGTTATGCCATTCTTGCTAGAAAGTTGTTAACAGTTTCACCCGGGAGTTAGCAACCTCGACTATGTTGACACAAGTCCAAACATCCCTCAGAAGCCTTCATTGGGATCGCAATGCTCTATGAACTAAAACTTTCCAACCCGCTCCGAGAGTACAAAGGAGCGAAACACTTTTTTGACGGTGACGGACATACGCCTCAGCAACTCACACTCGTTGCGGTAACTTGAGAGCACCTAACTTTACAGAAGAGTCATCCCTTTCTATCAAACATTGTGTTTTTTACCTGACCTGCAGCAATTCCGTTATCATCAGAGGAACCAGCGACATTTTAGCCTGTATGAAACGTCCGATCCGACCGTCGCGCATGCGCATTAGTTGTAGGACGCGTGATTTCGCTGAAACGACCACGCTCGCTCTCAGTGGTTCGACCGATTGGCATTGGCATCGCGAAGCAAGAGGCCGCTGCTTCCAGAAAGTGGAAAGTTGAGTTGTCGAGTTCTAGTGAAAGTTACAATGGGATTGCCACCTATGTTGACTGTTTCGAACAATGTGTATTATCTGCGGGAAGTTGTTGGATGTAACGACGTATTGAATTGGGCATTTCACACGCTTCAACGTCCAATCTTGCCGTGCTGCTTGGGCAATTGTGCAACACAGGCACTTACCATTTTCTGCATTTTCAGTCAATATCGGGTGTTCACGGGCAATATGGGGCCCGTATTGCAAGGATATTCCGAATATTGGCTGAAACTGGGCAATATGGGCCCCATATTGCCCAGTTTCAGCCAATATGGGGGAAATCTTGGCGAAATGGGTCCCTTATTGGACTCGTATCGCCAATGACCAGCCAATATGGGCCCAATATTGTGTGCTGCTTGGGTTTGGTCCTACACATGCGTGAACAGAAAGAAAACGTGGCAAATTCATTGGTCAACATCCCTAGGTGTCCATAACAAATTTCCTCGTTTTGTTCTTCGACACACTGGAGTTATCAGCCTAACAAGTGACTAATTCCTGGTGGATTCTGAGCGGCCTTCTCGTAGAAGAGACGGAAGTTACTAGAGTGGAAACAGAAGAAAAAAAAAAAGAAAATGTTACGACCACGCCAAAATGCGCTCACGGCCTTTTCTCTTTTGCGAATGGCATGTTCGACTGGCAGCCACTGATCCCTCTAGAGCGCTCTGGACAAAAAAGCGCTATTGTCAAAATCTTCGACTGGTCAAAACAGAGCGCTTTGACAACAGCTTCGGCAGTTGTTTCTTCCTTCCATCTTCTTTCTTCCTTCAGTTCGCTGCGCTCTGGCTTAGAGCATTGGTACCGCCAGTCGAAGGTACCCTAACGTTCCGCACTGTTCAGCTGGTTTGGAAGAAGTTACGTGACATGGACCCGTCCAGGCCACACCGGTCTGCGGGGATCCTATTTGGTTAACGTCCATCTAATTAAACATTGTAACATAAAGACACACAAAGAGGACCTTTAACGCAAACATATCACTTTGCTGTGTCACTCCCCATTCCAGCACAGAAAGACTGCTTCTAAGATAGCCCAAAGGGAAATCTCAAGGACACCTACACGTACTTTCCGTCACCATATTTTCCGGAGCCATATGCGGGGTAAACATACTTTCAGGACGGCAAGGCTGCCCTAAAGTTTCTAGGAAAAAGTGGCTCCTTCGCACTGCGTTTCATCGCACCTTCGTCAGAGGATTAAGCTACCACTGTGTCATGCGGCTGCATTTACTAGAGTTGTTCTTCCCCAAAGCTATTAATGTCTGGAACTCCTAGATGATCCGGTTGTCTCTAACGCATCACTAGTTCAACACATAACTCATAATAACGTCACTCCTATTTCCTCAGTATTGCATTATTTTCCTCTAGAGGCTCGTAAGAGTGCTTGTGGCATGTATGGTGTCCATAGCATGCCACATCGTTATGAAATGCACCTTCCCTTCTCCACTGGTTTTATGCGTAAATAAATAAATCTACCGATAAATCAATTTACTATAAAGTTCAAGCAGTGGTTAACAACTGTTTCGTCGATTACATGCGATGTTGTTTCATCGTGTGCGGGAAAAACCAGAGGCTCCACTCCTCACTCTTATCTCGAAAAGTCATCGCGGCATCATGTCCCCTGTTTGTAAACGCGATTCCTGTAGTAGATATGAATTAATGTAGCGGTCAAAAACACACGATAATACGCTTTCCTTAATGTGCAATTACGCGTGTTATTCGAGTCACGGGCGTCATAAAGGTTGATGCCCTGTGGAAGTTAGAAAAAGCACGCTACTTTTGAAGAAAACAAGTTTGAGAGGTACCACACCACGTATTACGAGACAAAACGTTGTCAATGGACATTTATGTGACCGTGGCAGGCGAAAGAACAGGCAGTTAATTCTCATTTGCCGACACCATGGAATCAGGACGGTGTAAGAGGTTGTCGAACATTCAGGTGCGACCGCTCTCAAGAGAGGTGATAGTTCAGCATCTTGTACTCCAGACAAGCGACAAGCGTTAAAAGCTAGTACGGTTAAAAAGAACAGAAAAAAAAAAAAAACGACAGCGTACTATAGAACTCTCTAATAGCGAGTGTTATCAGGTCGGAAGCATGGTACAGTGCAGGACAAAAGATTACGGAACACGAACCGGCGCATTCCTTCCCGAGAGTGACACTCTAGCAGCTAATGGTACCGTACGGATTTACATCCACGTGACTGGCTTACTTAAGCACATGCCTGTAAGCCCGTACTGTCCCATTTGCTGCTAGGGTGTCCTCTGAGGAAGGAATGCGCTGGAGCGTGTTCCGTAAACTTTTGTCGAGCACTGTACGAGAACCATATATATAGACTGTTGTCAAACCGAAGCCCAGAAACGTGATGCGAGCCAGTTGAAATGCATAGCGGCTACCTTATCATGTTTTGGGAACCGGTATCGTGACCAGCATCAGATCAACTGAGACTCCAAACCATATACTATAAAAAAGCCTGAGTTTAGGGGGGCGGGAGGGAAAGACGATTGGACAACACAGAAGGACCCCGGACACAGAAGTCCTTCTTTTTTACCCAAACTCGTGCTTTTTTACAGCATCAAGTTCCTCCATCAGCTTGTCTGCATTTATGATATTATCAGTTGCCCCAAAAAATGACGGTACGCGTCACGTGCACGTTCCGCTGGCATCCTTGTCCTCGTGCTCGCAACAAATGCGACAGGATAGAAATTTTCACTGAGAACGTATCTACTGCATCGATAGAGTGCTCAACAAAAATTCTATATTCCACCTTTTCATGTCCTCGGACTGTCCAATCAGGTGTCATACATAATGTCGCAAGGCTACACTGCACCCTAGCGGTGAAACGCCTCACGGCATCAGAGAGTGTTAGCGGACCGCTAATAACGTCACCGTGAAGTTATCACACCTACCTGACCCAATGGCAGCGCGAGTGATTCACAATCTTATTCGTTGATTGGATGGATAGATACAGTACCTCGAAGGCCACGCTATGAACGGCCTACCCCCTGTCACACGGACAGTCTTCAAAATGGCTGCCGCAAAAATGGCTCCCGCAGCGTGGGTTGGCATGCTACGGCCGTCATTAATGCTCCACGTTCGCGGCGGCAAAGATCAGAGGATGGCGGTACATGTGCATAGCGCCACCAAGCGTGCACCCTCTCAACTTCTGCAAGAGCATTAGATCCAGTGTTCCCCAATAGGTTGACACGATACACGCCTGGTGGCGCTACGCGCATGTTCAATGACCAATGGTCTCAATGATAATTGAAGACTATCCGTGTGAAATCCCGGGTATAACACTGTGTCGTCTGCTTGTGGTTGTTTGCGAAATGCGGCTAAGTGTGGTTGGCTGGTGGCGTGTTATTGCCAAGCGCTCTACCTGCCGGTGCTGTGGTATCAGATTGGGGCAGAGGGGAAGGGTGCGGAAAGTGAGTACTATGGTCGACGATTGCCTTAAATCGCCTAAGGAGAATCCAGGGATAGAACATCCAGGCAGCAGAGGCGGTGCTGGGATTCGAACCTGGTAATCTCGACGTTGGAAGGCGATCATCATAGCGACTATTCCGCGTGAGCTTGTAACAGGTGTAGGTCTGGGAAAATTTCGTTTTCATGTGGGTTTTTACGCAACGTATATTTTCTACAAAAAGACCATGCGTTCTGGCACAGCCAGAAACTAAATATTTCGCCTGAAGATGTGCATCTGCGCCGCGCCACCACACTGAAGATGACAATTCATATGCACCTGATGAAACATGCATACTTTTTTTTTTCTGCTTAGGACCGTGTCTTGGCATACTAGCTAACGGTCGCGGAGCTCTTCGAAATACTTTCGTGAAAGGTAGTGGTTGTGATTGAACTGTTTGCCGCCCATGGTTAGACGGGCAACGTCACGACTATCGCAGGGAGGGAGGAATCTTGCGTCCCGGGCCGACTTCACAGGGAACTGTGCCGACATTTGTCTTAAATCGTGTGAGCAAACCCAAGGGAAAACACCCAGACAGCACAACCGGCGCCTGAAAAAGAAAGTTCTCGTTATTCCCCGCCAACCAATCAGACCAGTGTTCACTCACGAGCAGTTCAAAATTACTTTTTTTTTTCTAATTTATCCGTAGCACTAAATGCTGCTGGTTTCGGTTGATTTCGGTGACGTCCAATTTGCCGTCCGCTCATCAGGTCATACACTGTCAATAGAACACTGACAGCTATTTTTCGCGACAACAAAACCCAACCAGCTTTTGAGAGGCTTATGCATGCTGCTCCGCTACGAGAACCTGCAACAGCCTTCAACAACTACGAGCGTCAAGTATTTACTTTTCATCCCTTTCCTTATTCCGATCACAGGTTTTGCACAAAGCGTACCCTCCTCATCCATCAAGGCATGCAGCTTAGCGCATTTCGGACCGACGCTCGCAGTCACCTGTCAATTGCTTCCGAGGACACCGAATAAACGCGAACTGCTCGATACATAAATGTAGAAGCCTACAACTTATTGACGTGGCGTACGGCCGAGACAACCAAGTCTGGACGGGAGCAACAGCCCTTTCGATCCACCGCAAGTGGCGGCGAGGAGAGAACGACTTCCACCAAGGCCGCCAAATCACGTGACTACGAAGTAGGGATCTTGCGATCAGCGTTTCCCGCGTCTTGAACTCTCTCACCCTCCTTCTGTTGCTGGGAGAGATGGTGGCTTTGTCGCTGAAGGGACTGAGGGGGATGCTGAGCACGCAGACACTACGGATTTTTTACGCTTTTGTTTTAGTCCATGCACAGAACAAAAGCTGCTCTTAGCATTGCGTGGACGGAAGTCATATTTCATCCATGTCCTAAACGAGAGAAATCAGCGGTGCAACGGGGATAAAAAAAATATTTAGCTGTGTGTCCTCAGCGAGGAAAAATAAGACTGAACAATATAGAAAACGAAGAAGACTGACTACAGCGACTGCCTTCGGCAACGTGGACAGGAGGCCTCTGATGACACGGACAGGACTAAGTCGCTTTGTTTCCTGCTAACGATGTTTCCTCATTCATTTCTCCCTCTCTCTCTCTCTCTCCTTCTTTCTTTCTTTTTCTTCTTCTTTTTTTGTTTCTGTGCATCTGACACGTTTTCATGGTATATAGGGGCCGGGAAAGGGGTTTGAGCTGAAATTGAGTGCATTCTGAAAAAGTAAGGATAACCTTCGTGGCATCTCCCTCGAATGCTGGACGTTCTCCCAAAGTTCCGCAATCTCAACCGTTCGAGGTTACTCTAATCGTCGCAAAACAATATACAGCGGAAGTCCTTTTATGTTCGCGTTTTCCCCGTGCGCTGCAAGAGCAGAGAGAATTGAATTTTCCCGGAGTATATGTTCGTTGTTTTGGCACGTAACGCACGTGACGTGAGGTACAAAAGCTGTGCACTGTTTTGCTAAACTGTCTTGCTCGCGACGTCTTCATCCGGCCGTTATCGCACAGATTAGATTAGTGTAGTGACACAAAGGTACCGTAAAGCAGCAAACAGAACAAGTGACATTAGTGAGTTTTAGTGCATCGTGCACAGCAAGTTACAAATGTGGCAGAGAACACTTAATATTTTCAATTTGCTGGCAAAATTTAAGTAAAACGGTTCGGGGCGACGTCTGGTGGCAAATAAGCCCCGATCATGCAACAGAGTGATCTATGGCTGCGTTCCAGAACTCACCCGGGTCGACCCGAGAGTAGGGAGTAGCTACTCTCCGCGTTCCAAAACCTACTCAATGACGTCGCGACCCCCGTTCCAAAAGCGGGTTGCCTACTCGAGAGTAGCTACCCGAGGTCGACTCGCTCTACCCCCTATCAGACGGGAGTAGGTAAGGGCAGTGACGTCAGAGCTGTCGTCTGCACTGAAATCTACGGTCGTCTGTTTTTGCTGCTGCTTGTCTCGGCAGCATCATAAAGGATGCAGGAAAGTTCCAGTGCCGATTTTGCGACCTGATGTTTTCTTCAGTGCAACATGCACGGAACCATACATGCAACATACATCAGGTCGTTGCATGTGAGGGTCGAAACCTCTTTCTATGCGTTTTGGAGCTAGCTGCGGACGAGAACAGCGCTACCCTTTCTCGGAACGTGCGGTAAATACCCCTAATTCGTCGCGTGAATGCTTTACGAACCCACGCAAGTGTCCCCATACCAAAGTCAACAGCGTCACACTAAAGCGAAGCAGCCGACAGCGGTTCTTCTGTCGCGGGGTCCAAATGACAATGTCGTCTGCTGTAGCCATGTTGAGAATCGTGCTCGCGCCCGTTCCACAACCTACCCGAGGGTTACCCTACCCCCATGGTCACGTGGTACAACTCTGTCACGTGACCAACTCCTACTCGAGGGTTAGTTGTGGAACGCACCCTATATGTTCCTGACTGACTTGCTGCTCCTGATGGCTACGTAGCCAGCACGTAGCCAACTTTTTTCGCTTTAGCCTCAGTGTTGTCCGCATGCAATGTAGTTTTCCGCCGTACTTGACGAGCAATGCGCAGTTGTGACCATTTCGGCACGGTGTTGCCCAAAATTTTCAATTTTAATTTTCTAAAAACTATGAGAGCAAATGGGACGAAAAGTGTGACGTAGGAGTACTGGGGGCTCAGGCTATCGAACCACCTATCACGACATGATGATTACAATGATTAGGACAAGACAAAAAAAAAAGCCAGGGGGAACCGAGGGTCGGATATAGGCTATCCCTGCAGAGATGATGAATAATACCTTACAAAATAATGCATTGCGGGTAACGCATTACGCCTCGGTAATGATGAAAATCATCGAAGCTGTTTTTCCCGGCCACTTTTGTCACCGACAAAGTGGAGGTAGAGCAACAACTCCTTCTGCGCTGCGAGTACCTCTTCCACGGTTGCGCATTGAGACTGCGCATGCATACTGCTCCCATGTCTCAAGGATATCATTCATACGCATCAAGTTCTCAGACACCCTTGATTAATACCACGGGTAATGTGTAACTAAGGAAAATCACTAATCACGTTTATTCACTGTACGCGGCTTCAAACACCACATAGGACACTGTTAGTCTTCTGCGGAAAAACTGTAATGCCATAGTAATGTCAGTACTTGATGAAAGTAACGGTATCACTAATGCATGGTGAGGAATGAGTGATATAATGTAGTAAAACAATGAGACTTTACAAAAGTGTAATGACTAATTAGAAAATAAAACAACTTCCCCCAACTGTGAGGCTATCGCAGTGCACCTGTTCCAACTGAGAACTGAGTAAAGCAACAGGATACGCCCAACACAGAAAAAGCAAAAGCGAGAAATTAGGAGAGAAAACACAAGGACGACCATCCTAAACAATGGAACTGTCTACACCACGGAGCCTGTAACGTAGAGACAATGGAGAGTCAGCTGATATATACGCAGGTTTACATCCACGAAACGAGCTCACATATGACGTATAGGCTGCACATATCCAAGCAAAAGCGTTGCTCACACGCGCCATCTCTGTGCGCAAACATGTATGGGCAAGCAAAGCGATTAAAGCACCCTTCGACATCCCGCCGTCGGGGGTAACGAACTTTCTTCTCCGCTGATATCGGTCGCGCATGCAGTGCATCAGGCAATGCCGGGCTTCCCCTTTCGCTGTCATTGTTCCAGGCCGCATCGTCGTAGACGGCGCACAACGTATCGCGTATCACGCGTCTAGGCTAACGGCCTCGTAAGAGACAGTATCTCGCCTTTAATTTATCGGTCACTAAATATCTGTGAGATACGGCACGGACCATACATTATTTGACGCTGTATACGGCAGAAGGAGAACACACGGGCCCGGAGGGGAACACATCGTGGTATTCATCGGACTAGTAGCATTTTAGAAAAAAAAAAAAAAAAGAAACGAATGCGGAGCGTGATATATTGGATATACACGACGACTCAAGGCTCGCAGTATCTCAAGAAAGTGATTAGCGTCTTGAAAGTGTTCCGGAGCAGCTGCTAGAACGACGTCTGTTTTTGTTTCTTTTCTCCCACTCTCTCTCTCTCTCTCTGTCTGTCTCTACACACACACGCACACATACACAGATCAAACGAAATGTAGGAATCATTGGGGTTTTAATAATCCAAAGCACGGTATCCAAACAGCACACGAAGAAGTGTGTCGTAAGGGGTTTAAACCTCAACCACCAACCACGGCGGAGCGATCGAGGGGCCGTGCACCAACCCTGTCCAACCCCCGAAAAGAATATAATATATTCATGTATTCATGTGGCGAAAGAAAGAAAGGGAAAACATGCGTTCTGGCATTATAGTTACGTACCAGCTCCCGTGGCACAGTGGTTAGGAAGATCGCTTTCCACGCCGAGACTGGGAGCTGACACAGGTTCGAATCCTGTCACCGGCTGTGCTGTCTGAGGTTTTCCCTGGGTTTTCCGAAGACTTTCCAGACGAATGTTGGCACAGTTCCCTCTGAAGTCCGCCCAGGACGGATACAAACCCCCTCTCCTCCATGCTTGTCCTCTCTCCATCTGTCCACCTCTGTACGCCGCTCATAGCCACAGTTGCTTCGCGGCGCTAACATAGAATTAAAAAAAATATATATATATATAGTTACGTGATACACGTTGGCCGAATCCGAGCGTTTCCAAATACGCTCCACGCCATAACCTTTATACTTCTTTGGGGTTGTAAGGTTAAGACAACGAAAAACATTCCTTCTCGCTTATCAGAAACGTCCGCACATATAACATTAATAAACCGTAAATCCGTCAGCATTTCTCCTCTCGAATATCTGGATCAGACATCTGGCTGCTCTACGAGGATTGTAATATCGTTCAGCGACCATACCAAATTTCGCTGTTGCAATTCCAGCAGCTGCGTATAGGGCGCCATATGGCGGGACCATTGCGGGAAGAATGCGCCACGGTGGGCACAAGAAAGCGCATGCCTCACTGTGAAATGCACTCGTTCGGAACAGATAACCGACACAAAGCGATAGTACTCGTGATAGTAGATCTAAACAGTTGCAGCTCGACCAAGAAGCATTGTTGTGTCACCGTTCGATGGCAATATAGTATTCGTCGTTCCGTGCCATATTGCGCGCCTACTTAGACGTACTTTTGTGGTCACCACATAGCACGCCATCACATGGAGCAGCCATGCAACTGTTTTGTGTTTTGCACGTAAAGTATCACACGTACAAAAGAAGGCATTATGAATATATTACTGTGAACCGGAAACTAACAGCAAGAACGACGCACAACAGGTAATACTAATTTACATAAGCAGCTAAAGGGCGAGACTGCATACACCTTTTTCTCATGGACGCCGCCATACTGAAAGCGAGTCTCGCCGGGGGGGGGGGGGGGGGGCACGTTAAAAACAGTTGATCACCCTAGCTAGAGAGAAGGAAAGCACACGGACTGGTATCGGCTTCCCTCCTTTCTGGCTTGTGCTGGCTGCGATAGCGCTAGGTGTGAATCTGCCTGCCTGAAAATGGTGTATAGGACGAAGGGGCTTGGTTCGCCACGTGACAACTGCTCCGCGCGTTCACAACGTCACTGCGATAACATTAGGTAGCAAGAGATAAGACCGCAGCGTGTTCTGCAACAAAGAAAATGAGCTCCTGCGAAAGGACGACAAGTGCAGGTGACCTGCAGCCGCGCGCGATGCCTGTGTTCCGCACACTTTTCAAAAAGCCTCCTCTCTCGGAAAGAGTATGTAAGAGAACGACGGATTGAGGAGGGTACGTCGTGACGTCACCTATCCCCCTGGCAACGCCAATCGTGACGTGAATCGTAGAAACATGACGTAGCTCGTGACGTAGACCGGGGAGCTGAAGCAAGTATAAGCAGCTCGTGAGCTGAGAAGGAACGAAGAGAAGAGGCAAGGAGATTTGCTGATGTCACACGAGGGGATCGTGCGGGCCGTCCGAGGCTGCTTTCTCAGAGTGTATTTTTTCTTTTTGTTTTTAATTTGATCTCACAGTGACAGAACACAGCACAGCGAAAATATCGTGGAATCTCCTCATGGACAGCTCGGCGAATGAAACAGGGCCACGAGCCATGTTAAATGTCACGTCATTGCTCCTTTAAGTAGATTCGCGAGCATTCGTGAGTTCAACGCGAGTATACGTAATAGTATAGGTAAATATTACAGTATAACAAACATTATCTATAATAATATTACGGTATAATTACGTACAAATAAACAGTGTTGGTAGTGGAAAGTACACGTAAACAAAGTCAGCTACTTTGTGATTTAATTGCCTGAAGGAATAACGGGTACTGTGCGCAGGGTTCCGTTTCTTTTGTCCATTGTTCCGGGAAACTTGAATGGGGTTTCTCTGTCGGACCTCATTTCCTTACATCTGTATGCAGTTATATGTGGTATGTGTACCTTGCATTTCTTTTTTCCTTTTTGACACTGTTTCATTTCCAACTATAAAACATAGAAGCATGGTGACTACGCTACGGTATGCATACACGCTAATGTGCGCGCTGCAACGATACTATTCGTGATGTATGTCACATTTACAAAACACATCAGTTCATTATTGTGATTGCAATATTAACCATTTATAATTATTGTTAAGTAGGGCATAATGAGAGTAGGAGAAGTTGCGAAATGTTTAATGAAATAAAGTGTGGAAGTGAAAAACACCGTTCAGGAGCTTCGATGCGCGACACCTACAGATGACAATGCCGATAATGATTCTGCCTCACGCTCACAAATGACATAATTGCATATATGACGTACCCTAAATCAAAATGGCACTATATGAGACAACTGGTGGAAAGAGAGTATAGTTCGGAGTTAACGACACACTTGACCATATTGGGAAGTTCCACGTGATCGATAATTTGTGCGAAACCTTCTGACGGAAAGCAAGATCTATGCGTGATTAAATATTTGACCTCAATTACACTGGCCGAAATGGAATGCTACCACTCAATCAAGTGCAACATCAGCTTATAAGGAACGTAAAAACTGCGCCGTCAACTGCCACGTCACCAATTCGCTAAAATAAACATAAATGGAGGGAAGCAAATTAGACGACGATTACACTCCAGCATCTACATAAGCATACGATAAACAAAAATAACCAGACATGTAATGGCAGAATCAACAACAACAACAACTTCATTTCGAGATGATGGATGGGGAGTTTCATCAGAAAAACAAATTGAACGTTCTAATTTTCGAACAAGTATCGTCGCAGATAGTGAACACCGAACCCACTTACAGCGATACAGCGTCGGTGCCACACGAACCACGGTATACGTAACCGGCATAAGTAAAGGGGATGAGTGACAGGGTTACGATTCTGTTATCGGCCATCAGCCCCACGGCGGCCGCGCTCCATATCTGTGACAGGCTTTACCTCGAGGCGAGATGCAGGGCAGGGTGGCGGGCACTAGAACTCGTCCCGTGAAAGTGGTCCAGGTGCTGACCGAGGAACGTCCCGCACTCGATCCCACAAGGTTTGCAGGCATCCACTACTCTGACCGCAACATGACTCAACGGTGCGAGGCACGACGTGCGAAAAATTTCTGATGCACTGCGGAGTTCATTTATTGAATTTATACGTCAAATTATTCGCCCCTTTCGATGGAGCTCACACACGTGATGTCCGAGCCGATTTTTTGATCGCACCTTATCAATTAATTTACCTCGCAAGTCACTACTGTGAGGTGAGAAATATAGAGGAGCAAGTTGTACGCTAGAGAGTGTGTATTAGGAGCTGGAGGATCGGACCTGTAAAGTAATAATAATAATAAGTTTATTCACATTAATGTGAAAAGGGGTAAGCAAATTAGTCAATTATGACTAACCAATTATCTTAATTAATTACATTCTCATACGTAATTCTAACAGTAAGTTAATTATTTTTGAGGGTGCTTCGCAATGCACTTGCAGTTACTTTTGGAATTATAAACATTGAATCGCTTCAGTGATTTCCGCAATTTTTCTTGATTCACGATTCACATGCGCGGGACGGTGCGATTCAAAAAGTAACTTCGCACACGTTCCACAGCGGTTGAAATCGGAAGCCAACATTCCACCCGACGATGGCAGTGATCTGCACTTTCGCTCTTACGCAGGGTTCCATGCCATTGATCCAGCCGCAGGGCGGCATCTGTTCTGCAAAAGGGTCCCCTTCAAGGTCGGTCGAACGGTTTCTTCAGGCGGACGCGTTGGGCGCAGCGCACTAGCATTTCTTTTGATTCTTTCGTTGCCCCGTAATCAGCCTCGCGCACCTCCGTCTCCTGATCGTCGTGCAGCTGGCTCCGTCGCGGCCATATGGAATGGTTCCTCCCTATTAAAGATGCCTCTCGGCCCCGAGTAACGGGTGCGCGTCGCGTGATCCTGAATTTCCGCCCGTTCGCGGCCAACGAAAATCTCCGCAAACGGGTGTGAAGTGTAAAGTGAGTCTCGGGGCAATCAGTTCTTCGGCGCGACAACATTTGCACAGGGTAGTGTATTTTGATCGCTTTTCAGTCTCACAGCGTATTCCCCGTGTTCTCGTCAGGTGGTGTTTCTAATGGTTCTTTTATACCCCCCGGAGAAACGCTCTTTCCCTTTCTGATAAGTTTATTGAGGCCATGCTCACGTATTCTTCTCCTCTCTCTGCTATCGGGAAAGTTTCCCAAATGTCTCTGTTCCTGCTAACTTGCCTTTAATCAAAGTGTCGTCATAGGAAGCATTGCAGCAACACGAGGCGACATGTTGCGGCAGACCAGCGGCATGGCCGAGCGGGTTAAGGCGTCTCGCTCGTCGGTGGTAGCCAAGGTCGTGCTGAAGACTGGGAGGTGGTGGGTTCGAATTCCACCACCGGCTGTGCAGTCTGAGATTTTCGCTAGGTTTTCTGAAGGCTTTCGAGACGACTGTCGGCGCAGTTCCTCCTGAAGTCGGCCCAGGACGCATACTAACCCCCATGTCCCCCACTCCTTCCTGCTGTCCTCTGTCCACATCTATACGCCGCTCATAGCCACAGTCGCTTCGCGGCGCTAACAGGAAATCAAATAATAATAATAATGGGTCGCTGGTATTGTCTCGAGTGCGCCAGAATGTTAGAAGAATCCGTCCGAAGGTTGGATGCTTCCGTTCCCTTCATTCCGTTCCGCAATTTTACCTCGCACCTGGAGATCTCAGCGTCGTTGCAGATTAACTTGGGTTTGTCAGTTGCAACCCAAGCAGCGCAATGTACTGAAAGTCGAGTTCAATAGGGGTGGACGGGTACGTGGAAGACCTTGAACGAACTGGTGAAACTAAAGAACATTGATAAGACACATACCGTCCACCCCTATTGCACTCGACTTTCGGTACATTGTGCTGCTTGGGAAGCGCGCTGATTTCAAGATTATGGCTCCACCTCAGCTCTGAAAACTGCACCAATTCAATTCGGCTCCACGTCTCAGAAGGAAATTTTGTTTTCCAACGAGTTTATTCGACGCAGCAGATGTACGAATAGGGTCAGGCTTTTCCTTTTTTTTTGGTTCATCATTTTCCCAGATTCGGGGTGGCGGTGGGGAGAAAGGTAATCGGGTGCTAATTTGTAAATATACAATTCCGGTGAAATGGGGACTACTCGTACCGCACTTGATGATATATTTGCAGTATATTTGCAAAACGAACATAATTCGCGGTTTATAGTGACAAGCACCACATGTTGGAGCATCATATGTATTCCGAATAGTTTATTGTTGCACTCTAACAATATTTTTATCCTATGTGCGTGCGAATTGCCAGTGCATATTATACAACGTGATACGCGACTGCAGTTCAGAGAGTAATCGAGTTTATCCCGAATTAGTCCTAAACTGGTTCGGGAGAAAATGATCGGGAAGAATGCGTGGTTTAGCCCGAGAAAGTCCGACCCTATGTATGAAGGACCTGCGCATAACCACCAAGTGAATGCCCCCTTGAATATCATTATATTTTTATCCGTGAAAAAGAAAGAAGAAAGCGATACGACTCATACCGAAGGAACTGCATATGGTCGTCGTGTCGGTAACGGTACCGGGCAACTGTACTCCACAGAATACTACGAATTCCTGCAACACAGAATAGTCGATCGCCCGATCGACACTTTCACTTTCTGGGTTTCGGTTTTGCGCAAACCAAAGGCAGGGCAATGCGAGATGTTCTGCATATGTCTTTCCACTATATTCACCGTTTTTGAGCGATCACATTTCTGAAGTGGGTCTGCGTGCTTGATACTGGTTTCTTCTTTTAAAGAAAGAAAAATAATCGAGGCTCTTATCCGTCACTACTCCTATCTAATCCATGCGTTATTCTATCATCCATGCGTCGCTGTGCTGTTCTGCCCCCATAATTACCCAGAAATCGGCTCGCTCACGTTTCTCCACGTTTTGTCCGTGACGTGGAAAGGAAAATTGGTTATAGTTGCAAATTCTGTGCACCAACATCGCTGGCGTAAACCGCAAAGTAAGATATCAAAGTAAGAGTTGACTTCATCATGGACGATCTGACCCCATTAGGCATAAGATGTTAACGTGATATCAACAAAAATAACTTGCGGGACAAATGGGAAAAGTTCTTGATTGAAAACCATCCAGAGGATGTTGTGGTAAATTGCAACGACGAATTTTATTCTCAAGAACATGAATGTGTCATTTGAAGGTTTACAACAGATTTTCTGTGAATCATTCAGCAGGCAGCACTAGAAATCTCTTTTACGTGTCTCCCGGGGGAGCGGGGGCGGTAATATATAAAAAATGTCATGCAGAGACTCGGCCACAATAAAAAATAATGATTTCCAATTATTATGAGCGTCGATCGCTCATGTGATACTCAGTTTTGAATGTAATACGAAGACGTAAGCACGCTTGGTACGTATTTCAGAAGTGGCAGATCGTTATCACATATTTGTACAAGTTGGCTTCAGCTGCTTGGAACTACGTTTACTTCTCCCATCCACTTAACGCTTTGTTTTCCTTTACAGAACGTGTGTTTCCATGTGCACGCATTTAGATAGTTTTTAGTGCACATTTCTCCTAGCCCCTAAGCAATCAGTGTCAACCTCTTCCGTTTTGTGAATGGGGTTGAATGGGCTGCCACAAAATTATTAAGGCGACTCGCTGATGACGAACAATGAACTCGCGTGTGCCCTTGTTGCTTGATTTATTTTATGATCTAGTCTCTATTATATTGCTTTAAACCAGCCTCTTCACTCTGCAATGTTACACAGCACATGTAGACCTCACAGAACGCCGAATATATCTCACGTGCTCTTTCTCCTCCCATCTTAGAACATACTAGAACTTGCAACATAAGAACGAACTCAGGAGCAGTAGTGCATTTACCCGTATGCGTGACTGCCAGCAGATCCTTCTCGTTCAAGTGCTCATCAGACTCCAAGAACAGAAATACTGCAATCGGAACGGAAGCCAGACACGAGACCACAATTGCCACGAGAGCACTCTATGCCTCAACCATCGCTATCCTATGTATAGGCCTCAACCCTCAACAGGTACCACTAGCCACGTCTGCACACTTCACATGTTTTCAACGCTCGACGCGGTGCACATCGAGAAAAGACGACAGCGTTTTCCACTCCGAAGCACCGCTTCAAAGTCGGACCACTGCCTCTATGCAGACGGGATAGGCTGGAAGCACTCCGCCTGTGTACATGGGAGCTAAATGCACATACGTCGTCACGAACACAGCCGTTTTCAACCATATATCTCCGGGAGCACGTCTCGCCATATTTCTTTTGACGTCTTATAGAGCTGACTGGAATGGGTTTCTCTAGTGCCCGATTCGACGTCGAAGTCCGTCAATAACTCAATACGCAATATTACTCGGCTTTGCTTTTAGCGCTGTGTGCTCATCTCTACGCAGTGTGCTTTTATCATACGCGGCGCTCCGCGCGGTAGAATGCCGTAGTCGTGTAGATGGGCTTCAGCGCACGGAATCAGGTAGATCTATACGTAGTTCCTGAAATTGGCCAAGTTTCGGGAGAGCTCTTATTTGTAATGCTGACTGCGAGGAAGTGTGACGCCTTCCAGGTTTCTTTGCCTGCATGAACAAGAAACAACATTACGTTTGTCATGCTACGCAGAATATTTAAAAGTACGGCTGTAATTAACCTAGCACTAGAGATGGCGGCTGGCGAAACGAAAGATCGAGGGATAGACCGTCGCCGGAGGCCCTAATGTCCTCACAACTGCTATTCGACAGAACATCCATGCTTGGAGTGTAATGCCTACAACACTTTCCCCACAAAAATGTCACCAAAATGTTGTCCAAATGCTGAATCAGTATGTTGCGCCAACGTCATCTAGACTAGACAAGGCCCATTCTCAGTGCTCGCTCCCTCCTCAGCCACGTGACACATAAAACCGTCGTCTCGGCAGCACGCTTCAGACTACCGCCGCGAGCGTTTTTAAATATATAGAAATCCTGTGGTTCCTGTGAAACCCAGAAGTGGCTAGAACCGGCATGTCTCCATAGCGACGGGCACTGAAGGAAGCACGGCTGTGGTTGGAGGGACTACTAAGGATCAGTAAATTCAAGTAGCGAACAGGCCTTCTTCAGCGCAGATGGCGTTGCTTGTGCAAACAAATGCAGTTGTCTGATGAAGACTGCGCACTGTCACAGGAGACTATATCATTTGTCACGATTGCTCGCAGACAAAGCGCGCCTGGCTTCCGTCCATGGGGCGATGTCGTGTCACGAAACGAAAGAAGTACAACAATCATCCCACATGAGCTGCTCATCCGTTAAAACTCGTCGTCAGCATGTGGAGAGGAGACGTCCAGGGAGAAGAGTTTGCTCGCATGATTTTTCCGCGTTGTGTCGCATGTCTTCGTGACAGATACACCGAGTACGCCACAAACAGTTCTGCGAATATCCGTCCGTTATGTGCAGTTTGCTTTCGAGACAACTGCAGCAACATGCCGGCACGTCCCACGCCGCGTAGCGCTGCAGGCAGTTGACTAGTTTGCGGGATTCTGGTACTACGACTGTCATATCCGCCGTTATGCCGCATGTCGAGCCAACAAGACGTGCTGTACATACACGACATAAACTGTGAATAAAATTCCTTAAAACATATCCGGACACAGCATGCAGCCTTTGATACAACCTGCTTTGGAAGACAGTTCCTCCTTGTCGGAACCTTCATTTTTTCATTCAATTCCAATGATGAATGCGTATCGCCCACCTCTACCTTCTGCGTGAGAAATATGGAGTAAGTCACTCGGTAAGCACTTTAATCACCACCATTTCTTTATACCAAGTCGTTAACCTGACTACCAAAACGCACTACGCGAAGTGATTCATTCGACAGATGCATAAATATCGCAGAATTCGATTTAAAAAAATTGCGACCGTGCGCAACCGTGGCAATGCCCGCAACTAGCCGTCCGAGTCGCTTTGACGTCACTACGGTAGAGCCCGCTGACTGGTTTGCAGAAACGTCGTATGATACAGAGGGAGAGAACTGGGCATAAACGAAAAAAGATAAACGAAAAAAAAAAAAAAACTAGAAATGTGCAAAGCGCTGGCCCCGACTGGTTCGCGGTCTCTCCTGTAACCGTAATGACATCACCGGTGACGTTTTTCTTCCTCCTCCTCCTCCTCGTTTTGCCGTGCAAAGCGAGTTGAGGGGAAACGCGAAGTCGATGTTCCGGGGCGTTTTTTTTTTTTTTTTTCGAAGGAAAATGTTGCATACAGAGATTTTGTGCGAGTGTGTGTCGTTATCAAATCATGTCACATCCTTTCATGATGCGTCAGAAACAGAGAACCTTTTGAATTGAATTCTGAACTTCTATAACGGGGTCCTCTGAAATCCTTGTTGTTCTTTTTTTTTTTCCTTTTGTTTGAGGTTTTCACGCACCTGCCTGGCAGATTGATAATTGTGAATTTCCGACTACTTTTGTTCAATGAGACACATCACCACGTGCCTCCGTATGCAATCCTGGAATATTTGCTATCTTTCCTTGTACGTTGATGGTATGAACCATACAGTGGCATGATTCGGTGGGTGCACAAGCAACCGTTCCCTCTTCTTTTTAGCAATCCACAACTGGACACTTCCTCAGTATACCGATCCAGTACGCAGCCATGTAAACAGCGCACAAAATAAATGCTGACTTCGCACTTTTGTGAAACTTCGTAGTTGCAAGTACCTCTGCTACGTGGAACAGTGAAGGTGCCACGTATATACGCCAAAATCCGTAGAGGTGTTACGAAAATCACTTACAGTCTAAGGAACTGTAGGAACCTGTCGCCTTACCTGCGGCAGTCTGTCACAGCTGTTTTCACAGCATTTTCAAATCGATCTTTTTTTTTTTTTTAATGTCTGCATATTTTCAGCGAGGAGGACGATACCAAGACAAGCAAGAAACGCACACACACAAAATTTCGCAAAAATTTCTACAGCTCGAAAATGACGTACTATTATAAGGAAATACACGGGTTGGTTTACTCGAATAATGGAATGGCAGGCGCAAATCAGCACAGTCAAACGGCACTGCTTGATTATAGCCAGATTGCTATGACCAAATGGGCGACAGTTTGGCGTGAACTCTACGGCAAGTATAGGTGCGTTGGTGAAGCACACCTTGAAAGGTGAACGATGCGACGTAAAATGAAACTCACACGGTACAAGCGCCATTTCTCGTGCTTGTCCTGGTACATAGGTCGTATTTCGTCGCACAGCGCACCTTTCATAATGAAGCAGCCGCTAAAATTCCAGTGAACACGAGAAAGCACCGAATCGTCCAACCAGTATTCATTAGGCAACGCCGAGTGCAGAAGCTTCTCCCAGCTACTTCTACTACGGCAGGTGAGAGTTTCCAAGGAGTCATCGCATTGGAGACACTAACGCGCACCTGTCGATCCACTGGATCGAGACAGGTGCACGCTTGTGGTGTCACCTGATTCGTGGGATCCATACGACACAGACGACGTTCCGTTTCGTCTGTACGCTCGCCACGTGCAAAGCTACCCGCATAACGAGCAATCTGCAGACCACGTGTCGCTACTCAAGTCAAGTATGATGTTTAGGTGGAAATCTCCTCCAAGGGAATATATGTCGAGTTCGGCTGTTCTTACGTAGGAGCTGTGATGGCGATGCTTCCGTACTGCTGTGATCAGTAAGTAGGTGGGTGGTGTGCATGGCGTCCACTGTCCACGTCTCTACGGATTTGCAGAAGGAAGCCGCATAGACCCCGACAGCCATAGTTAAGCTGCCATGTGAATGACGGCAAGTAAGAATGCGGCACGAAGTGTTGTGTCTCATTTTTTTTCGCCTGCCCCCACAGCTGAAAAAGCTGATTCGCCCCAGACACGAGAGAGGCAGCCGCCCCGGGGTGTCTTTCCCAGAGGGGACGCCGAACGGGCAGAGGAAGATCATGCGGTTAGACACACATTTTTGTAATTCACCGTTATGGTTTTTGTAGAGCATTGGAGGCGCAAACCACGTATGCAATTGAAAAAAATAATAATAATCAGCGTGTCACATGCTGTGTGCAGCCAAAGCCGCAAGTGCCTATAGATATACGATTTCCACTGCGGTCTCAACTAATCCCTGAGTAGGTCCTGGTTTCCATTTGGAGTGCATGAGCTATGAGCAATAAAAGAAATCTTACATGGTGCTTGTGTGGACGGCTGGTAGCTATCAGTCGCTTCACCAGGTGTAGTATGTATAGAAGGAGAAGCTTCATGCTGACGATATCCGTGATGATGGTGTTACAGCTAGAATGGAAAAGGGCTCCAATGATTACAGGGGCAACATTCGTATCTGAGATGAGTGCGAATAACATTGCCAGTCTCAGCATCCGTACGGTGTCCGCCCACGCAAGATCCCCACCCGCGAACGCGCTAGTTGAAATAGGTACATCCGCACATCCGTGATCGATCCCCATTTGTATAGGAGAAATATGCACGTGACGCAAGTGTCGCGCCACAAACATTTGTACTTCTGAGCACGCTTCTCAGGAACATTACGTCACAGTTGTCCACCGATACCAGTTGAATGCACAGCAACACAACGGATGACACATTTGAACACGCCAGCATTTTGAAAGCACTAACTGGCACTTACGACACGGGCAAACTTTATATAATTACTAGTCTAGTCGACGCTAGCGTAGCGCAAGAGCAAAGCAGGCACCACAGGGGTGACATAAAAACGCCATTTTTGTAACTACCCTTTTCGCAAAACCACATCTTGTCCTGGTCACACGTCATAGGCAACGTCATTTTGAGGTCACGTGACTTTGTTTACATGTCGTTTTAGCACTTGCAGAGATATTTCCGTCAGCATAAGGCAAAGAGTTGAAGGTATTTTGCCAACGTAAACTATACAGTGCCTTCTTCCACGCAATGATAGTTCATTTCTCCCCAGTTTAAGTAGATCTCATCGGCTCAGTGCCTCTTAACGCGTGGGCGTCATCACATCTTGGGACGTGGTCAGCAGTGCGGGGCCTCATGTACAAAAGTGCGCGTTTTGCTGCGAGGTTATCGGGTAACAATAATTACGGGGGTCCAAAGACGTCCAAAACGGCGCACAGATACAGCAGACGCGTTGTTTACACACGGTTTGGCTATGGCGACATAGCTTGGCCGCCGATTACGGGCGCGGCCATATTTAAGGTCACGTGTCCAGAATGGCTTGTGTTCGCCCAGCACGCTTTCGTGTTAAGCAATGGATAGGAGGGCACCTGTGTTTGACATCCAACGCTAGCTTTCCATTTTTCATTCCTCCCACGTCACTGGTCGCACTGGAGTGTATCGTCACGCTGTGACGTGTAAAGTAACGACGCTTTTAAACTGCACATGGCGCGCACGCTTTCAACCTCGTTCATCCTACATCACGGGGTTGAAAGCGAGACCACCCTTTGGAAAGCGCACGCAGGTGTCTACTAGGTAAGAGCAGCGCTCTGTCTGGAATGCTTCAGTATCGCATTCGACGCTCATTTCGGGTAGAATACTTCGTCCTAGATGTGATATTTGGGAGCTTCTGTCGCTAATTTTGAGCGAGGATTCGAACAAATATCTAGTTATTTCTCGTTATCGTGGTCATGAAGACATAGCGAAGGACATTCATGCCTCGTGATTTGTCAAAAAAGTGCCTTCTCACCATCTTTATTAGCATTTGTGGTCCCCCTCGAGAACTCCTACATTTTCAACTGCAAGACGAAAATTCCGACAGCTTCTTTTCTGACGTCACAGTTGAGTGGGGAATTCGCGATTCCAGCGAAGCCGTGGCCACCTGGAGGCGATTTCGAAAAGCTGCGAGTGGAGGTCCGAGAGCGCGTCTGGACAGGGAAGCGGTACGGCAGTACACATTTCTCTTGCTTGTGGACAGATTGCCGGCAAGAAAGAATGTATCGAAATCGAAAAGAGGAATGCATGTTCACTACTAATTTCTTCGCAGCCTGTTGGAAATGCCTCACGCTTTATTTTAATAGTTTAATCAAAAAGAATGGAACGGAAGTCCCATGTGTTGAACCATCGCACGAGTTTCCCGTTCAACTCTGTCATCACGATTTTATCTTAATATTAATCTTTGTAATACAGAACGAGGAACCTGCATTTCTTTGTCGTGTTGACATGTATGCATCTTCAGACCTCAGGCAAAGTAAACAATATCACCGTACTAATGAAACGTAAACAAGCATCCACTATGGATGTTCTCTGGGAGAGAAAGCTTCTGTCTGGTGCAGCACACCTATCAACGAATGACTGGCAAAGAGAAAAATATCACAACAAGATGTATGTGAATACTAAGAGGAGCGCAGAAAAAGAATACTCCACTTTGCCAGAGCATCTCTTCCAGCGCTGAGATGTTCACCGCACAGCATATGGCATGTTAAATACTTGCACAAGTATGGTGTACAAGGTGTCAGACATACGCATGTGTGCCAAGGGTTTTCAAAATATGTATTGTTGACATATACCTTTGACACACAGTAACAGAGCTCTGCAAACATCAGGCTCAGAGCTAACGTCACATGAGCATGTCTTGTGGTCACCACGCCAAACCAATTGTTAATTCTCTTGACCTCTTGCAAATGACAATGTGAACATTAACTTGTGCATAACGATTTTTTATGACTACTTGTGTCTCAAGGTTCCGACAACACGTATCTAATTAAGAACACTATACATGGTGTTCAAAATTAAGCTTTCACTAGCACTTTATAAATAGGCGAACAAAAGAAAACTGGTGCTACTTTTCCTGTTCCTTGAGTAAGAAACAGGTGCTAAATAATTAGCAGCACCTGTTTCTTACACAAGTAGCGTAAAGTTATCATCCGGTTTCCTGTCATCGCTGTGTTTGCGTAGCGCTCGTGAAAGCTTAATTTTGAACACCCTGTACACTTCCAATGGAGCTGTTGTTCCCTTGCAACAGTCATATGTAAATACTACAGGACTACCGGACGAGAAACGGAAACATGGTATTGCCTTGCAGACTAGTAATCCACATTCGAAAACACATGCTATGTCACTGTTCTTAGAAACTCATCCTTGCCTTGCCTTCTTAGATTCTGAAATACCTCCTTTGTTCGCTCGTTCGCTTTTTCCCTACTTCTCTGAGTTGAACTGCACAGTATGGGATGACCAGCAGACAAAACTAATTCCGCTTTCATGAAACATGTCAATTTGTGAGTATTAAAAACTGAAACAGATGAACATAATTCGGCCGACACCGTATTCCGTACACCTGTAGTCCGTTGGAATCGCGAATAAATATTTTCTCCTTATTTTTATGAAACGCAGCTGTGTGTGGCGTGGCTCTTACGTATCATGCAAATGCTGTAGACACATTACAGACACTGTCTACCATTCTCACTATGAGGAGACAAAGCCTGCAGGACCGAGTATGACGTTACAAGAAAACATCGACTAAAACTGAAAAAGTCGTTTCGTTGTGCCATGGAATGAAGGGTCATGTTGCGTCACTTTTGTGTACATATGGTGTTCGATGTATTGTAAGTATTGCGACAGAAGATATGATGCATAAGAGACTTCTTTCAAGCAAGACAGAAGGACCAGTTCCAACCAGGCCTTTCTACTAAATATACCCCCCCCCCGCCCCACCCACCCACCCACCCATGCTCGTCGCACAGCTGACATGAATAAGACGATTACGACGACGGAGATGAATCTATATTCTACGATATAAGTTCAATCCAATCGCTGTCAATGATGAACAGCACAGTGTCTCAAACGTATATACAGAAATCGCTACGACACACGTTGCTCACTCGTTGAGCGTCGAAACCACAGAAATAAATACCCAGTCATGAACCTCAGAGCTCACCAATGCCCTGACACGCGTAACTACAAAATCAATCTCCCGTGCAGTATGCGGAAATATACCCTAACAGTTTTTACCACAGTGGAGGCGCAGCCGTTTCGCATTCAAAACTTTGTCGGTTTCCGCTTCGCCATTTTTACACGCTTTCCCTTTTTTTTTTTCGCACACAGGCCCGCGTGTGTGTGTCCAACCTATATAACTTCCTCAATGAGGACATTCTTGCGCCCTCTTCTCGAGCGACAGTCCCCACTTTAACCTGAGACTTCCGCAAAAACAAAATAGAAAAAAATGAAAGCGGCAAAGCTTGACCCCGTATAAACGGTACCTTGGAGCCCCCCTCCCCATAAAAATGAATCCACTTAAAAAAAAAAAAGTCCATCAAAGACGTTTTCTCCCGTTTGTCGCGCACCTTTTGTACCTGTCTTCCAGGTCTTTACTTTCGCCCAGGACCTTGCGGAAACCGTCTCCACTTCCTCATACTTTCGCCGGGGATGCGGAAATAGTCAATGGTCTTGGGATGTGTGCGCTATGGGGGAAGGTGGGGGGGATGTTTAACAAAAGCGGGGTGGGGGGACTGACACGAATCCAGAACAAGGTCAGCGTTCTTTTGGCAACGGGAAGATCACAGGAATACAGGGGCGGATCGGGAGACAAAACTCGGAGAAAGCGGGCCCCGTAAACGTTTTTGTTATGCCAGCAGCTGGCTGAGTATGATCCATCGCTGCGTCTTCACGGCAGGTACGCGGAACTTTATGGGCCATTGTTGGAGCGACCGCAAGGGATCTGCTTATAAGCATGCAGTAATGCGAAGTGTTCGTTTAGTGGGGTGATATCAGCAGAATTCGGGATCGACTGGGGAGTGTGGGTACAAGCGTGGGTCAACTCTGCAGTTTGACGCAAAAATTACTCTCATTATTATTTCCTAACATCCTCTAAATGATTCCTAAGCATAAAACGTTGCAAAGTGGATGTTCTAGCAATCCGGTGAACGTAGACTGAAGCAAAAGCCTCAGATCAGGAACAGCATTTTTTTTTTTTCAGACCACCTAACACCCGAATGTTTGGAAACACCTCCTCTACAAAAAATAAAAAAATTCTGTGCGCCCCCCGTAAGGGGATTTCTGTTGTTTCAGCTTTGGACACATGCCGCCAATGATATGTTAAGCCGTTACAACTGAACTGTAATTATGAACCCCGATCGCACCCCCAGTTTTTGAAACACTCCCCCCCCCCCCCCCGCTCGAGATTCCGGATAAACCACTGGTCGGAAACGTCGAAGTACCGGCCAGTACTGTACACTTTTATTGGGCGAAGAAGTGCCCAGTACTGCCCGGTAGTGGAACAGACTGTGTAATAATTTACGCTAACGGCTTTCGCTTCCTGCGACCCCATTTGTTTTTGTGTCCACTTCCTTGTCATCGTCATCTGGCTATTTCGCTCCATAGCGGGAACCCGAAACTCAAATCGAGTCGCGGGTCACATTGACCTGAGATCACATCATGAAGGACCGCACAGGAAAAAAAAGAAAAGAAGTCGTAATTGCCGTAGAATACTCTAAAACGGCACAAATAAAAATACTATACACAAAAACGGGAGCGATTTAGTTATTGCGCAGCCGGACAGCGTGCACGGTTCATTAAAACTTCACTGGACACACACCAAGCGAAAAAAAGAAGCTGCCTTTCCAAACTGGGTAAGGAAAATATGAAAGACGATTCAAGAAAACTATGTACATAGTTCTTCACGAGCGATTATGACAATCTTCTTCAGGAGCACATGAAATTGTCTCTTAGTAACAGATAGTCTTGTTGGCTTTGCTTAGAGTTTCAACTTGGGAAAAGAACGAGTAAAACCAGAGAGAAACAGCAAGAACTAAAAAAAAAAAAAAAACTACAATCGCCCTTGTACACGACTGTTCCGTCTCCCTCTCTCTCTCTCTTTTTTTTTTTGTTCGCTGCCTCTCTTTCTTTGTAATTTCTCGCAGCCGATGATGACCGGAGAAGCTGCTCCTCCTGTGAGCCTGTAAACTTAGTGTAAGAATTATGAGTGCATTCTCAACATTAGTTAGCGGTAGTTTACCAAAGTGCACGTGAAGACCAGGTTGTTGGACCGCAGGTTGTTGACGTTCATGAGCCACCCACAAGAAGTGCTCACATGCATGTGCTGCGTAACATGAACAGGGGCTGTACAACGAAGAGCAATTGTACAAACAATTGCTGAGAGGCTGGTTTCATTCCTCATTAGTCACTAGTTTTTATTTATTTCTCTTTTTCTCTCTCTCTCTCTTTAGAGGGCAGCTTTCTTCTGTTTGGTGGCAAGAGCCGTCGGGCCACACAATAGTACAGTGTGTTACCAGCTCCAGTGGCATAGTGGTTAAGATGATCGCTTTCCACGCCGAGACTGGTATGTGACACGGGTTCGAATCCTGTCACCGGCTGCGCTGTCTGAGGTTTTCCCTGGGTTTTCTGAAGACTTTCCAGACGAATGCCAGCACAGCTCCCCCTGAAGTCGACCCAGGACGCATACTAACCCCTCTGTCGCCCACTCCTTCCTGCTATCCTCTCTCCATCTGTCCACGTCTGTACGCTGCTCATAGCCACAGTTGCTTCGCGGCGCTGACACGGAATTAAAAAAAGTACAGTGTGGGCCACATGCAGCTCTCGTGCCGCGTGCTTGAGACCTTGCTAGATAGTTCAGTATACAAAAATAGAGCGATGCCATATCTTATCCTCTACCTTTGTATGCATTTTTATGGAACATTTCACGGACACAATATGGCTGAAACGTAAACCCGGAAAATATGGACAGTAAACATGCTAGCATGTTTACTGTCCATATGATTTTGATATGATGATAATATGATTTTCTTGACAGCTGTGAAGAAAATCAGATAAGAATGTGATACAGAAAATAACCCATCAGATACACACCGTTCTACGTTTCTGCACCAGAAGGATCTTTGTTACACACAAATTGTGAACAAAGTGGCGGAAGAAATAAATTATGCAGAAGTTACTGCATTCAGCCCATATTGTACCTTCTTTGCTTTTTTTTTTTTTATATATTAAACAGATATATCCCGAAAAAAAAATCTGCGTGTCTGCGATTGTTTCGTCTCGTGTCTGCGTGCTCTATTCACGTCGAGAAATTACATTTCGCAAAATTCCGTTGAACGTAGACTAACATACACATGCATCAGGAAACAATATATACCAAAGACACCGCTAAGCAAAACTGGATAAAAGCGCAGTGCCAGTTGTCTGGCAAAGTTCCAAACACCGCGGCCATGCACCGTAATCTTTGCTCCTTCCCATCAGCACTCTTTGCAGGGCGATCGGTCGCCCGCAGCAAACGCCGATATGAAGCACGTACGAACCTTACGACGCACACCTGGATCTGGTAGAAAAGCGGACGTCGGAGCGGAAGAGAACGGGGGCTTCCTAGGGGCATTCGTGACCGGCGAAGGCTTAGAATACGTTCTCCTATCTGTAATAAATTAATCGACGTCTGTCTGGGTCAACCGGCGAGACAAGACGGACGACCCTTGCCTGAAAGGGGAGGCTGTGGCGAACAGGACGACCGCCCTGTGTCGCCAACACGGCGCCACGTTTCCACGAATATCGCCCGCTCTAAAGTGAAGGGCGACCTGCATTAGACGACTCCGTTAAATTATTTGGCTACATATCAATGCAGGACGAGAGAGGTGAAGTCTGTTTCGAGACATCAAGGCCCCAGCCTACAGGTTCTCATCAATGTCGGTAGCTAAAGTGGCGAGTGCTTGATACTATCACAACTGTGTGCCACCGTGTGTTATTTGAGTGGTGTATTCTTGGACAATTGAGGAGAGGCGATGTGTAGGGAGCATCTCATTGAGTGTCTGGCTACAAACTATGACTGGGGTAGTGTACCACAATACCACACTGAGACGTGTATATGTACGTATGGCCCTCCTTGCCCCTAGTCTCGGGGTTTCGCTATCATGGATACCATAATCATGTATCTGATGTCGTTCTTGTGCATATTACGACAAATGTTGTAGCACTACATAATAGCAGGAAACAACGAAGGTATTATTCGCATGAAATATCTGCTGAAGAGCGTCCGAGAAAAATATATTAGCCTGTATTACAAATGCATCACCAGCAGCATAAAGCTTTTTTGTAACGGGGCAAAAAGTACAGCGATATGTGAAACGAAACAAAATCCAACGAAATTTACGTTCTTTCGTGACCAGATGTTATGGCTCGGACCGTCGGACGTCATGGATGCTGAGAATCGCTCGCAAAGGGAACCGTCTTCATTACTGTTCGAAAAGAGTCCCTATAGGATGGTATGTGAAAAGTAACAGATTGTAACTTTTGATAATTACGATAATTGGTGCCTTTATGCCGAGACACAACGACGATCATGAGTGAAACGAGCCAGCTTTAACCACCCCAAAAGCCGGCCTGCATCCGAAGAAGGCGATGCTATGTATTTGGTGGGATTTATACATTAAGAGTCCCTACCGCACAACCAGGCGTTCAGTTCAGACACGTACAGTTCCCAATTGGGCCGATTGAACGCTGCAATCGATACGAAGCGTCCAGAATCGGCCAATCGGAAAGGTGTCGCCTTCCCATATATGGACAACGCCAGACCAGACGTCTCTTTCGAGTGCCGGCAGGAATTGGTGCAGCTTATGTGAGGTGTAATACCTCACCCGCTGTATTCCACGGGCCCCGCACCTTCTTCACATTACACCTTATTCCATCCCCTATGGAATTCCTTATAAAGGCAATACCTTAAATTACTTGGAAGCCTCTGAAAAAAACGCATGGAACAGTTCATCGTCCAGAAAGATCCCAAGTTCTGGGAGGATGGAATCATGCATCTGCCGCACAGGTGGCCACAGGTAGTGGTACAAAATATAACGTATGTGGTTCAATAAATAGATTATGCTAACACTGTCTTTCAGTTTCACCTGGCGAACCTAAGGAACCTAGGCACTTTGGTTACTCACAACCCATTATTTTAGTCAAGCTATACCACAATGGGGCATAGCCACGCTTGTACAAGATACTCGAAATAAGTATTTAAGGTGAGTTACTTGGTACCAGGCAAAAAAAAAGAAAAGAAAAAGTAACTGAGTAAAGTACTAAACACTCAACCACGAAAAGTATTTGTGCACAATAATAAATATTTCAAAACGAAACTCGTTACTCTTAAAATACTATTATCAAGCAGGGCTTTCCGTCGACCCCCTAGGATTTTGCAACCCCATCCCACTGAGATTTCTTAGATTGCACAATACACAGTTTGGCTATAACAATACGCTTGAAGCGAGCATCCTGTGCTGTACACGACATTCAAAACTTATTGGATGATCAGAATGAAAAAATGGCTATAGAGTGAGTTGAGATGAGTTCATAGCCAAGCGAATGACCGCACAATGCATTGTTGCAATATAATCTGGAACGGACTTTTGAAACCCGTGTATAATATGAAGCGCTATTTGCACACCTTTACGCAATCGCCAACGCTCTTTTGTCTCATTTTTCCGTTGTTCTCCTCACCGTTGACTACCTAATTTTCACGGCCTCGTAAGACAATGTTGTGTTCCTTTTGTATTTTTATGAGTGCATCTAGTCTATCGTACTCGTTAGAGAGCCGCTGCCATAACATATTGCGTCGTTGTAATAGATTTATGTACAAATAAAATCGCATCTGAAGATCGCTATTGACACCCCATCAATGCGCTGTGGTGTTCTCCGTTCGCACAAAAATAAGGCAGAGGAGGACTTCAGCAAACAGAAACCCCGCAGAGTCCCCACATGGGTGTCAGACTTATCAGACGTATCCTGAGTACCGTACTAAAAAAACGGTATTTTAAATATTTCTGTTAGTATTTTGGTATATTATTCGGTACTTTTTTAGGAAAGTAGGCGATTCCAATTGTTTTTTCAGTATTTTCTACTCGATGCTGTAATTACTTTTCGTTTGTCTGTTCGCTTTCATGCCATGTTCAGTATTACAACAAAATACCCTTTGCTTCAATGCTTTTTTCCTCTCTTTTTTTATGTGCACTGGGTGGAAAGGATAACTAACAAAATTACTTTTCAAAGAGATTGACGAACACTGTGAAATGCATCACATTGCGAATGAAAAATAGTAGTACTGAACGCAGGCCCGATCACTGACTTGCAAATATGCGGGACTAAAACGTATTACTTTATTTTATATACTTTTTTTCCTGAATCTTTAAAACAGTTTCGTTAACTTATTGCGAACGTCATCACGCCAAGTACGTTTCCAACAAGACGCTCGAGACTTCTCCTCTTAATTGCTGCTTATGCTGAGACGACGGCAGCGCCGTACGTCTGTCGTCGGTGCTAACACCTTCAAGAAGGACTCCTTCAAAGTTGTAAAGGAGGCCTACTTTGAAGGGATTCTAGCCTGCCCGTGTGTCAGAGGTATAAAAATTGCAGTCGTAACTTAATTCACATTGATGTGACTTATGTTGCGCAGGAGAACTTAGATGTCGTTATTATACCGGGCATGCAAACCACCAGTGTCTCTACTGCGGGACACAAAGCGTGCTGTTATCGTTAAAAAAATATATACTGAGATGGAGTACAATGCAATCCCACGATATTTTGCGGCCCAATGGAAGGTAGACGCAATTGTCGAAGGAGCCCTACATCTGCACCTGAATAATATGGACGAGTTTTTCACATGTGTGCTCGACGTTAGTCTGACTGACCATTCCTGTATACTTTTCCAATAAGCACATACCCCCAGTGAGTATAATAAAGTGAGTTCTTTCTCCTCAGTGCTGTTTTCATAACTCTAATAACCACACAGAGAGTGCTCCAAAGAGGCTTTGGAGTGTGGCGCGCCTACGTCAGTGCAGTGAACAACTCAGTTCCACGCAAACTACCCAAGGAATCCTTACTCATGTGGCTTCCCAGCAGCGATGCCAGTGTATACGTAATGACTCCAGAAAGCGATGCACTATTTCTGTTTGGCCCGCTTTTTGTGACATGCAATGCGCGCTGACCTGCGCATGGACTGCCCAGTCTACCTGGGGGAACGCGAGGTCTTCCAGCGCGAGATCCACGCATCGACCGCCGCCCTTTTACCCTCGGCAAGGTGCTGGGCCTCGGCCTGGGTCAGTCTCGCTCACATACATCAGGGCCTCCGTCACTTTTGGGAGTTTCTGTCATCAGCTCCGGCCTCTCTACCGTGCTTTGTTCACCTGAACAGCCAGCTCCATCATCATACTTCGTTCTCTATGGAATTGGTACTGGAGCAGCGCCCAGCCTGCTGGCCGGCACCATCGTCGTTTATGTGTGTGTGTGGTCGCCACAACACGGAAGGCTAGTTGCAGACCGAAACAGCTACAACGCTACATTTTTCGCGCTTCTCGACGACACTCCGCTCGAAAAGTCCACCAAATAAGAGAGAGTGAGAGAGAGAGAAAAAAAAATTTTTTTTCGTTAACTCCGCTATACAAGGAAAACTTACAAGAATCCTAAAAACATCGCGCCAAATGGCTACAGAGACAGAGTAAAAACTTTTCTCGGCCTAAAGCGAAGCCACATCCTTTCATCGTCTGTTTCTACATGAACTTCTCTCTGACCTCCAAGCACGTCCTCCACAGGTGTGCAGAGGTCGCTGAATCCTACCTGCCTGAAGGGTGAAGGAGAAAACCGCATGAAGCTCGCAACGTGTCATTAGATGCAAAGGTAACCGCCGATGATAGCGTTGATGAGCAACCGAGTGCGTACCCCTGACATGGACACAAAATTCGCGCATAGCCTTTAGGGTATGCAAGATGGCTCTATTTGCGGTTGCATATATCGTAACACTGCCGTAGTAAGAGAGAGACAGAGAAAGAGGAAAGAGAAGATAAATGAAGGCTATGACCGAAACGTCGCGATCAGCTGCTCCAGAGCTCTGTTACAAAGAAGAAAACTTTTCACTTGCTGGTGATGCTGTGTTGCAACCTGCACTGATTCCATCTCCATGACTTGCCAACGCTAAACGTCGAAACGACACACATCTACCTATAGCGAAGACCGTTCTGCTGTCAAAGGGTAACAGAATGTAGCCACGCACACTGCGTGCTTAGATATAGTACGGAGTGTACCCGGCCCACAGAGTTATCTCCAGCTTTATGTGTGTGACGAGCGCTTGCTGCATATTAAGGGTCTTTGTGCTCACAGAACATTGCAACTTGCGTGTGCAAAGGCACGTAGCACTGTGTATTGCAGCTTGGCGACACGACCAGACAAGGTAACGGAACACGGGCTCCAGGAATGATGACCAGATATAGGTCGGAATTGGGCTTGTTGTACACCTTGCTTACCCGAGTGATAGGCACCTGCTACAATCTCCCGGACAAGAGCACAGCGAAGGGCGCCACCGTCGTCCATATACTTTAATAGTAGCTCATTCAAGGGATACGCGCATATACCCAGGAAAGTGCGGTCCTTGTCGGGGGAGGCAGTCATCGTAACAAAGAGAACAACAACCAAGGGGAGGTGATATTTAAGAGACAGGAGAGCAGAAAACAGAAGGTATTCACAGACTGGATTATATCACTGGCACATTCTTCGTTGATTTCTTAGGCAATTGAGGCTTTGTTTGTATCTGTCCCTTCTATGTTGTTCCAGCCTCAGAACATCAGTTTCTCTCTTGTTCTACATTCTTCGTTCTTTGAACAGGTGACGGACAGTACACATGCGTCCCCACAGCGAAATTATTAACCGCAAATCCGTACTGTTCCCGTGTAGATACTCAGATTGTGATCGCAGGCCTTTTCTTTTTTACGAGTTTACCTACTATACGACATGAACGTGCACCAAGCAATCCGTCTTTTTGGAAAGAGCTGGCGCCACGGCACGCGAACTGGCGAAGTTGTGGCGAACTGGGTTGTGAATTATGGCGTCAACTAAAACCGTGTGCGTGCTGTCTCTGTTGGTCATAGAGGGTTCATTTTTAGGGAAAAATCTTCCCGGGAACAGCATCGCAAGCGATACTGCCCCGACGACCTTATATAGGCCGCGCATTCAAAGACACAAAGAAGGGTTCATTGGACATAACCTGAAGTTTATGGAGCATCCGGGATGCAACATCGTATCTGGGTGTACTCGTGTGTATATATATGTATGTGTATAGCAAATACTGGACTTCTGCTGTGGATTCAGTCGTTTGCACGGAAACCGAAAAAGTCGAACTTCTTCCCCTTGGTGTACTTTGCTTTGCAACTGCTGAACGAACGTGCTACTACCATCTTTATCAAAAACTCTTTCGCTCCATAAGTTGACAAAATGTTGCCTCTCACCGCAAAAATATGCAACTCAATACCATGTGGATACGACGGCATACGACGAATGACAACCAAATTTTGTAACGGCAAACCAAATGTGCATCTCACACTTTATTAATACTACATAACGGGCTATCCTTCGTTGAGATCCAGAAAATGAACCGCATTTTGATTAGGAATGCCGTTCGAGCTCCAGTACCCTATATACAGTGTTTACGTGTTGCATCTTATGTGAGTTAGATGGGATGGAAATGAGATGGTTGCACTACACAGGCACACGTTAGGCAAATTGAAATGCGAGGAAGGAGGTTAAAAGATGCGGAACACAAATTCCCCTCTTCCCGCCCGCCAAAGACTTTGTTCATTCATTTGCTTCGTTTTAATTACAGTGCACAACACAATGAAAAGTTCCGCGGGATTGCAACCAAAAATCCAAAACTGAATCCCACCGACGCATCAGCCGAGTCTAGCACCCTTAGTTTTTCGTATTTTCAACGAGGCGTGTAATGTGTGTAATTACCCGTTATTTCAGCCCACGATGTAATCACAACGAAACAATTGCAAGTCTGGAGGATGTAACTGCGATGGTGCGTTGCACAAACATTGCGGGCTATAGCACCAACAACTGGCACTATATACCGAGCAGGCATGTGGAAAGCGCGTACAACCAGCGGTGTACAGCGCGGCACTCGTTCTACCGCGCGCACCCGGGCACCTTCACGGGCTGCATGGCTGGATCATGGTTTCGCCACTAACGCGATGTCACCTATACGGCGCGCGAAAACAGCGCCACCATCGTCACGGTATACACACCTTCAACGAAAATGCAAAAGCAAGATCAGTATTTCACGACACTCGAACTCGTGGTGTACACTGCATGTATGAATGAGTTCCTATATCGGAAACTGTGCTAGAACTCAACTTGAGCGCTTCATATCCAATGTCCAGGTGGTCAGGCGCTAACCACACGTTGATAAAACCGGAGAACTACTGGAACCAGCGCAGGGAGATCGTGAAAGATGTCGGTATTTTACACCTGGATGCCGTCGCACCGCGGTCCTGTTCCATTGCTACTGCGGCAAGACATTCTGCTATATCAACTGACACCAAGGCCCATTGCTGTTGCATACTGTTGACGGTCGAGCGTCGTTCCATTTTCGTTGGATGGAACTCGTGGATTCGATCCATCTGACGCTCCTTCGGCATCTATGCTTACAAGAGTTGATTCAATGCCATGACGAAATAATTTGTTGGAACCAATTCCACGAAGCTTCTGCTACTAAGTCACATTATCACTCTGCGACACATGGACTCCCCCAACCTGTCGTCACTGGTCTGGAGGACACACTTTTCCCTTTGCACGCGCTACGAACCTTCGAGTCTCCATGCCTTTACAGTGTTTCTGAATCAGCTAAATGCTCTCGGCCTCTCACCATGACGACGTTGCTTGTTCCATGGTCTAGCCAGTGCACCAACGCACCTCCCCAAAAGAATTGCTCACCTGTCTGGACAATGTACTATAGGTCTCAGGTTCGTCGTTATATTACCCCGAGCACTGCACTCTCAGAAAAGAGGGTGGGGCAGTTACACCTTTTAGGAGGTAATAGTTGTTGCATATGTTGTGGGTTACAAAGTTCTACCTGCTACCTCACTCTCACCGCATAACACGTTCTCGCCAACCATTGCAGCGAATGATAGGGATTCTCTGTGCGAGAGAGGCTAACACCTTTTTGCAACAGTTTGGATATATGTGATAATTGCTTTTACCATCATTTTACACCCTTTATCAGACGCTATGGTAACCTACATGTACTGACCATGTTAGTCACCACCTTTTCACGTCCTTTTTTTTTTTTTTAGAGTGTGGGGAGGAGTATCGCCTTTTGAGATTATACACATCAATCATCATCATTAAAATAATGTTTGTTTTTGTTTTTGTTTTGCATCGCATAGCGGTCAGACATCATCGTTCAAACAGCACTAACGCCCTCTATTAGCACAAGCTTTTTCAGGGTCGTCGCTTCCTCCTTGCGTCATCCCCTCCCCCAACCGACATTTCGTGTGGCGTCAGGGGCCATACATCACGAAGGGGCAACAAAAGAAGGCTATACCTGACGAAGCCCTGGGGGACCCGCTTTTTGCCGAGGCCTGGTTGGTTGATAGCGATTGTCATGACAACGGCGGCACAACAAGGCAACCTATTTACGTTATGTACCACCATGCCCATGCCAGAAGGTCCTGCTCAGCTCCAGCTGATAAGCACTGCCGGCGGAAGCGTCTGCGGACGAGAACAGAACTTCGTCGCGCAAGTACCATATACCTGCAAGCGCAGTGGCACATTTTCTTATCTTTCGACACTTTTTTTTATTTTTACTTCAACTGCAGCCTCACATTTGATGCCGGAAAAAAAAATGTTGCTGTCTTTCATCACCGGCCAGCTGACTTCGGCAAAAATTCATCTTATTCAATAATCATTGTCTCCATACCACGTCTTGCTGAAAGACTGCATTGTTTTTTGTTTTTTTTATTTTCGTGCAAAACGCGACAGCATGTCCAAGTATGCCGAATGCAGGAAGTGAATTTGAGTCACGAGTACTAGAAAGGCGGCTACAAATTGTTCTATGGATATTTTACTGAAATGAGGAAATTGCAGAAAAAGAACAGGAGGAAGGCAACACCTAAACTGAATCATCTGCCGGAGAATCTCTCATCGCTCGTGAATCAGTCACAGTCCCTTAAGACTAACCCAGCTTGGAGACATCTTGTGTCTGCTTCATGTACGCCGCGTTATCTATATCCAAGGCAGTTCTCTTTTTTTTTTTCGCAATCACGTAAGGCATGCCGCGCCGTACCACTTGCTTGAGATAAGCGGAACCATTTAATTCCCCATCAACTACCATACGGCATTTTTTACACTTTCCAGCGTGTAGTACGCCGTTCTTGCAACTGAACCTTACTCTTTTTTTTATTATTCATTTCATAGATTCGACTGAAACGTGTCATAACAGTCATAGATAAAACCACAAGGAAGAAGGTGAGCTCGTAGTTACGAACTTCCACATTTGAACACCCTGATGAGAGACTGAGATTTTTGTTGTGGCGCATAGCTGTCGATGCGCAATAAAAACCGGAATCATCATCATCATCACTATGAGATATTGTTGCGCTCGTCGTGTTCTTCCTGAATCTCAGGGTATTCAAATGTGGAAGTATAGTAACCGTGTCAGAAAAGATGTTGCGAGAAAAACCTATCCGAAACAGTGTTTTAAACAGAATACGCTTCCTCCAAATGGTGTTTTGTGTAGAGTACGCCATTTGAAATTGTGCTTTACGCGGAGTACGCCAAAGAGTGTTTCAGAAATTCCCTGCTGTAGGGTGTTAAAAATACACCGCAAAGCTCTGTGTCATCCAAAAATCACTGACACTCAAAAAGTGTTTAAAAAAAATCAGTTTCAGTTTATCAGCACCAAAGCACGATGCTGGGGGGGACTGGGCAAAAAGCAACAGAATCCTCACTGTGTATTACCCAGATTGCGTCCGAACAGGACCCAGGAACACTAGGCGCTTGGGTAGTATACTATCCGTTCAGGTCCCACTCCCTGGGAAACATGACAAAAGGTGTAGTATTTAATAACCCATTTAGTAACCCATAGAATTGGCGACTTTGCACTCTGGGATGCAATAGTATTTTTCTGTAAACTTTTTCTTTGTTTCCTTTTCTTTACCTTTTTTTGCGTTTTTTTTTTTTTTCTTCAGGATATCTTGGATGATTTCGACCGAATCATCTATATTTCTATGTGAATCATATGGACAGCTTCTACTCTACTGTTTCAATCCCTATGCTTGTGTATATGCTTCTGTAGAACAAAAAGGTGCTTATGAAGGTGATGATGATGATGACGTGTTCGCGTCGCTTGCCGAAGGAAGTTCGCCTCACGTTGGTTGGAAACGTCTGCACTTGGGCGATAATGAAGCTGACGATGACAAAATGGTAACGATCAGGATGCGCGCAGACTTGGAAAGACACGCTGATAGAATCGCTAGAACGAATAGCATTTTCAATATTAGGGAGTTTCAGGAAATCGTCAGCGCACTCCGATTCCGACCCAGTATCGCTGTCAGTCAATCAGATATGAGCAACGTGATGTCAGCAACTACAAAGGAATCAAGCGGAAGGAATTTTCGAAAACGTTATCGTGAAACGTTTGCGTTCTCCTAAAACTCCCTATTGGCACAAGCAATCGAATTAGCCCAAGTCTTAGAATAATCCGATCAATACTCTAATCAAGCAAAGCGAGAATATTCAGAAATACCCAGGTCGCTTGGGGCTTTTCTTTTTTTTTATTCCGTGATAGCGCCGCGAAGCAACTGTGGCTACGACCTTGGCTACCGCCAACGAGTTGGACGCCTCAACCTGTTCTGCCATGCCGCTGGTGATTGTGTTTGACCACGGCGGTGCTGGAGTGAACTATTCTGCATCCGCGGAAAAGTCCGGTTTCCGAACCAGTTTTATCCCGCCCTTCGTATCCGACGCAAGTCCCCAGGACAGATAAGATACGCGTATACGAGTTATCGCGCCCGACGACGCGACCGCAGAAATTAGAAAGGAAAACCGTCCGAGGGTATATAGCCAAGCGTCTGGTGTCACTCCCGTACACCTTTTGCAATATGCTGTATGCCATTAATGTTGTCTAACTCTAGGAGAACCGGAAAGCTGGATGGGTTCAGTGTAGAGGCAATCTGCCCCTCTCCTGGACGCTATACTGGGGAAGAAGTCCAATCCTTATTTCATAAATATTTGACGAGTGATACCCCGAGTGTCAGCAATGCGGTATCTCACCCCATCGATATTCCGTCGCCTACCAGCAGTTGCCACACCTACGACAATTTTTCGGAAAATTAATCGCGCAATTTTCACGCACTGAACTCTCCACGGGGCGTCCAAATACAACGGCGGAGCGCCTGGATACCAGACATATCTTGGCGGTAGCTACACGGACCGCGTCCACTTTCCAGCGCCAAATGGGGAGGGAAGGGTTATAGTTGGCATGTACTGCATCCACCGTTTGCATGCGGGTGTGAACCGAAGCTCATTGCCAGAGCACAGGGGCGTGTTTTGGCACCTGCGGTGAAGATAACGGCGACACTAGACTGGGGGATGGAAACGGCCGGAGGGAGGTGTTAGCTTGTGGGCGTTTCTTAGCCTCACCCCCCCACTCCAGTGTCTCCTTGAGGATGTCATCTTTGAAGTTTCCCTTGAGGTGTATAGCTGAGTGTCAGACATAGCCCCGATGGCCTCACCGCGTGTCAGCTTTGGCCGCCGAAGAACAGTCCCCGCCTTCTGGAATTCCAGCCATATCTACCCACCGCCCTCCCTTGGTTGGAAGCATGCCAGAAACCGTTGCAGAGAGCCTGTAATAGTATGCAGTGCATAGTATGCGCGAGTTCACATGACGCACTCTCCCCTTGCGCGGGAAACGCAGTGGCCGGTCGAAAGTCACAAGTCTAACGAAAGGAGGTTCCAGAGGCTCTTTCCACGGCTCAACGACCGTTGGAATTCCTGCTGACGGGGGCAAAGAAAACTTGATGTTACGAGCAAAGAAACATGGTCGAAAGTCAACTGCACTTGAACAATCCAGAAAAATGCAGCCTCTTCGTCCCAGGAATCTCAAGTTCTCGAATTTTTATTTTATATGCCCATGAACATCGGTAGCCTTAGTTCGGAATGACGCGAGAATGTGCTGAATGAAGAAGCTGACGAAAACACGAACACCCTATTTTGGTGAATATTAGTTCATGTTTGCCGAATTATTATTGGGTTTTTTGATGGCGACCCACAAAGGGAAAATCATTCAAGTAGGATGGTGGTGGTGAAACTACTCGCCTCGGTCGACACAGATTAGCCGGTGTCGCGTTAGGTGGGGCCTCCATCTACATTTCATTATCAGCATCATCGCATTCTGAAATGCCGCAGTCGTTCTCATCTATGCGTCAAGAGAAGCACAGGACCACTTGCCTACTCCGATAGTGTCCTTTAACTTGGCACAAAATAATTTGCCACGAGAGGGAGAGAGAGAAAAGAACGTTCAGCGGGTCAGAGAAAAAATAAATTCAATTGACAGCCCTCAATCCAAATGGAATTAGTACCGGCACCTGTTGTGTAAATGGATTTGTTTAAAGCTTCGGCCTGTTCTAGAATATCTGTCACTGAATGGTTCAGGCACAAGGCGATCAACGTGATTCAGCTCGGAGGTCAACAACGGCAAGCTGTTACCATCAAAACCAGCACCACCAACTAATTCTTCATATTCATACGTACACTCTTAGAAATGAACTTCACCGCATAGCACCCTCCTAGTCAACCATCCTCTCGAATGATATCGTTATCTGCCCTGATTTGTTGAAAACGGGAGGCGTACGCCTTTTTTGTGACAATTATGAACAGCATAAATGCCACAAAAAAGGTGTACGCCTCCAGTTTTCAACAAATCATGGCTGATAACGATATCATTCGAGATGATAGTTGGCTAGGAGCATGCTATGCGGTGAAGTTCATTTTTAAGAGTGTACGGGTACGAACGTTATGGTGCATCGTACGGTTACGACACTTCCTGAAACCTATTTTCACAAGCCTGTGTGCGCGTCACATAATTACACGGTGTCAAAAAAAAATACCGTATGGAGATGAGAACCGGCAGTGCACATCACCATGCTTGCATATCTTCGTATTAGCCGCGACAGGAGCCGGAGGCAGCCATGTTCTAACCAGGGGCGGATCTAGACGGGGGCGGGGTCCGGATGTCCTGGCCCACCCCCTCAGTTTCTGTGGTTTCATAGAGTTTCAGTTGGCCTCAGGGAGTATACTACGATGCTACCCCAAGCCAGAACTCCCCACCTGAGAAAATTCCTGGATTCGCAACTGGTTCTGAGTCATCTATTTTTATAAGCACGAAAGAAAGAAGAAACAAAAAAAAGTAAAAAATAATAATGGATTGAAGCAGTGCAATAGACCCGAGGTGTGCTGCAGATCTTATAAGAGTGGCAGTTTATAAGAGTGGTAATTTTCAGTGGTTCGTTGTTTGTAGTCACTCTTGTCCTCGTCCTGGACTCGTCTGTGTTCCCACACTGCAATATTCTCTTATCATGTCCTACCAACATGCCCGAGTCCCTGCTCTCTTCAGCAGATCGTATCCCATTCAATCGGAATCCGAAGTGAACGGCATCTGGAAGTGCAAATAGGTGCATAGAGTGCGTTGGTTTAAGCCTTACGGTAGTTTCTACGTGCGTTCTTCAGCATGGCATCTAGAACGCCAGAAGTGACGCATAGCAACAAAGGACAACTTTCGAATATAGACGATTTGATAATTTTGCAATAAATTATGTTGCTTTATTCTTACTTGGCAACTTGCATGCTAGGGATGCAGTGAGTGCCCCATACCTACACAAATATACAAAAAGAAAGGATGCCGGTACTAGTTGCTATCACATATATACAGGATATTTGCACGGTGAGGTTTCGAAAACGATCCGTGAAGGCACGAACACATACACAAGATAGGTACGTGCGAGGTGCAATAAACATATACGCATGTATGCAGTCCTTATGACGCCCGCTATGGACACACCTTATGCAATCATCTCGAGACTGCTTTGTAGTGCTTCGAGGAAACACTGACAGTCAGGGTGTCAGCGATTCTTACCAGGCAACTATTGACTAGACAAATATGTAGCAATAGAGAATGGCTCCATTATTCATTTCACGATGACATGGTGAGGTTCGGTCAGAAGAGGCAGGCAGTTTTTGTGCCAGCCAAAACACCTTGCCTTTCCGTCCGTCGTTCATTGGCCTTCCCTAGTGACTTGAGTGGCTTGCATGTTGTAGCATGAAGACGCAGAAAAAGACTGCTTGCAAGAAAGCCCCCACTAATAGACGAGTTCAGAAAATCCCAGTGCTCATTGCGCACGCATTGCATCCTGGGCGCTTGCTGAGAGAATAATCCTTCACATTTCGCTTTCGCTGACCTTGACACGTCGTGGACAATGGACAGGTAGGGGAGAAATCGGGACAGTTTAGAGGCCACCCGTTTCTTTTGTATTAGTAAACTCCCACAGTTCAAAGCGACGCTAAGCACTCTGGGATTTTCTGAACTCGTCTATTGCAAGAGAAGAAACGAAAAGTATACTTTCGCACGTATTCGCATCAGAAGCCTAATGCAATAACCTATAGTACACTACACTTGGTTCTTAAAAGGGGTGTGGCACTTGGCAACAAATCAGATTGACAAATGTAAACGACGGTTCTTTGCACATTACAAGTTCTGCATTAGAGAAGGAAATTGAGGCGTAGAAGACAGGCAGCGCAGATACCTGTCCGTGATGTGACGGCAGGCATCTTCGCCGCTGAGGAGACCATAGGAGAGGTTAGGTGCTTTACGACAACCAATGGAAAATGGCCGAGACTCTCGCTCTTCTCAGCTCGAAGTTTGCTCAAGATTCGTATTTCGACAATTTGGACACGTATTTTTTTTTATTTTTTTTTTTCAATACTGGATGTCTGCATAATGTAACGAAAGGCAAATAAAGTAAAGTGGTAAAAAGTAACGTGGCAAATAAAGGCAAATATGATAGTATGATAGTGGAGTAAATCGGGACACTATCATATTTGCGGCGTCTTTCCGCATTTGCTCCGCGTGTTTCCGCGCGGACTGCGGCGTCTTTCCGCGTTTACTCCATTACTGCGGCGTCTGGCCTCCATTAAAAGGGTCGACCCGTTTAATGGATGCAAGACGCCGCAGTCCGACTGCACTTTAAGTTATTTACGAATCACTGTGTTGACATGAATCTTGAGGCGTCTCGTCGGCTTTTTTCCGTGACATCCATTTTTCAATTGGTCACGCTCTTAGGCACCCTGAGGCTTGTGTTGTCTTTATCAGTTTGTGCGTTTCGGCCTCAGAACACGTACTTTAGATAATGTTCAGCTTCGGTTGGATTGTTCCGAATTTAAATGCGTCCTTGGACCAGGCCTCAATCGCAGGAACTTGAAGGATTGGACCATAATTCGATCTTTGTGATAGTCAAAAGCACTAGCTTATTGGTCCGTTGCACCGCGCTTCCTCAGTATTTTCTCCCTCTCTCTTTTAATGTTTGTGTTTGCCATGAGGGCGTTGAAGACCTGTAATTTTATGCAAGTCGTGCTGACCAAAAGCATGCTTCACAAAAGGACCGTTAAAAGACGCGCAAGACTAATGAACAGCAGCCAATATGCATGTGGGAGTCGGTGCGGACACTCGTCAACAAGAAGGGGAGTGAGCACATCGACCTCCAGCAAACAGACTACAGGGTACGTTTTAATGATTCTGAATTTGTGATACAAACTAAGTTGTATGATTTACAGTGAATTGATACACAGGAATCGGCTCTAGCGTACAGTCACAATTGAGGACACTTAGCAGATTGTTCGACACTTGGGCTTACTTGTGACATATCATGTACCGCCGTAGCTACTAATAATTGTGTCATCGTAGCAGGACAAACATATTCTTCAAGGTAGTCCTTCAAGCAGTTCTGTGGAATTAACGAGTGGCGGTTCCTTCGTTTCATAAAGACCGTTTGCACTTGCAATGTCACGCTTAGCAATAATTGCGATTCAATGCCTGGGGTTATTCGTACTGGCAAAATTTTACAATGGCCCTTCGTTCTCTCGTAGTATACGTCAGGGAAAGCATGATTGTGTTCGTCGAAACAGTAAGGATGTGACGTTCAGTGCAGCTGGTGCTGGTCCGAGGGTAGCTGCACACTGAGTATATTAATAGCCCATTCAGGCCTCCCAGATTCGCAAGCTTTCAATGTCAGACTCACTGTCCAATTCTAAGGCATCGTTGGCGAACATGTTATGAGGGTGAAGTATAGACACTTGCGGGAAACGCTCCTAAAACAGAAAGAGCATGCTCCAGTTTGCTTTCCTCCGCCCACAGGACAATGACCGCCCAGAAATTGCATAAGGGTTTGCAATCAGCACATTAACGTCCGGGACTTCAACGAGAGGGCTTAGTTAACTTCAGAAATGGGACAGCGACCTGGCGCGCTACCAAGCCCCGTGCATGTTTCTATACCTGTACCTTAGTCATGACGACATGTTGGAACGCGAGGGCTTTTTTCCAGTTACTACTCCTGACTTTGGGATACAACCTGAGCGCCACGAGTTACAGAGTTCACTAATTCTGCCTACATTGTCAGGGCGCGCTGGTGGTTTTGACCTAGCAACCGTATTGCTGTACGACATTTTCATTCACCTTTGGTTATAAAAACGATATAAAAAAAAACTAGTGCAAGGGAACAACGAAAGGGAAAAAAAACGACACAAACACAGCACTGCTTTTTGTCCCTTTCGTTGTCCCCTTGCACTGGTTTTTTTTATTTTTTTTTTATCGTTTTTAGAATAGAACACCAACCCGTTCGGGCTTTAACTTTATTTCACCTTTGCTTATCAGATCAATTGCAGTTATTTCGGGAGGTGAGGACCTTCGTCGAATAAATTTTGGACCTGATATTTTTTTTTACAGATTCCGCGTTACCGCCGCGAAGCAACTGTGGCTTTGAGTGTCGTATAGGCGTGGACAGATGGAAATAGGACAAGCATGGAGGAGAGGGGACAGGGGCGTCAGTGCGAGTCCTGGGCCGACTTGAGCGGGAACTGTGGCGACATTCTGCCCAAAAACCCAGGGAAAACATCCGACAGCACAGCCGGTGGTAGGATTCGAACCCACCACCTCCCTTTCTTCAGCACGACCTTGGCTATACCACAAACGAGCGCCATGCCGTTGGTCCTCTATCATCGAATACGCTACCTACAGGTTTTCCCGCCCATTTTAGTCCAAGTGCCATCAGAATTAGTCCATTTGGCATCTGAAATAATCCGAGCGCCATGCAATTTAATCCGGGCGCCAGCTGAAAAAAAATCCAAATCCTATTCAATTTAATCCGAGTGCCATCTGAATTAATCCATAGCGTTTGTAAGCACTATAACCGTGTATTCACACGAGGGACATCCCCGCAGAATATTCTACAGACATGTAGTGGATGGAAAAGTAAAAAGCTGCTGACGAGTTCTGCTGCGTCCTATGTTGAGCATTCGCACGGCGCCGAGATATCCGGAGTTGGAGTGGAAGCATAGCAGACGACACCATTGGTCATGTCGTCTGCGAAGGAGTAACTTGTGACTCTGCCGGCAGGATACTCCCTGCGGTTTGAAGAGCACGGAAAGACATCACACACATCCTGCAGCTTAGTCACAAGATATTCCGTACCAGACGACAGGAGCAATGGTGTCGTCTGCTATGTGAGTCATGTATTTCGTGCTCTTCTAATCGCGTGGAATATCCTGCAGCTCAGTCAGATGCAGACGACAGCACCAGTGGCGTCGTTTGCTATACTCCCGCTCCAACTCCCAACATCTCAGCGTCGTGCGAATGTTGTGCGTGAACTTCACAACACAGCACGGCACAACTTCAGTCCCATCCGCAGTTGTTTTTTTTAATAATTTTCCTTCCACTAGAATAATCTACAGGGATGTCCCTCGTGTGAATACAAGGTTATAGTGCGGGAAAACCCGTAGATAAGCTAGCTAGAACTGTGACAAGGGCCGCCGCCTGCAGCCTCCATCAGATAGGACAAGAAAAGACACTATACAGACCGATAAACAAGAATATTTGTATAGATTCTTCACCACTACACTCCTGTCACATGACCAGTGTTGATACAGGAATGCCTCAGACATGTAAAGCAATACACGAACGCCTAACCCACAAGTGGACGGGCACTTGCACACGTTTTACGCTGTGGGCTGTATTCTGAGCGCGGTAGAGTGCAACTGCGAGTCAATGCAAGTTGAGTTCATTCAGCCTTGGCCTGCATGAATGATGTGACATGTGGCACAATCCCTGCGTAACATCGAATGCCACGCACTACCAATGCATCAAGTGCGCAGGTGTGTTGTCTGTGTGTCCAGACACCGTGACAAAGAGTGATAGAAATCAAAGCTTTTTGGCAGCATGTCTGGAAGCGAGCTTGAAGATCAGCTGGCTTTAGAGCTATAACAGTGGCAGATATGGAAACAGCAAGCGAACCAAAACCTTTCTTATGGTTCGTCAGGCGTATGCCGAAGTGGTACGCGCTCTCAACAACAACAACAACAGCATAGATGAATGGGTGATGACGATGATGTGGGATGTTTGCCTGCTTTGAGTACACGACCTTACCCCATTCCAAAAAAGGCGCGCTTTCAAGAAATTGATGGAGCTCTCTGGAGTCCCTTCCAAGCATGTGCCAATCACAGTACGGTGACTCAGTATCAATAGCTATGTCACGGAAGTCCAAGAACAATGTACATGTATACATGTGCGAGAACGTAGTGAGCACTTCACACGTTTATTTATTTATTTTTTTCGCTGCTCTTCGCCTTCTGCTTGTGTCTGAGAAATAAACGCGTAACAGAAAACGCGCAAGCGCGCTTGGACGCCCAGCAAGACTGCGAAAACCTTTATTTGAAGGCACGAAAAGAAAATAACAAAGACGAAAGCATACCACGGAAACGACATGTTTGAAAAAGTGCAGAACAAGTAATTTCAGGTATCCAAATTCAAGGACAAATGCAAAGGCATACCACATCAATTCGTAGAGATTAAGAACGTGCATAACACTGAACATCACGACTGAGAAAGTCGGGATATGTCCTATAGTTATGTATGGTTATATCCTATGTATAGTTATAGTATAGTTCTGTTCAACCTATAGAACGGCATTACGGGAGAACCTTGTTCTCTGCATACAAAACAACCAGAGAACAGCATCGTGATGGAAACGTGTTTCACATATTGTTTCGGGTCATACCTGCATTTGACAAAGGTTAAACGAAATATGAACACTTCGTGAATTTTTCCCAAAAGCTATTCTTAGGTTGAACACGACTTGTATACCTGTTCCTGTACGCGTCGCTGTTGTTCCAGGCTCTGAAAGGAACTTCTGAACAGGCGTTTCTCAGCTGAAGGACGGCTCAAATGAAGGAATTTATGACAGTTTCACGACAGAAAAGTTCTTCCGTGTCTTTCCAAAAGAACCACGTAAAACGATCAAATGAGACGGAGACACGATGTTTCACTCACTTTCTAACAACGTTTTCTATGAAGACATTCCACGCGGACAAATTACACGTCCTCCTTTTTCAAAATAAGGTCCCTCGCCTCAAGAGCACTCCATCCATCAATGTCTAGCTTGTCTGTAAAACTTTCGGAGCCCAAAGGAAGAATAAAACCTACAACCTCCACTTTGCGGCTTTTCAAGCCACCAATTCTTGAAACAAACTAACGACTGGCGAACCACCCCTCCTTTTATGCTCGACCAACAAAGGACTCTTCGTGCCACAAAACAGGCCAATTACCAGCCAGGCGCTTTATTAGCGAGTCGTAACTTGCACGACCACACAGACAGGAAAGCGCTCAGGCCTGGATGTGTGGTGGCCCCGTGAACATCTACTGTTGGCATCGCTTCCCCGCCCCCCCCCCCCTTTTTTTTTCTTTCATCCTCTCGCTGCTATTCGTTTACCCCGTGACGTCTCCTCACGAGGACTGCAAGTTCGTCGTCGTACGTTATCTGAGTCACTTCTTCGGCAGCCACTTGAGAGGTGTTCCGGTCCGATTGGTCAGGAGATAGTTTGTCCCCTCACGTGGGCCTCAAGCAAAGAGATATGCCCGAAACGGAGCTCCGCCCTGAGCGTTCGAAAGAGGTCCTCCGGTTCCACCAAATGGATTGCACGCGCTTTTTATCTTGAGGTTGCAGAAAACGATCGATGTCAGCACAGCAACTTCAGAGGTGTAAAATAGGCTGGTTAATGCGCCGAGAGCTGGAGACGGCATTTCGTAAAGTTTATCCTCTCGCTAGACTGGTGATAATATCAGTTTTATTGGTGCAAAAACCTGCTAGAATTGTTGTCTACACAGAAAGCCTGGGACATGGACCACACCCCGTGTCCTGGAAAGCGGGAACAAAAGAGCACTTGGACATCTCGGACTACCAGCTGCAAGTTGTGGTCTCCGCGGATAATTGATGCGTCCTCTGCCTCGATATTCTCTCTCTCTCTCTCTCTTCTTTTTTTTTTCTAGGAAAATTGTTGGTGTGCAGCACATATGTTCTGTTGATATTTTCAACATACGATTTGGAAGGGCTGCGCGGCAATATAGCTCTAAACGAATGCGATAGTATTCACGCATATAGCGCCTGTCAATCGATCAAACACCGCGCACACATTGAATTAGGGTTCAGTTGCTGTCAAGCGTAAACATACCACAGCAATAAATAGTTTCTCAATCGTTCTGCGAATACCACTGCCACGACAACTTTTCCTTCAGAAATTCCAGCTAACAATAAGACGCTGACTACACGAAAAGTCGCTAAATGTCACTATACGTATACACACAGCAGACGAAACGAAAAGTAAAATAGATTTCACGTGCCATGCTGGGTGCATCGACTTATACAGCGACTCTTCCGACCATCGCTATGCTGCAAACGTATTTTTATTCGCGATGTATTAATTTTCGCGAATTTCGCGACCGCTAAAAAATCGCGAAAAATTTTACTCGCGAACACAGCTTGACATTGATCCCGCGGAAAGAAACAGACCTGGAATCGCGAAATTCAATACTCGCGAATAACTTCCCAAATTCGATTCGCGAAAATTAATACATCGCGAATAAAAATACGTTTGCAGTACATCACATCGAATATAACGCGTATAGGGGCGAAGGTCCCTTCCTCTTACGAATCAAAACTGACTACAGATAACAAAGGTTGCGTAACATATATTTACAATCAGAACTTACTCTATGGAGATCACCAACACCAGTAAAGTTGCGTTATGATCTCAATAAATATAATACTAAATGAAAATATGTCACACATCTTTGGTTATTTACACCACGGGACGGCGTGAAACCCAGCCGAAGGAAAAATTAGGTCAGTAAATACTGCTAGTAAGGATCCTGAACATTCGGCCGAATGCAACACCCTCCGCCAAAATGAATAAATGTCCCCGCTCGTCCAGGTGAGTAGCATATTGAGCCCAGACCAAGGTCGCGCTTTTCAAAGTGGGGCCGCTTTCCCCCATCACCCATATACGGCCTCATGGTGCACATTCACGATGGTGCAGGCGAATAACAATGTGTGTCAAGCTGACGAGGTTGCTGGGAAGAATCTGGGGCAAAGACATTTTGGAAGCTTCCATATGATTGCTTTCAATGTTTGGATATTTTCCTACATATATGTATACTGATTTATTATCCTGTTTGCTTGATTTCTTTTCGCCCCTTGCGTCCGTGACCTGTTTTGATGCTTCACTAACGCTGCACCAACACAGAATTAGTGCAAACGGAACTGATACTAGAGGCTTTAATTAGTACGATACAATTTGGAGGGACAGAAGAAAAGCATAGATCATACAGTGAGCTCTATATAGGTTTCTTCGGAGGAAGAAAACTTAGATGAAATGGTTGCAGATATACACTGTAAAAAAAAAAGTACACAAAAGTGATTGCTAACCCCGTTGCCGACATACGTGCCGTATTCTAGTTACTGAAAAAAAAAATATTTTCGAGAGCACACTCCCATTAACAAAAAGCATGCCGTTGGATTACAGGGATATTACACTGCGAAAACCTAGTCCGGAACTGTGCAGTGCGCATTCCAAACGAATTTTGCGCTGCATGTACGAGGGTGGTTCCATAAGTTTCCGGCCCGAGGTAGAAAATGCGCGCGAATTTGAAAATGCGATTAAGTACGCGTGGCGCCATCTGTTGGAGGGCCGGGCACCACCCTCAACCCTCTCCATGCTTTTGTCGGTTGGAGAGCTGCATTTCAAACAGTCAGGGTGCACTCTTCAGTTAAAATGGAAAAAATCGAGTGCCGCGCTGTGATAAAATTCTTGACAAAAGAGGGACTTTCGCCTAAAGAAATTAAAGCGCGACTGGACAACGTGTACAGGGAAGCCTCTCCGTCGTACACAACGGTAAAAGATTGGGCTAAGCAGTTTCGACTGGGACGAGAGTCCATTGAAGATGATCCACGCGATGGTCGTCCAGTGGAAGTGGTGCCACAAGAAAATTTGTCTCTTGTCGAGGAGGAAGTGCTGAGCGACAGGCGTCTGAAAGTGAAGGAAATCTCAGAAAGGCTGGGGCTTTCCAAAACAACCGTTTTTCGCGTCATCGGCGAGGGCCTTCACATGAAAAAGGTCAGTGCGAGATGGGTGCCACGACTTCTCTCGTCAGTTCAAAAGCAACAGCGCGTTGTCTGTGCCAAAGAGTTTTTGGAGCTCTGGCAAGAGAACGAAGAAGAAATATTGAAGTCAATTGTCACAGGGGATGAGACTATGGTGCTGTACTATGATCCCCTTTCGAAAAAGGAGCCGATGGAATGGCGCAAAGCAGGAGAAGCACCCCCAAGAAAAGCCAAGGTCACACAATCCACAAAGAAGATCATGGCAACAATATTATGGGATTTTCACGGGATCCTCCTCATCGACTTCAAAGAGAGGAACACCACAGTGAATGCGACTTATCATGCTTCACTCCACCACCGACTGCGAGACGCCATCAAGGAAAAGAGGCGCGGCAGGTTGAGTCGAGGTGTCCGGTTGCTCCAGGACAATGCCCCTGTCCACACGGCTTCTGTTGCCAAGGCTGAAGGAGTGCGGCTTCGAAGAAATCCACCACCCACCCTACAGTCCAGACTTGGCACCGAGTGACTACTTCCAATTCTCAAACTTGAAGAGGCATCTCAGAGGACGGAGATTTCAAAACGATAGTAAGGTGCAAGAGGCAGTTTTCCAGCATTTTGCGGACAAAACTTCGGACTATTGCTTCAAGGGTATAAGAATGCTGGTTGAAAGGTGTCAAAAGTGCATCGAAGTTAAGGGTGACTATGTCGAAAAATGATACACCTGTTTCGTCTCTATGACTATTAAAGGTTGGTTGGGCCGGAAACTTATGGAACCACGCTCGTACGGCAACAGAGTTAGCAGTTACTTTTGCAGTAAAATTACGGATTCTTCTTCTTTCTTTCTTTTTTTTTCTTTTTTTAACGGTGTAATGAAGAGGGACGGCCACTCTGGTTCTTCAGGTTTGGAAGGAGAAAGGAAATAAATTAAAGAACCAAAGAAACTGTAGACACGGGAAGACACCCAAAATCATATTAATATCCACAGTTTACCCACCTGGCTTAGTGTCTGTAAAAAGGGGAAATAAAATAACGCACAAGAGTCTGCAGGACTCAAGAGATGCTTGATCGGAGGCCAGGAAAGGGATCTACGATCTTCGTCACGCTCTCCATGCCATTGGATGCGTGTGGATATTTGACAGCATAAACGACAGTAAATGCCGTCGTACTAAACGAATGCCGTAATGACGTGTTCTATGACCACCACCACTCTGCCCTCAAAGCCCAACGTCAGTCCTCACTGTGAGGCGACTGGTAAGGCATTTCACCACATCACCACACCAGCAGTGGGATACAGTATTGTCCCCGGCGATGAAATCTCCCCAATTATAATCACAAAATGAGTTTGTTGTTTGTGATGACATGAAGTTCTAATCCCTACGTCACTGCACGGACATCCAGTTGAGGGCACCAGGATGTTGAATAATGATTTTCCAGAAGGGTTCATCCCTAATATAAACGCGAAATATGTAAATTCATAGTCTAAATCCCCTCGTCACTTCGCCGCGCCAAGGAACATGCCCCTGAGGAGGAGACACCGCTAATATACCCAACTTTCTTACTTATGACAACAGATAATGCGACCTTTAGTTCGCGTTCCAATAATTTACGACGGAAGGCACTCCATGAATCACACAGAAGTGAAATGTAATGAAATATGATCGAACAAGGTATATATATATATATATATACATCCACCGTACTTTTCACTACACCTCCAACTCTTTCTGTCCGTGTCTGCACAATAACCAACGTTGTTGTCTATCTTTAATTCCATTCTTTCTGTTCTGTGAATACATTTATTTATTTTTCCTATCCTGATTAGTTCTGTCAATGACTCATTTATTCTGCAACCGCATTTGCTCGTAACGGCAGTTCTCATCCGTATTCGTCGTGTACGCGTTTCAATTCCGGCTTCCATTTTCTCTGTGTGAGACTGTTTCGAAGAAAATACTTATTAATGGCACATTAGAATTCTATCAAAAATGTGGACTCTTACTGGGCGACTGAAGAGCGTAAACCCAATTTTCTCTTTGCGCCGCGAATTTCAATCTGGCTGAGCAGGCTGACAGATCCTCCGCCCTAGAGCTATACATGTCTCGATGATACCCCGAAGGAGGACTTCGTTAACACGGATACGGTTGCTTACTCCGGCGCACTGTGCGTATAGGAACGACACCGAAATAGTATGAGAGTGATAATTAGTGGTTTTACGTCGCGAGACAACCTTACAGCAGGATTGGGGCAGAGAGGTTGACGTTAGACGTGTGTACCTTTCAAGGAGGCAAAACATGAGCGGGTCCCGGTTTTCGCGTTACAGTAAGGAGAAAGTACACGTACCCCACATACCCAACAATAACTGCCTCGAAATTGGAATATTGGTGGGAGTTATTCTCACGGTATAATTCATGGCTCTACGTCGCGAGACAACTATGATCATAAGCGACGCTACACAATGGTCGACCAAAACAATTTCGACAATGTCGACAATTTTGTCCACATAAGGCTTCTTTTACGTGTGCAGAAAGCAACACGGCACATCGCATTTAAAGCTACCGTTTAAAGAAAGACCTCGAAAAATACTTCGCAGTTTTCCTTTTTTTTTTTTTTTTTCGTGTTTAGACACACGCTTATTGTAGGTCGTCAACACAGGCAGTTTATATTGACGGCGTATAGTTTAACAGCTCTTTGCGTGTAAACCTACCGCAACAAGTTACAAATGTGTCAGAGAACGCTTAACATTTTTAGGTTGCTAGCAAAATTGAGGTAAAACGGGTCGCTGGGCGACGTCTGCCGCCAAATCATCCCCAATTCGTCAAGCAACAGTGAACTGACTCACATGCTCCTAATGGCTAAGTAGCCGACACGTAGCCAACTTATTTCGTTTTAGACCCAACGTTGTCCGCATGTCATGCGTAGTGCCGCCGTACTTGACGAGCAATGCGCAGTTGGTGACCGACAGTGTTGCCCGTAAGATTCAATTTTTATTTTCGATAAAAGTATGAGCGTAACTGAAATGGAAATTGTGACGTAAGAGCGTTGAGGGCTCAGGCTATCGAACAGATAAATCTGAGATTGCTCTAGGGCGTAGGTACGGCTCGCGTCAAAGTAAACTTGAACACCGGTCCGGCCTGCGAAGCGGGGAGAGAGCCACCCTTGCAGCGCCTAGCAGAGAACAACGCAACGAGGGTCACCCCTCGAACTGTAAAATAGATTACCAAAGCACCCTCCGTCGTTATTTCTACAAAGCACTATCTGAGTCCGCAGGTCGGAATGGCGTTCAAGTTTACTCTGATGCGAGCTGTACAAATCTCGTCAAACTTGATAATAACACTGAAAAAAAAAGTATCATTTCCAAGCGTGATAGCAGCCACACCCTGGGGGCACTGGGGGAATGTGACGTGAAAAAAAAATTTCCTTAAACTAACAGACTAATGTTGTGCAATTAAGATTTCCTCATGGCACCAAGGGTTGCCGTAATCGTGCTCGGGAACGAGACATTTTCTCCAGTGTTATCATTAACCTTGACGGCAGCTGTACCTTTAAAGTTACTCGCGGTAGACGACGTCTCCAAAGAACTCGTACCCTACCAAGTTGCTTGTGTCCCCTGCCGGTATCGAACCCACAGCCCATATTTTACCGCTCCAGGAAAGAAAGATACGAAACATAGAAAGAAAAAAAGATGACATATATATGAAAGAACTGATGTTCTGAGGCTGGAACAACATAGAAGGGACAAATAAATACAAAGCCTCAATTTGCCTAAGAAATTCACGATGAAAAATGTGAATATATATATACTCATGGAACGATGCGACAGCACCAGAGGACACGTGTTTCGCCGTGTTTGCAGCTCGTCAGCCCTGGAGCCCCTGTTTCAATACGTGCAGCCATAGAAGCCACCTTAATCTGTAAGTTTGAATTTCAAACACGTCTAGAGTCATTTATTTATTTCTTTAATAGCTTTTTTCCCTGTTTATATATATATATATATATAATTCTTCAGGATACCCTGCTGTAATCGTGTGGAGACGAGCATATGTAGACGTCGGTAGGCATGATGCCCGGGATGTCCCACGGGAACATTATAACAAATTAAACGGCATAATGTCACACATGACGTTGGTCGGTCCGGTCCGCTTCAGTCACCTACGGCGTGCTACTCGAGATTCGTGGAAATGCACCTTTTCCCATGAAAAAATGAATGTGAATATGGCAAAGTGTCATCGAAGAATCAACAGCAAGAGACCGGACAGGAGTCGAATGTGTGACCCACCCTACAAACCGTGCATTAGAGACTGAATGCGTGTTGTTGTTTTTTCTTTTTCTTTTCTTTTGTTTTTTTATGTATTATAATGACGACACACACATGAAGAGAGGTGATATTTTTCCCCGTGAAGTTTGAACAAGCCTATCTAGATAAATTTTTAATATTGAAGGCCGTACACGGATTTCTACTCTCTGACTCTCCTCCTCCTTTTTTCAGGCATCGACACATGTGTATGTCCGCGAACCGTTTGTGATATGCTGGGATAACCAATGTGTTAGTATTATTTTGGTAAAACAAGAAAAACGCAGAGTGTCGGCGACAGAGTATTTTTTTGTATTCCGCGTTAGCGCCGCGAAGCAACGGTGGCTATGAGCGGCGTACAGATGTGGACAGATGGAGAGAGGACAGATGCAGGAAGGAGTGGGGGACAGAGGGGTTAGTATGCGTCCTAGGCCGACTCCAGGAGGCAGTGTGCCGACATTCGCCTGGAAAGTCTTCGGGAAACCCAAGGAAGACCTCGAGAGCACAGCCGTTGGGAGGACTCGAACCCACCACCTCCCAGTCTTCAGCACGACCTTGGCTACCACGAACGTGCCAGACGCCTTAACCCGATCGGCCTTGCCGCTGGTAGGAGACGGAGTTAGACGCTGTATTTGTTGAATATAGTTTACTGCGTGGGCAGCCTTTAAATCACGTTGGTGTACCTACGATACGAAATCCTATACTGCAAGCATCTTCACTTAATCTGTGTGTAGTTAGTTCGCTATAGTCCACATGGTGCACGCTTTTCCTGTTTAGTTTCACCGCTCGCTGTATCGTATGTCGTAGAAAATGGACATTAGAAAAAAGAAATGAATCATGATTGTGATAGAAAGCACATGGTAGCAAAACAAGAAAAGAGAGAAAGAAGTGAGGCTTACAATCCTGTACAAACACGGGAGCCAGATGAACCACTGACGTACACATGGTGATAACAAAGGTTCGCTCGCAGAAGGATAAGATATCGTCTGCTGCGAGTTACAGCCATTTCAAGGATCCTCTCCCTGTATAGTGAGCAACGATACGATAATTCTAAAAGAGGCTCGGAAGCGCTGAACGCTCTTTTCAAACCGGCGTTCCACAGCTGGTGTAAGTTCACGCAATTTATCGCAGACAGAAAGTCAGTTGCGAACCCCGGCGTCATGAAAGGATGGGCTTTCGATCCCCAGCGTTGTGCTGATGGCTAACCGAGATGAACTCGTGGTTAGCACGCCTGATGGGGCTCCATTTCTTCAGTTTCCCTATATTTATCCGATGCGAAAACAATTATGCAATTTGCACGGGAAACTCGCCGGACTTATTCAAAGGTACGGGGAAAAGACCACGAGACCGCTTCGAGGACATCAAATACGCTCTATGAAATTGATAGTGAGAGCAGATTATGTACCTTACCGCATGTGTGCGAGTTTAAACAACGCGCATTTGACTTAAAGGGGTACAGAGGGCCATAAAAAAAAATGTCAGATTAAGACATCTGATGAAAGTGTGTGTGTCATTTTACCGAGTAGCGCGAAAGGTTTTGATGTGTGCAATTTGTTTCCCAGAAAAAAAATTACATAAACATGGCTCCGCGCGTTCACCCTTAACTCGGCACTCCGGGTATAACGAGGAGGAGAAGGTATGATGCCATGTCACCGATGACGTTGCAAGGAGAACTCGTTCTGGTTCGCCGGTCAGTGGGGGTCAGCGCCCTGACCCTTTGCCGCCGTAAACCAGTTTTGCCAGTTCTACCGAAGAATTGGGGATAGAAGGAGCGGCCGAATCATGACCGAGCCAGGAGCAATGCTTTTCAGAACCCCGAACAGCCGAGTAGCAGACGACAGCGGAGTAGCAGACAACGTTTCTCTGAACCAGTCAGCGAGCGTGATCCTTATAGCGTCAGCACCAGGTTCCAGGCAGATCACAGGCTGGTACTGCCCTCCACCGCCGTTGCGCATGGTCGCTTTTTGCGGCGTACCTTAAATTCAATTTCTGCGACAATTATGACTCTGTGGTGTAAATTACTTCGCATGGTGCCTCTTACTGGCCTATTTAACAGTTTTATAGGAAGAAAACAGGCTGTTAAAAATGACTTCTGTGCTACTTTAAACATCGCTTCCAAGCGTAAGAGATGTTTCGCTAGAAGACTGGATGTGTAAAGAAGTAGTCGAGCTACCTTCGGGCGCGAAGCTAGAAATTCGTAGCTTATTAGGAGAAAGAAGTGCGCCGCAGAGGTAGGCAGAAGGCACGGCATATAGGGTCACGTGTTGCCGATTGCCGGGGACGATGCCCACTTGAGTGCGGCCAACAACACCAACGGCAAGCTACCTCGACCCCCCCCCCCCTCGTGGTGCCGGCTGTGCTGTCTCGGGTTTTTCCTCAGATGTTTTCAGACATATGTCGGCACAGTTCCCTTAGAAGTCGGCCCAGGACGCACATTCCCCCAGGGCGTCAGTCGTGACGTTGCCCACCTCTGTGAGACCGACAACGGCAAGCCCTTAAACCTTAACGGCCCTTAAAGCATTGAAGCCCTTAACGGCCAAGGGGACAACTTCTCAAAGAGAGCATGTAGTTGCAGGATGGGTAATTATCTAAAATGCATTCATCCACTCTTGAATGAGGGGGTTTCGGGCAAAAGTGAGACAGCAGGATGGGAGACAATGCTCGTTGAAAGCCGTATTTATTTATTTTTAAATCCTGAAACTAGCATGTGCGTTGAAATAACCGCCGCCAAGTTTTGCAATCCAAATGAGCTGAAACTAACACCGCGCGCCTCTGCCGCCGTCGGCGGCAAAGCGGTTAGTCTGGCCAACAGATCGGCGCTTACTCCAACCATCTTCAGCGCTCCAAAGCACGTGGCCCTCTGACGTGGAATGAGCGCTGCCCTCGCTGGGCTTCTCAGAGGAGTGGTTTCGGCTCAGCTGCACATCAAAATTTGGCGATGGATCGTACGTGCACGTTTAACGAATTGAAAAAAATAATAATAATAATAAGGTGGCTTCAAACAATGACTGGCTGCAGTTCTGCTATTTCACATTGATCCGAAAACTTCCAATTAAGAATCACGATTTTTGTGTAATTAGTTATCTAGTGGCTACATATTCTGGGTGACTATATATTTTAAGTATCAGTTGCGCAGTTTCTTAAACTCCCAGCATAATGCCCCATCGTCACTGTAGATGTAACCATGTGATGAATTAAATGATAACGTATGATGGTTTGGTTAAAATTGTTTCTGTCAACAACTGTATAAGGCTGCTATGCTCGTAACGCTGCTCAATAACTTACCAGTCTGTTTATTGTCAGGTAACTCCCCGTGTGTTCCTTAGTTCTTTAGTAACTTACCAGTATGTTAGTTGTCGGGTAACTCCCCATGTATTCTTTTAAAATCCTATATCGATTTAACAATATCTTCATCACAACTAAATTGTTTCTTTGAGCTGTTAATTCTTGGACTGTGCTGGGACTGTACCACAGGGCTTGCCCTCACAGTCCCGCTTTGTGTACATTTTTGCAATATTGACTAAATAAAGATTACGATATTATCTGAGATAGAATGCCCGCCTGGTTTATAACCAACCTGCAAAAACGATACCCGTGCAGCTCTCGAAGCTTTTTGTTGTTATGTTATCGGTAGAATTTTTTTTTTTTCATTTCTCCCTCATTTTTTCAGGTCGGACGTTCGAGGCCCCTAAGAACGTTCCCACCATTTTTTTTCTGTTCATATAGAAGTACTAATTAAAATGACGTTCAATTGCAACTTGTGAGTAAACGGGCAGGTTGAGTAAATGTTTACTCAAGTTCAATTGCAAATCTGTGTCATTTTGACCTACCTTATACAATACGAAAGAGTTTGATGACCACGTGTTCGTCTTACGGCATTAGCTAAGTGCTGAAAATTGCTTCAGACAAGGTTCGCGAGCACGTTATGCGTGAGGCCTGCATCTCAGGTATTTTCCCTGCTGCAATATATTGCCACGCGTTCATGAGAAAGAGACAGCGAAATTTCGCTATGCTGTTGTGACTGCAAACCACCGTAAGTTTGCAAAGCGCTGTGTGCCGTGTATAATAATATATCGTGAATATGTGACGAAAGCCGTTGCCATTTACAGACGACGCAAACAGGGCATGCATATGGGCATTTCCCGTCGAGTCTGAGATGCAAAAACGGCGGCTTAAGCTATAACACGCTCCGTCTACACTCTACAGGATAAATAAATTAGGGGTGTGCCAATATTCGAATTTTAGTTATAAGCTAATAATTGGGTATTAAAATTTCGAATGGTAGCGATGTCTCTTCGAAACCGAATATATCCGATATAGTTCCAAAGCCGCATTCGTTTGCCAAAAAAACGCCATAAGAGAGGGTATAAAAAAAATGAGTGCTGCTTTATGCGATCCATGTGCGAATATCAGGGATATAGTTTGTATATCCGTACATGTGCTGTATTTGTGTTCGGTTCGGTGACACAACTATTCGCTTCGTATATGCTCCGGTATTGAGATTACTCTTCTAGCAGCCCTAAAGCAAACGCTTTTTATAGGCCACTGGGAACTAATAATGAACTCACAAACTTAATTATCTTTCGTTACCCATTGCCCTTTGGGCACTCTATTAATTTGAGCACATTCTCCATTTCGAAGCTCAAGAGTACACTTACACCTATGTAACCGTTCATTCCAGATATTATGATTTCAAACGATGCGAAGCACCGTCGAATATGCGTCAGATGGAGACATATTGCACGTAGGGTGATATTGCCGAGATTGAGCCCCTTGTGTCCGTTCCGATTGCTTGATCTCGTATCGATCGCTAATTAGGGAAGTGGCTCGAAAAAGCCTTCCCGGGGGGTTTCCCATCAATCACTCTTCTTTACCGGAAGTGATCCACAACGACTGTGAGTGACGTCCAGAGTTGTGCCTAACTCGTTACAAGTAACTCGTTACTTGGTAACGGTTACTTTTTTTGGTAACGAAGTAACGATTCAGTTACTTTTTAAAAAATGGTAATAGTAACGGAATCAGTTACTAAAATTGGTAACTCGTTACTGACGTTAATGACGCAGCCCCTAGTCTGTTTTTGGGAACCGTTGGTGATCGGTGGCACGAAAACCGGTGTCTTTTCTTGTGTTTTCATAACCTCCGATCACCCCCATTTCGGCAGCAGGTGTCATTACACGAAAGAGAACGAAGATCACTGATGTAAATTTCGAGTATCAGCTTCTTGTGAAGTGCAATTTCTCATAAATAATGAGTTGAAGGCAAGTGACGGCATGTTTGTTGGCTCCTTTAACTATGCGGCGGTAACGAAAAAGTAACTCGTTACCTGTGAGTAACGAGAACTCGTTACTTTTGTACGTTGGCAACGAGTAACGTATTTAGTTACTTTTTTCTGAAGTAACGGGTAACGGTATTTAGTTCCTATTTTTTGGTAACGGGCACAAGTCTGGTGACGTCCACCGTGCCGGGTCCGTTAGTCTCCATCGAGCAAGGAAGCCTGCGCGTACGCTCAATACCACAAACAGTTTGGAGAAACGTATAAGGCTGGGGAGGTTCGGTGAATACAAATTAAGAGAAACCACAACGTGTAAGCTTCGCTAACACCCAAGCAATGTTCCGAAGGACAGCACGTGACGAAAAGTCAGCAAAGCGTCGGTGGCGAAGATCGAACCACGAAGGCATCCACTTTTTTTCTCTTCTTTTTTCAATCAACCAGTCAACCAAGATCGAACCCGCACAGCTCCCTGACTGCCGGGCAGGTGTGCTATACCAATTACACTATACACGCAGACATCGCGCACTCGTCAAAAGCAGTTCTTCACACCATTGCTTGGGCGTTGGTGGGGCTTCAAGTGTTGTGCTTTCTCTTAATTGTCCACTCAGCCTCCGCAATTTACGTCAATCAAAGTTGCCCTCGGTTTGTCCGTCTGTGTATAAATGCGAGAGCGTATGGAAGAAAATGTATACGGGAGAATGTGGCCAGAGTGAATGTGTGTCCGTGTTTTCCTGTTTGTTTGCTTGTTTGTTGGTTGGTTGGTTTGTTTGATTTCGTGTTAGCGCCGCGAAGCAACTGCGGCCCGTGTCTTCCTGAACAAGGCCTTGGTATCGTGACGAAGGCGCGATGTCGGCGAAGTGTAACCGTAGCAGTGCTGTGGGTTCGATTCCCGCCACGCCCCGACTTTTCGCCAACTGCGATCCTACAGTAGTTTGAAGTGATCGTTTGCTATTCTGTGGTAGGTGTCTGAGTGCATGAGGCTTGGCTGATTTGTGTTGTGAAAGCGGTACAAAGTGGCTACACAGCCTCGGAGAATTTTTCTTCTTTTTTTTTTTTTTTTAATATGAAACTGCTGAGGTAACTCAAAATGAAAACGCGAACACAGTAACAAAGGCTTTGTATGTATTTGCCCCTTCTATGTTGTTCCAGCCTCAGAACATCAGTTCTTTCATGTTCAACAATAACAAAATTCGTCCGCACTCTTCCGTGCTTCAAACAATTCAACAACGTGCGCAAGCAGCACACGAAATCGTGTTGTATGTAATCTGTCAAGACTGATTACGTGGTATACAGATTAAATGGCGCAGCAAGTCCACACAGACCTGGACACCCGGATGCTCGAGTGTACTTGGAAAAGCGAGTGAACAATGCGGCTTGATAACAGACAGAAACGTGACATGAATGGTAGAAGTAGAACAAAAAGTGAAGGTCATACAATACTTTTAGAGAATTATATGCTGCCCTCTGCAAATTTTACCGAAATGTGCAAGGGTCCTGGTCGCCTGGAAATCCCTATATGGGCAATCTGCACACTGTTAGAAGAAAATTGATATAAAAGGTATAAATAAGGTATAAGGGGTACCAGGTAGGTACCAGGGCTAAGGCATATTTATACCTCATTAGCACAGTCTATACCCCGTTTAAACCATGTTAAATGTATAGCTCATTGAAGCTGTACCTTCCACGGCAGCTGAGGGTATAATAAGGTACCTCTCTGTTACGTTTATACCCTCAACATTTTGTATACCTTTACCTCCGCAACGTGTGGGATCACATTAATTCGTAGCGGAGACGATATCATCGGAGTTAAACAGTAAGTTAATTAAAAAACACAGTTGTTAATACAGTAGCATTCTAATCAGGATGGCTAGTGACATCTGGCAGATAATATATTTGGGCATGAAATAACTAAATACACGCGTCCTCACTTCTTAAGTTGCTTCCCGGACGAAGGAGGATCCATACTTTGCGAAGGCGCAGTGTGTCGTATGTGTATCTGTTCTGCCGCAAATGCCAACTGCTCCTGGAAAGATTTTTCCTAATATTTGTTGGCGTCGTTTCTTGGCTTCCAATATAATGGTAATGCATTTCTTGTTGCTTCATTTCTTTCCTTTCCGATTCCCATCCATGCTTTGTGAGTTTGTATGCGAGCGTGTCCAGGTATTTTCTCCTGTTTCGTTCTCGTCCCTTTTTGTCCCATCTTTTGTTTAATTTGTAGAAAGCTGGGCTGGGGAGCCACTACTCTGATATGACGACGAAATAAATCGAATATTACCGTTTTCCGGAATTATACCTCAAGATCTTCAGATATACCCTCTGGGAGGAATATATGTTCATCCCATGAGGTGCAAATAATATACCTTCAGCAAGGTGATATATAGATAGTATACCTTGAGGAAGGTATAGCGTTTATACCCCAAAAGGTATACATTTTTCTAACAGTGCACCACCGCTTGTTCGACACTTGAAATAGCTGTAGCGCGTGAAAGCGAATACGAATTAACCGCAATATGGAAGCCCTCTGTGTATGTGGAATGGAAGCCTCAATCGCATAGTGTTTCCCTTCTGTCTCTTGGGTCTTCTAGAAGTTCAGGACGTCTACGAAATCGCTGCCTTCAAATGGCATGACTCTTTCAGGTTTTCTCTGGCTGTTGCAAGGAAACTCCCTGACCAAAAGAAAAGGGAACTTGGTACATGCTGCTACATTTTGATACATATACCTCATAAAACGGGTCATTTATTAAGTATCTGTAAGGTTTTCAAACAACTCTGGAAAAAGAGTTGCTGACGCCAGGAACCGAACCTGGGTCTTCTGATTCCTGGTTCGATTCCTGGCGCACAGCCCCTCTTTTCCCTGAGTTGTTTGAATTCGTTAATTTCTGGGCGTGTGAGACTTACGTGTCTGTGTCGTCCCTAATTGTGGTCTGCCAATTCTCGTTCATCAGTAAGGTTGCCCTACTTTTCTGCCTGTGAGCTTGTCGTATTGGCGAACTGCTAATGGCGGCAACATTGCTGCACGGTGGGCACTCGTAATTCACTGAGCATCGTCGCGGCCCTGACGCCTGACTTCAGCTGTTTTTTTTTCTTTTTTCTTTTTTTTTTGCAAAAGTTCTGACAATTCCCTGACTTTTCCAGTCGCATCGAAATTTCCTGACAATTCCCGCTTTTCCAGGTTGGTAGACACCCTGAAGCTTCTGACTGGATAAAAGTAGCCCATGTCGGCACACCTGCTGAATTAGCTCCATCTTGGTTGTGCTCGTGAATTTCAATCTCTCACAACTGTAGCTTAAGGGGACAATCAGGAGCAGTCGATTGATTTGCAGACTAGCAACATCCTCATTTTAACGACGATGATTGGGCATTTTGAGACTATAGAGCCGCATTTGAGTAATTACCGAGGGCATCGACCATAAAGAAGTGGGTATACGGGAGGCGCGAGCCATATAGTTCGAGAACAGTGTATTTGTAACGCAGACAGGACAGCAGGGACAAACAGGGAGAACGACGTTGACAGGCGCTACAAATACACATGTCTCACTACCAGCTATAGTTCTACAGTTCGAGGGAACTGCCCAATGAGACCACTGAGCGCAGCTCGCTTTTTTTATTATTTATAAGTAGTTCTTTGTTTTTGGAAATAGCAAGCCTACATCATGGCTAACCTTCCCTTCTTTTTTTTCTTTCAGCATTAAACATATCGCCCCCCCCCCCAAATTCCCATCCTCCAGGTGGCAGTGCATGGCTTCACACTCTTCCCTCTCCCGTACCACCATAACGCTTCCCTTTCCCTTTCACGTGGCATCGAGCGAAGTACATTTGTGCACATGCACACACACACAAAAAAAAAACGCAAAAAGAAAACAATAAATACCATGAAAAATTCCAGAGCATGTGCTGAACTCTCGATGGCATGAACCCGTTTAATGGTACCAGCGTGACACCTGTAACCGATGTCACAGTTACTCCTTGAGAATGGAGTAGATATGGAACTCCATTTGGGAGGGTATAAATTGTACTCCCTAAAAAGAGAGTTTTCTAAGGGACAAGCTACTTACGCCCCTAGAGGAGTTGTGATGCCAACTTTTTTTCCGCAGTGTGCATGGACCGCGCTACTTGAGATGTACTGCTCTTGACTAGAGCAGCTACGTTGATCTGCATCTGAAGACATGGGAACAGATTTTAGTAATCAAAGTGAAAAACGGCATTAGGACAGCATTTTGTCCTATATAACACGGTAAAAAGGGGGGGACAACCGTTACGTTCTTTGCTTATATAAGTTATTATTATTACAATTTCCAGTGGCTTGCAGTGCTTGCTTTGTCTTCATACGAACCATATTAGATCCACGGCATCGTCAACTCCGTTACTACAGAGAGTCAAATGTTGGGCCTAACTGAATAAAAAAAAAAGAACAGTGGTAAAAAAACGGTCCGCTTACCCTCCTCTTTCTCGTCTTGCCAGCGTCTTTCACCGCAGGTGTTCTTTATTCTGTTATTTAGTTTCTGCTTTGTAGTTCTTTAACATATGTTTAAAACTAACAACTTTGTGAACTTGGGTAAGGGTATGACGTTAGGCGATAGTTCTTCACATTTACAGTGGTAAGTCAAAGACAATATGTGAAAGCAAGAGGTTCCTAATTTTTTATCTTCATAAAGAAAATAATCTGCAACGTCTCAAAATTTGCGCATGATTTAGAAGCTTGCCATTCGTCACTCACGAACGTTTTGGTGGCCAAAAGCTGTTCATGTGGCCGACGATACGAAAATGTGTTATGGGTTCATATAGACGTGTGATGCTCCTTTGCTTCGACTTCCCGCACCCCCAACAATCAGTAAAACCGCATGGTAAAACCGCACGCCCCATGAACGTCTCAGCAATTTCAACTATATGAGTCTCGCATGAGAAATATATAAATGACCGGCACGCCGAATACAATGAAGAAAGTATATCGAAGACTCCAACGGAGCCTGCACTTTTCTGCGCAAAAATTTGTTTGCAGGGAACGACTGCTGGTTCGGGAGCGACTCAAACTCGTAGCTATACTGTTACGATGGGTAGTTCACTGTCCGGGCGAAGTCATTATTCGTCGTCGTGCTTATCTCGCGTTTGTCCACGAAGATGGCAGCTTCCATATAATGTGTTCCAAAATGAGGATTTGCTTATCTTTCAGTCAAACGCATCTTGAATGTTTTGCAGTGCACCATCCTCATGTGTATTAATATAGGTCGCTCAAGCGCGAAGTAGTGGAGCCTATCACGAGTTAAGTTATAAGTTCGTAAGTAAATTTGAAAAAAAAAAAGAAATGGAGAAATTGAATTCGGCACCCGACCATTTCGGCAACTCAAAAAAGAAAAAAAAGGAACAATACAAATAAAACATAAAAAATAGAAAGAACAGAAACTAAAGCTAGGTTCGATTGCGTGGAATGCGTTAGTGATATCAGCGTGATGGAAGCCCTTTTGTGGAAACCAAGGCCACGAATTTTTACAGAGCTAAGCCGGAGTGACGCAGGGGATAACAAAATGCAATCACAAGTAATTGGATGTGAATATGACGGAAATATTTATGTTTACCATTTTTCCAGCCCCATCAGGGACAACCCATAGATGCAGAAGCCTCAAGTTGGGAGCCGCCGGTATTTTTAACAGAGACTATTCTTCTCTTCGGTGAGGCGCTATATTAAAAGACACATGTTAAGCGGCTATGGCTTTGGCTCGGGCAGTCGCTTAGAAGCCGAAAGTTTTGAGCGCAGACGTTAGAATGGTTTGGCGACGAACATAATCTATACTTTGGCAGGCACGCATTATTCCCACTAAAATCATTCGACGACGTTCAGCTAAAACGATTCGACGAAATGTGAATGCGCATTTCGTGGAACCATTACAGCAACAGCCATTCAATTATGTACAGTGCGAAGTGAGTCATCATATAGTTTCACTTGCAACGTTTCCTTCATCTTGTATTCGCCGTTCATTCTGTGGAGTCGCAGAACACGCCGAACGATGAGTGAGTTGCAACAGCTTTCCGGTAGGTTATTGACCTCAGATATTACGTTTACATGAGGCAAATGCCAACAGATCTTCTACTTTCACTTGAGTCCACGAAATACGCTATACAGTATAGCAAGTACAAGACGCCGTCATACTGATTGAGGGCAACCATGGACTGAAAAGTTTGTATATGTGACTTGAAGCAGAGGTGGGGAAGTAATGCATTACCGGTAACCCAGTACATTTCAATAATGAGAAATAGTAATGCATTGCATTTTGACCGAGTAATGCGTCATGGAATTACTCATTACCTGGACTACTTCGCTATAGGCCAACATGTGCCCAGATGGAGTCACCACCCTTTTTCTCCTCTAACGCTTTTCTCACTTGAGTTGTCCGTGCGCCATTAAAACTCCAATCAACATCTTCCGCTCAACGAAGAATGAGCGTTTAAAAAAAAGCATACATGTGGCAAGTAACGTGAGACTGGCTGTTTTTATCTTTTACTGTGCGCTAACTATCTCTGCGTTGCAATAAATCAGACTAAGGGGGTAGTCCGCCCTGCCACAAATCTTCTTTATACTATATATGAACAAATTCACTTGATGACTTGGTATGAACAAATTCTTGATGAAAGTAATGGCATTATTAATGCACTACTGCGCTTCGCTCATTATAATACTATATATGCACAAATTCACTTGCACTGATTTGAGGAATATTCGGGTGATTGATGAATGCAGGGCATTATGAGACGCTTCTGGGAGAATGTAATGCTAGAGTAATGACATTACTTGATGAAAGTAATGGCATTAGTAATGCATTACTAACCCCAAAAAAGTAATGACTAACGTAATTAATTACTTCCGAAAGAGCAATGAGTAATGGCCATGGATTACCAACTAAAAGTAATTGCCAAAACCCTGGTGACCCGTATAATAGATACGCAGCCGTGTTGTGATTACGTTGCTTTCGAATTCAGTTAAGCCGGGTGCGAGACAGTTACGTCGTGAAAGCAAAGCCCAGTGGCTTCTTATTAGTCTTCTTGAGATATTGAACATACCATTGGGGGGCGGAGGGGGGGGGGAGCAACAACGAAAAGTTTCTGAAGCGGTAAAATACCCCAGTGCTGGGTAAAAGCATTTAAAACAAGGACAAAATGAAGGACACAACGCAAGCACTCAGGTACTCTAACGCTTTTACTATGTACCGACCTGCCCAATTCCTTATACTTGCGATCTCTTTTTTTTTTTTTTTTTGAATTCCGTGCACAGCCGGTGCGGGGTTTCGAACACGCGTCACCTCCCAGTCTAGATGTGGAAAGCGATCGTCCTGTAGTCACTATGCCACGGGAGCTGGTGAAAAAGTTTGTGTCATAAGGTTATCGTAGAGTTCATGTGACTCCTAAACCATGTTTTAGAGCAGTTCCGTTAGTTGTTCTCAACTGCAGCTTACGATCGCAGATAGTTTTATTTATTTATTTACGGTACTACCTCAAGTGCCTTCCAGGGGAGTTACATGAGGGGGGCGGGGGGTTACATGTATGCATAAGAGCACATGAGACATGAGATTGTACAAAAAGTACATAGGAGTAAACAATGCAAACCCCAAGATTATAAGCCAAGATACATAGCCAATCTATTACGAAAAACAACAGCTTCAGAAAGTCTGACAAGGGACTGGGGAAGGTACCATTCCAAGCGTTAATGGTGTTCGGGAAGAATGAGTCGGAAAAATAAGAAGTGCCACACATGATGGGCCGTAATACCTTACATGAATTATCGTTCCTGGCAGAAATAAAATGAGCTGGAGTAACAATGGAAGGTCGTATTGGGTTCTCCTATTTGATGACAATACACACAGCTTAGAACTGCTGCTCGCATATGCAGTTGCACAATAAAGAAAATCTCCCTCCCACATTATGTTCATGCAGGTTGTTGACCCGCATTGTTTGTAAAATGCACGAAAACATATGTACATATGAGAAATTATGCACGTCCTATGAGAAACGACCGCACATACTTGATGACACAGTGTGAGTATCAAACGGCGAACTGAAGCGATGTGACCTATTGGAATGATACCACACTGCAAATGCAATGAACCAAACAATAAGGCAATGTAACAGTAATGGAACAACTGATTTATTAGTCTTGAAATTATTAAGATTGAATTTGACGAATTTAAATTTGCCTGTTATTGTGTTACAGGAAAATTAAATAACACTCTAGAACATAAAATGGCCAGTTATTGGATGTTTATTGATTTAAAATCACGTGTGTAGACACAACATGTGCAGACCCTTAGCAGTCTGCTATTGAAGATTGCATTAGTACAGGTTATAAAACCAGTAATTATAAATATAGTAATATATATAATACATAATATATAGTATAATAAAACCAGTAATATAATTATAAATGTAAGTACGGAGTGCCGACGACATGACTCGACGTGCATTGCTAGTCGTTCACACTGTACACGTCAAGCTTGAATTTCGTGCTTTCCTAGTAACCGCCATCTACCTAACGCTATATTCGATTCGAGCCAAGGACATGAACATGGAAAAACTGTCGCTTAATAGCTGTCATCTTCGAGTATAGTCTCTTCCAAATGTGGTGATATTCAAAGTCTTTGAATATGTTATCAGCACAAATCAAACGAGCAAATGCGACCGAGCACCGTGGTATGCTGCACGGAATAGCGAGAGAGTAAACCAAGTCTCATCCAACCATACGAAGTGCCGGATTTATACGGCCTATTTTCTCCGCATATTTATATTTTCGTGAAGAATCTTCAAATGTCCGGAATTCACCGTCAACGCTGCGGGCGCGTCACCTTGCAGGTACCAGCTAAGTTTTTTTCTTTTCTTTTTTTTTTCGCCTTCTCAGTGTAGTAACGGCAAAAGCGACGATCAACAGCCAGATATTTCATCTCGGTCGAAAGCTCCGCAGGAACTGCAGGTCGAACAGGCAGAAAATAGACGTTAATTGTCCGGGTCTACCTGTATACTAGCAATGCATTGCATGTATCAACAGTGTAAGCATAATATTAGGAAGCACGAAGCAAGTGCGCTCAATGAACCCAGTAGGCCTTCGATGCGACAGTGTCCCTGCCGTTCGCTATTTGCTTCCTTTATTCATTAATCACCTCCTTATTTAATTCATTTCATCTCTCACCGAACTGGAGCTGCCTTAGCTACCCTCTTCGTGAGCGCCACAATCCCAATTTAATTTTTCCATGCTCCAAAGTCTAGCAAACATGTGCCGATACAGCCGCATCTATTACGCCACATGTGTTGCATTATTCGCTCTCCTTTGTTTTTATTTTTGAAAATTTATTTGTTTTGAGCTACAATCGAAAGCTAGGAAAAATATTTGCTTCAATTTAGCGGACTTCCTCCTTATATAGGTGAGTGCACTGACCGTTACATTTTTTCTTCTCCTATTTCTTCAAGAAATCGAGGCTCCAAACAGGCTGCATAAATTTAGTCCATGATTGGGGAAGCTTGAGCTTGGACACGTAAAGGAACGACAATAGATCAACAGCTCGAACCAGCCAAAACTTGGTTTTGGGGGGACCCGAGCTGTTGGTATGCCCTGTCGCTCCTTGGTGCATCCAACCTCAGCCTTCCTCAATCATGAATATGGTCCATCAGCTTGCCTGCATTTACGCCATTTTGTCTGCATATATTTAGTATCGCAATACAAAATACGGGAAAAGCAAGGAACGAAGCAGTCTCGCGACACACAGCTATTGGTGTAAAATGAGTGCGGCATTCCACTCTCCCAATCAGTCCAGATGAACAACCGCGACAACTAAAAAAATCATTAACGAATTAACGGGGAGCAAGAGAAAAGAAACAAATCATGTCCAGTAATTTCCCCAGAAATTCATTGCTGGGGGGGTGCCGAGCTTTCAAGGGGGGGGGGGGGTATGCTTGGTGAAGGTTCCACTTGCGGAATTTTTCTTAGACACGGAAATAATCGTGGCACAATGCTGACATATCTGGACAGCTTTCCTATTTTATTTGTACATGTTATTACGTTAGAACACATTACATTAGAATACAGATTCATTATGAACGGCATTTCAACATTACGATGCATAATCATGCGACCGCCAAAGAAAAAAGACTAGTGCCTTGTCTCACGAAGTTCAATGAATACCTAGCAACCAACGGTGAAAACCTTAGACGAAAAAAGTAGAATACCTCGCTTGATTGAGTTGGGCGTAAATGGTTCTTGATGATCCCCATTGAATTTGCGTGCCCGCACGCATTTTTGCTCGTATATGCGCGCAATATATGCATTGAACAGTCATTTTCAAATGATTTTGGACAAATGCATGGTACGATCATTTGCATGTCTGTGGACCTACAGCCCAAGTTTGACAGTACAGGATGTAATTTGCTGCGCCGGGCTCACTACCAGAACGTGTTGGTGGCCAGCTGGTTGGGGTCACCTCAGAAATTTCACGGGGGGGGTGTGCAAAAATGTAGGGGGGTGGGAAATCCCCGATCATGTCACAAGTCTCGTTTGTCTACTACACAACGCAGCCTCCGCACGACGCCGAATGTGTCGTCTCGCAACGGTAATTGAGCTATATACGAGGGACGCGTTATGTAGACCTAAGTGGGAACGCGAGCAAAGCTTGGAAGCAACGTAAAGCCGTCGCGACGCTGCCCCACATGATTTGCAGCGACCTCACGTGATTCGCTATCACCTTTGATCACAATCATTCGCTCGAATAACTCACCTTGGGCACGTTGCACAGTATGCACAAACACACGCACACACACCCCACGCCCTTGGACTCGCGCACTGCACAAGCACAACACAAGATTCACATGGCGAGCTGCACATCGCACATTGCACAGAGATGTTTCCTTTCGCTGCTGCCGCCGCCGCCGCCGATCAAGAGTGATTCGACAGCTGTTTTCTCCAGAGAAGGGGTTTCCAGCAGCAACTGTGTTCGCGAAGATCGTTGATGCTCACAGCACACACAACACACACCAAGGCGACCGAGCCCTAATGATGATTCCTTTCGAGCCTTGTGTCCGCCACGCCGAATCCAGCGAGGTACAGCGCGGAGCTGTGCGCCTGCCATCAAGCTCTCACGTACGTCTGCTAGGCCTAACGTTCCCGAGAAGCGCTCCCTCGCCTTCCGCATTTTTTTTCCCTCATGGCGTGGCGGGAGCCTGCACGAGCTGGCGGCGAAGGAAGGCGAAACGCGTGCTCTCCTGAGCCAATCAGCAGTGACGATAGCTGCCATTTTTTTTTATGCGCCGATTTGAATGAGCCAATCAGCTCGGTCGAAGCTGTATTGATTGACAGAGTGCTAGTGAGAGTGAGCGAAGGTGGAAGGGGGGGATACTTGCACTGGAGGGAGAGCCACGTTTGTGCTGCTGCATCGTGGCGCGTTTATGAACTAAAGTTAAAGCGCTGGAAATTACAGTTTCCGGTTCCGGCGGCTTGCGACGCTCTTTTTTTATGATGCGTTATTTTTCCCCGTGGTCTCTGATAAGCGAGAAAGAAGTATCAGACTCGCAGATCCGCGTGTGAGAGTCACTGCTGTTTGAGTGTTCCGTGAGGAAGAACTAACGTCTGCACTAATATGCAGCTTCTTGGAGCCTACAGCATGGATGTTGAAAGGTTCGTACCGAAGGACGCTAACAGCGCCATCTTGCCTGTTTTTATTGAATGTGTGATGTTACGCTTGTCTGCTGTCCCTGTATGTCTAACGCGCATCAAAAATGTTTTTTTTTAATACTTATGCTCTTGAAAGTGAAGGAACGTCTGGCAGCACAAAGACGCTATCTCCGAAGGCAAGGTGTCAACCGTTTGTGACGTTGAAAGGTTCCACTGAGCTCCAAGCTATTTATTGTATTGTATAGCGCGTCATGTAGGGCTACGTAAAATGCAACATTGCGACACGCTAGCCGTCTTTCGATTGGCGGTGTAAATCTACGCATGTAATTAAACGTACAAAAATGCGCTACTAACCTTGGGAGTACGTCTATACATCTCTTATTGGCATTATTATTTTGGAGCAGAGCCCTCAAGCTTCGGCTTCACGGCTCTAAACCACTCACGTTTCCGTTTGAAAAATCACGACTCGGCTTAATTTCATTATGCTCTGTATGTATCTCACTCGGGCAACCGTAGAATCTGTCAGGGTATGTACCCCCAGTGAACCCTGCGTTCTTGCAGGAGTCAGTGACCAGCTAAAGAAACAGTCTTTGAATGATTGAGCCTGTAACGATATTCCGATCGTGTTTCTGAAAGATGGACGGGTGATATTTCGCGATTGGTGCCGATAAATATGGAGGAAGGCACATCGGGTATAGCGAATGAGAACGAGCATTGAAGCATGGCCAGATATCGGAGGACGTCAGTAAAAAAATAAAAAATAAATGTATATGGCCCTGAGATGAATGCCTACTCAAATGTAGGACTCTATATTTCTGCTAGCGCCACTCATCTTACGATGAGCCCTGAAACGTTTTCCGCCTCTTTTTTGTCGTCAAAAATTGCAGTGTATACAAGGATATATTTGTGCTGTTTCAGCGGGAATTTGTGTGATGGAAACAATGCGGAATGATATCTTTTGCGTGGCGTGGTAGTAAAAAAGTTATTCTCACAACAAGAAGGGTGAGGTGTAGGGAGTCTATAATGCCGTAACCATGTCTTACGAGCCTTTGCTCATCGGTTCGTCTAGTAAACGAGCCATGTTTTGCACCAGTGATTTATTCACACCACCCCTACACCCCCCAAACACCCCCTCAAACTGTTTTAAGTGTGCACCCCCACAGGGGACCCTTCTATTTCAGCTTTACACACATGTCGATGATACGTTATGCTGTTACGTAACTGTAATTACGAACCCCACCCCACCCCAATTTTTTGCAACACCCCCCCCCCCCCCCCCCCGTGCTTGGGATTCGGGATAAACCACTGTTTTGCACACGACCCGCGGTGCACACCCTTGAGGTAAAAATAAGCGAGGTTCTTTGAAAAACAAAATTCCTGTTGAGGAACACCATTTCCACGGACTCCCTATTAGTATAGTTTATCTATCACTGACATCTGTCTTCTGGGTAGTTTCACCTCAAATCGAACAATCCGGTACACTTGATGTCTCGAATAAACGGGAAAAAACATATATGTCGAAGCCACCGGTGAGTTAGGACAAATAAACGCTTTCGGAATTCTGTGCGCTGCGCGGTTCGGGAAATAGGACGAGGAAAAAACTGCCTATCAGAAAACGATGTCGTCACGCGCAGGTTTGACCGTCCCCTGCAAAGCTATTTCTTGTCGCGTTGTAGTGATATCTTGCTCTGGCTTTAGACGACCTAGGATACAAGAGGGTTCTGCGTTGGCAGTGCTGTGTCGATTTTGGTTTGTCTGGAAAAAAACATCAAAGTTGACTCAAAGCGCAAAAAAGCACCATATTTACTGCAACTTTCCGGACGATGTACAGGTTGAGCTTTATGCCATTTACTTTATTTGTCATTCATGAGGCTATCGTATGATATATAATTTATTGCTCTACTCTATCAGGAACGTAAGCGATACCTCTTTAAGTAGCACCATACCTCCGAAAAATGACGAATTTTGGGGAGTCCTTATCTAAAAAACTTCACCAAAAAGATCTCGTAGATAGTACTTAGACTACACACAGCAGAAAAATCAAAAGTCGGACTTGATCGGTAGGCGCACTGTGAATTTTTTTTTCGGCTCTATAAGCGGAGCCCAATCAATCTGTGGCACCGTCTCCCGCGTGGGGCAAAATCGAATTTTCCAAACAGATATTCAACTTCTGTCTTCACACGAAAACGAATTGCTATCATTTGAAACCGTTCTAAGCGTTTGCGTCCACGACAGTGTTATAACCGCTGAGTGTAGATACAGATACAGTACCTTCTAGGGCACTACAGAGCAGTGTAATGTACTGTAACTTCGCCTCTGTAACGGAAGATAAGAGGCGCTTCGGTATGCATCTCCTACTCTAAACGATACAGCGGCGACTCCCGTTGTATTCGTCATCATTACAATAAAGACACGCAACTCATCTACCGAATCACACTACCCCTAGCGCTGCGTACCAATCGGTAAAAAGGAGAGGGAGGACCGAAGAGACTCTTGCGGCTGTTCCTTAACTTCCGCTATCCCCGTGTGAACCAGACGGAAGAACACGCAATTGGCAGGCGGATAGCTGAGCGGGAGAGCGCCTTGGTACGGTGTTCCGCGCAAGAAATATGTGAACCGAAACCAATTAATTACTCGAAGAAGCACCAAGTGTTTTTCTTCTTTTTCTTTTTTTATGTTGCTCCTCTTTTTTTTTATCGAATATTTTTTTGCGTGAGGTTCCGATTGGTAAGACAGATTCCGAAACCATCCAAACTGAAATTTCAAAGTTATGAATTTTGTTTCATGAATGAGCGTACGCAAATGAGCAGCTCACTGTTCAATTCTTGGCCGCTGTCTCAGGGATGCTCACTGAAAAGAAGGCTTTTCGATGGCCCCAGCTGTTTTCGAATTATTCAGCAAGCGGCCTTCGTGAGACACCCGGTATACATACGCAAGAACAATTCGAAAAACAGTACATGCATTGACATATATATATATATATATATATATATATACGGTTACACAGTACATGCAATAATATATGTGTCTACAGACTTGGATAACGAGCCTCGCCCGGAAGTTTACAGTGAATTCGAATATTAATTTATTGCAAGTTAAGGGTGTTAGTTATGTAACTGTGCACGCAGAGCTTCCGACAAAACGTCGACTCAATCTGTAACAGTTTTACCCCTAAGATGATGTATCTGACACTGTTCTTAACGTCATAAATTATTATTAAAGCGATGAATTACTGAATTCGTGAATGACAAGGGCCGTACGCCCCGCCTAAGCGCCATGTTACCCAGGCATGCGGACTATCTGCGGTACATAGTGCACACAGTGGCATTAGTATGGCATGCAAACACTTCAGCTGGTGCCCTGAGACTGCATGCTTCATGCGACGACTGCCACAGCTTCTTGTGTGTGAGGAAGAAGTGAACGTTTATTTCAAGCATCATGATACCTGCGTCTGCAGGAGAATTTCGCTGGACATCATTTAAAACGATCTGGAGTAGCGGGTCTCTGCGACGGCACCTTTATTTGTTTTCCTTAGAGCCACTAAATAAGAGTCATCATTCTTCCTTTCCCTTTCGACCACTGCCGGCGCCACAACGCAGCGAGGAAAGGAGAACACAACAGCAAACGTTAACGTTCCGTGTCACTCGCGCGGTGGACATCAGACCGCTTTTAAAGTACCGAAAGCAGTACAGGTGCAATCTCAAAAGATTTCTCTCTTCCGCAGCCCTCGCCCACAGCGCTGTTAAGTCACAATTTTCCTCCTAATCGTACTCAGTTCTTTTTTTTTTTTTTAGAGAGAATTAAAATCGAAAATCACGGGCAACACTGTGTCGAAATGGTCACAACTGCGTATTGCTAGTCAAGCACGGCGGGCGACAAAACTAGATTACATGCGGACAACACTGGGTCTACAACGAAAGAGGTTGGCTACGTGTCGGCAACGTAACCAACGGGAGCAGCAAATCAGTCGCCAACATAGATCAGTGCTGCTTGACAAATTGGGGATTATTTTCCACTAGACGTTTTACGTCAAATTTGCTAGCAAATAAAACCATTAAGCGGCCCCAGTCACACAACTTGTTGCGCTGGGTTTAACCCACGGGTTCAACTACGCCGTCAGGATAGACTCTGCTTTACGGAACCTTTAACATAGAAGTGACGCCTTGTATGCCCTCTAACGTCAAAATTTTCGTACGCGCGTCACAGCAGGCGAGCATCCAAATGTATCCCGAGATAACCCTTCACTGCACAGACGAAACCGCCTCCTGAAGCATTGAGGAAATCTGTGGACCGATCGAGCGGAACGCGATGGCCGAGCACACGGAGGCGACGCGCCCAACGGTCGTCTGCGGAGAAAAAAAAGAACAAGAGACGCCTTTGCGCGCCAAAACCGTTCCGAAAGAGAGAGTGCCATCACGGCAGACGAACGAAGAGGAGGTCAAGTACTCAGTGTGGGGAAGAGAGGCAACCCTTGCACACCAGACTAAAACCTAAAACGCATACACGAAAGAGACGCAATATATAAATAGCCTTGAAGAGGTACGGGTTGGAGCTATCAAGCTATGTATCGGAGCGACCCTTCCTTTGCCCCCCCCCCCCCCCCCTTGCGTGTGGACTTGCTGCTGTTCTTGTCAAACTGGTTGCATGGAAGTCGCGTGTACGCTCCCGCAAGGAAAAGAAAGAAGGAGCCACGCAAGGAGGAAATCAACTGGGCGTCCGTTGAGAAAAGGGTTGTGTCGTCTGCTTGATGGAGTTGACCTCAGTGTCGTCTGCGTGCCTTTCGGATCACTTTAGCTTCGTGTTCGGGGTGTGTCGTTCCGAAAGCCTAATGAGCAGTGGGAGTGAAAAGAGCACCGGGGAGTAATAATAGTGATAAGGTAACGTGTAAAAAAAAAAAAAAAAGCACTGTAAACCGCCGTTGCAGGTGTAGCGTCATGAGCATTTCACAAGAATGCGTGAACTTCTTCAAAGTACACTTGTGTTACGTAATGCATGATAGAAAGGGTGGCATGTAGAAGTAAGGAAACTCGGGCCACTTTCAGTTAGTGCGATGCGCAACGGAAGAACAATCGCTTTTTTTTTTACTCCTCCGGATCCCGAATACGAGCCAATGGGTTTTCAAATACTGTGCCCACCCGGTGATGCAAACCAAGAGTGATGCCACTGTTGCACACGGTATATACCGATGGCTACCTTCTTTTATTTTTATAAAATAGTCACGCGAAAGAAGCAATGGCAAGGGACACAATTAAATGGAGGTTCATCCCTCGAGGATCATGAAGTCCGAATTCACGCGTGCGTTCATGCTCTTTGGAGCTTAGTGTATTGTGGGTAGGCTTGTTCGGTCAAAAATTCCTTTTGGTGAGCAGTACTCATTTAAAAAATCACAAACTACCACGGTTACTAATGCAAGATATGAGAAAAACTAACGTTTTCTTCTACGGCAAGAAAAAAGAAAAAAGTTGAGCGGGCCCAGTCGTGTCCGAGCAGCTGTGTTACACATGAAAACGCCACGATCTCCGATTTATTTGCTCCTTTGAGGGATTTTAGTTAAAGAAATACGAGTCTTTGTTCATGTATTAATTCGATGCATTAGTGATTTATTAATACCAACAACATGTAAGTCGCTATGCTAGGCTTACATTGTACACAACTCATTGCCCCAGCTGCATGAACTGCAGACGCGGCGACACCTGTCGTGTGGTGATCGTATTCAGTGGTGGCAGGTCTCTCCGTGCAGGAGGGTAAGTGAAGCCGACTCCGAGCTGGTACACGGCCACGATCCAAACGCTTACGACAGTTGGAGCATGCGACGAACTCCGATACTGTACCTCCCGGAAACTCTGCCCCCAGGACTGCCCGACGGTTGGCCGCCACCTTCCTCAGGTCCCGCTGGAACCACAGTCTGTCGCACACACTGCACACGCGGTGAAACTCGGTCGCCTCGAACGACAGTGCGAAGGCGGCGAGCGCCGCGTCCCATTACCGCTGATCCTGGGGTTCTCTGGCAGGCTCTGGCTAGAGTCACTAAATAAGCTTTGCTTCAGAGTATCGACAGTGAAGTCCAAGGGAGAGCACGAGCGCCATCTGGTTTCCGCACCACACCGGTAGCATCCCCAGTTGAGGATCAAAGACGGCTAACGTAATGCTCGCTCTGGAATAGAGAAGCGTGTATGATTGTTGTGCGGTAATCCATGTATTATCCACCTGAGCGTCCCGAAGATGTCGAGGTGAGCTCAAGGCCGTCAACTGCTGCTTGTAAACGAAAGGAACATTTCACCCGCGCACGATAGATGGCATCGTGCGCTAACGTGCTCAATGCGCGTGCGCGTGGGTAGCGTGGCGCGGAGACAAGATGGCGCATGCTCGCTCTTGGAACTCAGTGTCGATACTCTACTCAGTGACTCTAGCTCTGGCTCCTCTACGATGCTGAGCCCCTCCCCTCTCTCTCGATGCACTCCATCGTCTTTGTAGGTCACTTTCACACTCGCACAGGTCGAAGTTGCCCCACTGGTAGAGGGAAAGGGCTTGCCGTACGCGCCTCATTCGAATTTGCCTCCGCGCGCTAATCTTCTTCGGCGCTCCCGTAGCTCTCTCTATCGCTCGATAGTGGACCTGGGGGCTTTTTACGTTCCTCTCGAGACGTGCTTTCTTCTTATTGCCGTTTCCTTCGATTCTGATCATATTTTAGTTTCATATATGCCGACATTCTGGCAAAATTGTGATATTTCAAATTTGCAACTTGATGAAACTTTGGTTACTGTTGTTGAAGCCGATATCGCTTAATGTTAGAACGTCGCAATCGCTTTCCAACGACACCTCGGTCGGCGTCCTAGCTCCACGCGTTCGCGGGATGGACTGCCCGCAACGTACGCGTACCCCTATATTTCCGTCTCTCTCGCAAGCACCTGCCACACTCAGAGATTGCGTCAGCCGCCGCAGTGACCTTGTTAGCTAGAATTTTACACGTGTAAGTTACCTGGATTTAGCCAGTTGGTTGCTATCAGTTTATTACTCACCGAGTTATCGCGCCAAAAAAATTCGGCATAATTTCGTTGCATCGTAAATTTTGAACTGGCTACCAAACCGAACTTACAGACGTTTTCACGTCAACAAAAGAAAAGAAAAAAGGAAAGTATCGGATACTAAAGCAGGGAATGCCGCCTGTTGCAGGGTTGTGACGTTCCTATAAATGACAGCCTGTGTGGAATACGTAAGACTATGGCGTCACATAATTCAAATTTCTACGAAGGACGTAGTACTTACATAACTGTGCTCGTTTTGCGACCAGTAGTTCAAATTTCCCGTAGGGAATACTACACCCCTTTGACAAACCTTTAGGATGTAAGCTGCGGATGCAAAATGGAATATTTCCACATTGCGTTACACTTGCGCGGTACACTTTACTTACACGTTACACTGCGCTTACACACCAGCGGCATGGCCGAGTGGGCTAAGGCGTCCGCTCGTTGGTCGTAACCAAGGTCGTGCTGAAGACTGGGAGGTGGTGGGTTCGAATCCTACCGCCGGCTGTGCTGCCTGAGGTTTTCCCTGGGTTTTCCGAAGACTTTCCAGACGAATGTCGGCACAGTTCCCCCTGAAGTCGGCCCAGGACGCATACTAACCCCCTGTCCCCCACTCCTCCCTGCTATCCTCTCTCCGTCTGTCCACATCTGTACGTCGCTCATAGCCACAGTTGCTTCGCGGCGCTAACACCCAATCAAAAAAAAAAAAAAAACTGCGCTTACACTTTACAAGCGCGGTTACGGAGAACATTTCAAGAAGCGCATGCATCGGGCTCGGGCGTTGAAGTTACGTGTTGCTGGAGGTGGAAGACGATATTAACTCGTTAATTTTGTGTGAAGGGTCAATGGCACGTGGCTTGAATGGGGCAGATGTTCGCGATAATTAAATATTGTCCGCTCGAACATAAACTTGATTGTTGTCTGGCAAACGTCTGCTTCATTCCTAACAAACGCTCAGCCTATGTAATCAACGTAAAAAATAGCGCACATAATGTCATCACAAGCATGATGTTACTAGACGTTATGTAAGACTTCCACAAAAGCGAGAGGCAACAGTGAATGTGTAGAGGAGGTGCTGTCCTGCATTGATGCATGACCCATATGTATATTGTGAATATCATACTACAGTAGCATTAGTGTACTAGGAACATAATTTGGATGTATAAGGGAAAGCGGAAAGGCGGGGCAAAGCGGAAAAGTTCTCTTTTCTGCTTGTTGGTAGCGTCACCATCAGGGTTCCGAACCGAAAACCGAAACAACATTTAACGCTCCGATGGGAAACCGAAAATATGTTTTCGGTTCAAATGGAAAATTGAACCAGCAAACCAAACCTAGAAAATTTACAAACTCGCCAAACAAAACAAACGAACAACTAACAAATTGAAAATTTAGCTATTTGGCCCTCAAGGGTACATAACGCAAGACCTCAAGTGCACAATACATGACATCCGTTGGTGTTTGGGTAGGCAACTCCAGAAACCTCGCATTACAACAATGTGCCAGAACGCAAGACGGGCTCCTTGTTTTTGTCTCTAAGTCACATGGTAGGACCTTGTAACCTCTCTCTTTATTTCTCTCTTTGTTTGGAAGGAATGAAGGGGATTACCTTCGCTGCAATCAATTCTCCTTACACCATCGGAACCGGTTCGAACCGCGGTTTCGAACAGCTATTTTTTTTTTTTTTACTTCGGAGCTGAACAGGAACTGAACCGTTTTCTTTGAACCGGAACGAAAAACCGTTCAGTTCGGCATCCTGGTCACCATCACTCCATGCGGAATGTTCATCGAGCAACCAGGACTTTGGTTTGTGGACAAAATTTCGTGTCGGTGCACGAAGATGTTAGTAAGTAATTATGTTTTTCACTGCTGTCACTAAAATGGTGCATAATCGCATAAAGTCTGCAACTTATGCTGGAATACTTTTGATTGATAGACAACATGTGAGGGGCAAAGTGGAAATGGCCAAAGTGGAAAGTCGCCACTAGTCGTCTTTGAATAGAGGAGAGAGGAAAGAAGGTACCAGGGCTGTAGAGATTTTATCTTCCACCACGGTCTTTTAAGAACACAAAACGAACTATGAATAACAATAAATGCTAATGCTTATAAGTTATAGAATGAAAAAGTGTATTCCAATTTTGTTCCAATTAACTCTGACTAGACCTCTATACAGTTATCTTAACAAAAATGGATATTTATTATTAACGTGTATATATGACAAATGGCTTCGAACTTGGACGGACTGTGGCCTGCAAGACAACAACATTTTACGGCTTATCATTATGCGTTTTTCAAATAAACCTTTTTATTCTCTCCGTAGGAGAGCGTACACTTCCCACATTGCTCCTCAATATTTTCCAATATTTAAGTTTTTTAAATACAATATGCACTGTGGCACACTATACTATTTAGCCACAAGACCAAACGATCTTTTAAGTGCAGAATTTTGCATGTCCATGCGCGCTGATATGTCCGAAAAAATTACGAACAAAAAAAAACGTTCGCCTATATATATATGTATCTCTCTTGAATAGTTGAAGTTTGGTCGGACGGCTATATAATTATAGTGAACGTTGAGATAAATGGGAGATAGAAGAAAAAAGCAGGGTAAGTAACAAGAAAAAATGTTTATTAAAACTTGAAAGTTATAAAAGCTAGGGTCGACGTGTACGTTACGGCGGAAGCTCCGCCTTCGTCAGGATGAAATAGCTAAAAGTGGCCACGGGGCCTAAAGTCCCTTATCAGTTATGAAGTAGAAGTAACATTGAAACGCGATTCTTATTCATTTACTGCAGCTGCACAAATACTTTTCAGCGTCAAGTAAACCCAAACAAACGAGTCAACGCGAAATACATTTCGAAAGCTGTCTTCGAGTGTGGTGTCCCTGAGTGGACACAACCCTCGAAATTTCCGCGGTGCACACAGCAGAACGCACGCGTCTTGGGAGGGTACGGCAAGGAACGGACGTTCCTGCATTTGGGGGTACCAGTATACGGGACGCGGTGACCAGTGATGGCCACTAACTACTTCTACAGTAGTTTAACTATAACTACTAACTACTTCGCGATGGAGTAGTTTAACTAGTAATTCAACTACTTTTCAGAGGAGTAGTAAAAACTAATTCTTTAACTACTGCCATGTATTGTAACTACATCTATAACTACTTAACCTTGTCCATCAACAACAATCCCTTGTAGTGTTCTTGGACACCTAAATATGAATCACGAGCAATGACAAACTTTGGCTCAAGCCATTGCTACGATCGTCAAATACAATGCTTGCGGCTGGATTCTTTCTGTGCCTACTCGATAAACTAAGTTGCAGAATTATTTTACAGCGAATGAGGCTAGACCAGTAAAGCTTGCGGCAAAATCTGAAGTAGTTGGCGCCTGCAGTAACCTAACTACTGTAGTTAACTACTCAAAATAGTAGTTTAACTAGTAATTGCCACTATATTTCTGCAAGTAGTTGATAACTACTTTTTAACTACAATCAGGTAGTTTAACTACATGTAGTTAACTACTGGTCATCACTGGCGGTGACCACTGTGCCACAGGAGGTCAACTAGCCTGTGTATTGTATTGGAGAAAAGAAAAACATGGGGATGTGTAGGCTCCGTCAACATGGATACGTACCTCCTACTCCATAGCTCCATTAGCTGGGCGCTGCACGCCATGGAAGGTAATGAAGCACAAGAATAAGAAATAAGTGTAACAAAACCGAAGAAAAGTCACTTCAGGAAGAGGGGACCCAAAGTCGAAGAATCGAAAGAGTCAAAATCTAATATCTGCGTCGATAGTTCGAAGAACGCTACCTATGAGGTGGAGGCCAAAGCGTGCACGATAAAGCTGTTTATAAGTTATAACTTCTGTATCGCAAATTTCGTGGAAAGGAATAACAGGAAGTTTCAAGATTTTCGTGCTCGATAAAAACCAACTGCATATATAATATTTTATTCTGTATATATATCGCCTCAGAAAAGGAAGAACGCATTCACATCTGAGACCTGTCGGGAAAAAAGAAAGAAAATGGAAAGACGAATGTACGGTGCCAAGTGCCAGTCTCACTGCAGCTAATCGGAAAGCATGAACAGATTCAATGGCGATTATCCAGAAGGCCGAATCTCTAGACTTGGATGCCAGATGTGAACGTCAGTTTGTCGCTCTTATAGTCGTTATTTTACTCTTCCGCATTGCATTTTTCACTCCTCTCCCCTTGCCTTGCCGCCCGATTCGACTATGGGCGAGGGGAGAAGCACCAGTACAGCTATCTTACTGCGATCGGTCAAACGGAGACAGCAGAGCCGTTCTGTGCTGTTTCAGCATCTGATAACGTATATCATGGGTATCCTGTGCGGAATGTAGGTAATATAACCACTTATAGCAAGCTCTACCGTTCTTTGACGCCAAGATCCACAGCCTTTACAGGTTCATTTACACCTGCGTGTCTGCGTATTGTGTACACGCAGCTTATCAGGAGCCCGATCTTCAACTTATCGTTATCCCCATAACGCGCGTTAAATGCATCCACTTCGCCCGTGATTCTCCACGAGCTCTTGCACGAGCCTATATGAAAACGGCTTTGGAGCGCGCAAACTTCAAATATAACAACTGCGCTTACAATGTCAGAGTTCAAGATCTGAGCCCTGGACTGGACCATAGAACTGCAACGATGACAAAAAGAAAAGAAAAACACCATTAGCAGCAGCTTGGGATAGTCAACTGCGCCCAAATTTCCAATTACTCTTGGGTTTGAAGAATATAAAAACTCATGTTTTGCACGAGTGTTCTTTCCATCGAAGTTGTCCCACCCTCTCTCGGTTTTGTGCACATCGACTTCGCATGGTACAACACCTTAGCAACAACAGGTCCGACCATTATCCCACCTCTTATCTCATTTATATGTCAGCCCCCTCTATCGCCGTAATATAATCCCGCACGGAAACCCTTCAACAAGGTCAACGTACAGAGAGCAAATTTCGCTTTCGAGCGCGGGGAGCGCTGCGGGAGGAGCATGCGCAACTGGTCGAGGTCGTTCTTTTCAGCGAAGGTCAGACGCCGTCTGCGAACGAGCTTTTTTCGCGGACGCACTTTCGAAGAACAAGACGGTATCAACTTCACAGCGGTTTCGAGTTCGTTCACTGCAGAGCGAACACAGCGTAGATAAACGCGGAGAGATCGTACACAACGAAGTCAAGGCTGGGATCAATTCCACAGGTGACAGCCTCCGCGGAAACGTTTTGCCCGCCCGACGCATGTTGCCAAGCGCCTTGGAAGTCTCGCTCCTTTTTGGTCTTGGCGCAGAAATGCGTTTCTCCTCGAGGCCGATATCATGCAATGGGGCTGCATATCGCTATCATTTGGTACAAGATTTGATCCCCAGCCGAGTGGGCTTCAAATAGGTCGTAGCTCATAAGCACCAAATGCTCATAACCTCCAAACGCTCAAAACCTCCAAATGCCCATATGCACCGAAAAAAAGTTGGTGGTTTTGAGCGTTTGGTGGAAATGAGCAGGAGGGGAGAAGCTGCTCATAAGCACCAAACGTCCAGAACTCCCGAATGCTCATATGCACTGAAACGCGGGAGACCACAAAGGACGGGTCTTCCTCTCCCGCATTTGGAACAAGGTCATAGGGTGAGAAAGGTGGAATGAATGGCGACTACCAAGGTCGCTTCCCAAGCAGCAAAATGTACTGAAAGTCGGGTGCAATAGGGGTGGACGGGTAGGTGGAAGGCCTTGAACAGATTCGTGAAACTAAGGAACATCGATAAGACACATACCGTCCACCCCTATTGCACTCGACTTTCAGTGCATTGTGCTGCTTGGGTTAATGTGTCAGTTTCAAGTTTATGTAACAGCTTGGTCCTGCTTGTATGTAGTCAGAACGAATTTTTATGGAAGTTTATTTTTATCTTTATAAACGAAGTTCATGAAGTTCGAATTTGGCCGAATGTGTGGGTTTGAATGGGGTTATGGTGAGTCAATGGGTGTTTGAACGTGACAAACACGTCCGCCGTAGTGTCCGCCCATTTGGTCGAATGCCGTTTGGTCGAATGCCGTTTGATCAAATGCCGTTTAATCGAAGGCGTTTGGTCGAAAACCGTTTGATCGAAGGCCGGTTGATCGACGCCGTTTGTTCGGAAGACGTTTGTTCGAAGGGAGTTCAAAAGTGCATGCACCGTGTCATCCGCACTTCTTTTTCTGTAACTTTTGAAAATAAAGCTCAAATTGAATTCCATAACCGAGAAGGCGCTATTCGTTCTGGCTACATACAAGCAGGACCAAGCAGTTACATAAACTTTTAACTGACACATTAAGCGGCCTTGGTAGTCGCCATTCATTCCACCTTTCTCACCCAATGACCTTGTTCCAAATGCGGGAGAGGAAGACCCGGCCTTTGGTCGCCCGCCTTTCGGTGCATATGAGCATACGGATGTTCTGGACGTTTGGTGCTTATGAGCAGCTTCTCCCCTCCTGCTCATTTCCACCAAACGCTCAAAACCACCAATTTTTTTTCGGTGCATATGAGCGTTTGGGGGTTTTGAGCGTTTGGAGGTTATGAGCATTTGGTGCATATGAGGCACAACCTCCAAATATTGTGAACTGAGCCCGCCTGTCTCGCTTCGTTGCATATTCGGGACGTTGAATCAACGACGAACGGACATTCTCAAACGTCCCGTTTAGCACTATCAGTCATTACCCACTAATGCGGCAGTGTGTAATTTCGAAAGTGCCCCACATCTCGATTTGGTAGTGTGCGTTTTTATTATTATTATTATTATTATTATTATTATTATTATTATTATTATTATTATTATTATTATTATTATTATTATTATTATTATTATTATTATTATTATAGGGGCAATGGCGGCCGAAGATACGTTTGCTGCTCCTAGGATAATTCCAATTACCGTATTTTCCGGTGTATAACGCGCACCCCTAAGAAGGGGCCCAATTCGAAAAATCTTCGATGTATAACGCGCACCACAAGGGTGCTACAAGCTTCTGTACTGCCGCCAGTATATACACAATAAACCACAGCGGTGTATCATATATGCATATGCTATATTTGAAACACATTTAATCAAATCCTTTAAACTCAGATGCAACAGCGTCGCTGGCATGTAGTATACTTCAGTCTCCTCTCTGTTTTCCGTTTTACGTCCCTTGTCAATCACGCCATGCTTCTGAAATGAATTCAAGGTTATTGTCTGCTGAATAGCATCCTTAAGCAGCATCAATAACCTTTTATGAACTCCAGTGCTCTTTCGCCAGTTTTGTCAACTGTCTTTAAGAGATATGGAAGAAAGCCACAGCACACTCTGGAAGAGGCATTTGTACGTCACCGACCTGAAAAGGAACTCTGCAGGAAAATATTTCCGTGTACAACGCGCAGGACCTCTTCAGAACACTTTTTTACTGTATAACGTGCGCGTTATACACCGGTAAATACGGTAGCTTTTGGTCATTCATGTTCCAGAAAGGATGCTTTCGCAGATTAATACGCTTCTCACTGATTCTGCTTGCGCCATTTCTTGAAAGACGTCACCTACACAGTAATTTTTTACACCTTTCGACTGTATAACTATGTTGTCATGTGGGCTGGCACAACAGCTTTGTGGTACAAGTTCACACAATACGGAACGATGTTTTGGAAAACTCCCTTCCAAATAGTGTATTTTACAAAAAGCACCATTTCAAGGAGAGAAAGAGACAAGGGGGAGGGGGCGATGATTTCATTTCAAACACTCTTTCAGGTGCATGTTTTCGAAACATCTTTTTCAACACCGTTATTACACCTTTCAGTTCAGCCTGCGGAATAAAAAAAATAATGATTTTTTTTTTTTTTGCTGTTGATGCAAAACACCCCATTTACTGCGTAATCTTGCGTGTTTTAAGGTTCTGATTGAGTGCAATCGAAGGGAGGAGAGCCTCACAGAGAGCCAGCACCCAAAGCTCAGGGATCCCCCCTGGCCTGTAACCCTCGCACAGAGTGCTGCTCTCTCACTGGATCTCTTACATAAGACATCCACTGCGAGGCACACGATATACGAGCGCATGTACCGCTATGTACTTCTCCCCCTCCAACGGGTTTCCTGAAGAGCATTGACGTCGCTCCACAAGGAAGGAAACGGAGAGTAGACCGGTCTGCTTCCGCCCTAGACGACCTCGTCTGGGTCGCACTTCCCGTGGCTTTGATAGCGAAGTGGGACACAGGCGGCTCACCTTCGCCTGATGCCATTATGCGCCTTCTTATATCCATCACAAAGGAACCTTATCGAGAGGGAAAAGGACCAGGGAGAGCGCTGCGTCTTCGGATTTTGCTGGGAACCAAGTTCAATGAAAGCGAGAGATGCGAAAAGATTGTTTTTCTTCCAAGTGTTTCCTTCTTGCGGACGACAACATCTACATGATGATGAGGAATTATACAGGGCTCGTCTAGCAAACTTAGTCATAGCCATTTGTCCAAAGTTTTATTGGAATTTTTTAGCAAACGTTATGGTCATGTAGAAAGAAAATGAAAAATCAAGCAAAATCTCGCCCCATGCATTTTCAATGGCCTATCTCACGCAAACACCATCATTTTTTTTCTTGTGTCTGCTTCACGTTCACATCACCTCACACAGGCGGCGCTGCCTATAACGATGCGAGATACTCATGCAGACGTTATGTACCAATCCTCTTCTTCTGTATGTTGGCGCCACCTGTGTGCGGTGAAATGAAAATGAAGCGCACATAGAAGAAAATGGCGTCTTTTGAGTGAGATGGGCCATAGAAAATGCATGGAATGAGATTTTGCTCTATTTTTAATTACCTTTCTACAGGACTATAACGCTCGCAAAAAAAAAAAAAAAATCAACAAAACTTCAGATAAATGACTACCAGTCTGCAAAATTTGGGGCTGGCTAACACCCAGTCTTCTATTTTTACGATGCGATAGAAATGTGTAACGTTTGCGAGACAAACCCTGTAGAATAGCGTAAAGAAGTTTGGAAGGCCTCAAAAAAAGAAAAAAAAAAAGAAAGAGTCTGGGTGAGTAGAGATTAGGATTACAAGCCCTGGGATATATATCAGCAGCGACGTCTCATCTGCCCAATATTGAGGCACGCGCATTCTTTCTCCTTTCTTTCTTATTGCGGTTGTGTGCGCCGTCAGTCCGGCGTCCGAAGCAGAGCAGTCGATTGGTCGCCTTGTTCCCTGGCCGTAGCAAGCGATTCTCGGCAGCCAACCAAAGTGCCTAACTGATCTGACGTCACAACACTCCAGAAGGAGCTGGGAGAGATTGCCGCCGCTGCGCGTGCTGTTGTACCATAATATTTTTCAGGAGATGCGCGCTTCTCAATGGAAGTGTTCCTGAAGTACGCACGTTCTTATCAGGCGGTAAAAAGAAAAAAAATAACAAGAGAGAGAAAAAGAAAAAAACATGTTCGAGGTGCCTTCCGTGCGTTTTGACGATTTCGCACGTTACAGTGCCGGACGAAATCTAACGGAACACGGGAGCTGCGTCATTCTCTCCCTCCGACAACCTGGTGGCGGAGGGAAAGGGGGTAGTGTACCCTTCCTGACGGGAAGATCGGTTAAATTATCAGGAGGATTTCTTAATGACCTTAATGGGACGGGAGTAGTTCAGGGAGTTCAAATGACAGCGTTCCATGCTTCGTAAACTTTTGTCTTCATTGCCATATGCGGCTTGTATACAAGAGGGCAGGGTGTCCCAAGCATCGTCTCCACCAAAAATGTGTAGCCTACGGGCACGCATTTTAAAATGCCTTTGCCGCCTAACTGAATTCCTCGCCCTTCCCATTAATATTTGTTGAGACCCGAGTGGCAATTCTTTCCCCGGCCCCGTCAGAGTACGTTGCTTCGCCCCACTGAGACGCGCGATTGGTGTTTCCAAAGGCACAGCGCCAGGTTGGGCCTGTCTCGTTCCCCCGGGAATTTCCCTTCTTGGACCTCACAAGGGCGTGTTGTTATCGAGCGGTCAGCTTGACCCTCCCCGACCATCTATTATTGGTTATTCCTAGTCGCGGTTGGCCAATGAACAGTGTGGGGCACCGCACATGGGGGCTGAGGTTAACTGGATGACGCATCCTCTGCGGTTAGCCGTAGGCCAACGGGCAACGTATGTGCTGTGTCAGCATTTGAAAGGCAGCCCAGAAGAAAGACCCTTCAAGACGAGAAGTGATTGCTCTGTGGGCTTCACGGGCGTGGTTGTCTATTCGTTTCGCTGTGACATCACGCCGTCAGGTCGGCACTGCTGTGGTAGTTGCCAGGTTTTCGCTTCCACATAATCGAATGCTACATCGAAGTGCCTTGTCATCGTGCTGTCACTGCGGTTCCCCCAGTACTTCGAACATAAAAGTAGAACGCCAGCAAGCTCGTGTAAATGCGTGTAAGTCAACATTTCCCCGAGTTTTATGGAGAAGAGAGGCACAAGACAGTCACATTTTACAGCCACATTTCTATTGTCAAAGCAGAATACAGGCACCGCTGTTATTATACGAGTTTCGGCTGAAAATTAATGCACAATCGCACGTGGCGTGGTATCAGTTACATTCGCCCTCTCCTAACGTGCCAAGAACCGGCTCGTTCTTTGTCAGTAGCCGTTGCCATGGGGTACAGTTTTCCTCAGACGCTTTCAGACGTATGTCGGCACAGTTCCCCTAGAAGTCGGCCCAGGACGCACATTTCCCCAGGGCGTCAGTCGTGACGTTGCCCACATACGTGAGGCCGACAACGGCAAGCCCTTTCACCATCACCACCACCACCACCACCACCACCATGGGGTACAGTGCACATGTCGACGAAAAGAAGGCCCAGCGACTGAATTTTTGACGGCCGGAAAAGTGAATGCTCGTGACACTCATCGTCGTTTACAAGCCCTTCGTGGTGATGAAAGTGTTGATCGAAGTACTTTGCATAGGTGCACAAGAGAATTCCATGTATCGCAAGCTGGCATAGCGAACACTGAAGGATGAGCTCAACTCTACTGAGTGTTCTGGGATGCCAAGCACGTGTATGCGTACCTGAAACCTGTGACGACGGCGAATTCTGTGCGGTACAGAGATCCGTTAAAACGCTTGAGATGACGTGTGTGACGTGTCCAAAAATCCAGAGCCGATAGCCATGTAACCTGACGACGTTCGGCCACACACATCACGTGCGCTACCGCTCTTTCTTTCTCACTTTTTTTTTTTTTTTCAAACTCCTCATGCGTATATTTTCCTGTATCTAAATAAGTGAACAAATTCGAATATCTGCATTTTGTAAAATCGTGCTGGGCGTCAGTCATCGAGTTACATTTTCCTGAATATGACGAAACTCTATATAAAGCGGAATTGTATTCCAAAATGCTAGCAAAGACAGGCAACACTGAAACCAGTCGGTATAGTTCGTTCGATGGGTTTTGTCGTAGCCTTTATCACGATTTTCATAACCTATATTTCAACCATATTTCGTACTCTTCATATTCGCATGAGATGGACCTGATGCCATTGCAATATTATACAAGTATGGATGACGCTCTGTTTACAAACATGTGAGGTCACGAGGAGACCGGTTCGAGGTTACATTTTGCTGTGGTTTGCGAGAAGCGGGAAAAAACGCGTCGGCTGATAGGCTGATAAAGCTGATAGTGCCCACCAGCACGCCTTGCGAGGTGGCGTTACGTAATCAATGACGTAGGGGCGCAGGTCGTTTATCTCCATCTTTTTTCTCCTACCATCGTCGTCGTCGCCTTTGTTCACCACCTTTATTTCTCTCTCCCTCTGGTATTTTTTGGACGAATGGGGTGAAAGCGACAGAAAAATAGCCTGTACCTCTTGAACGAGTGACAAAGTACCAAGGGACTGGCTGTTTGGATTTGTACTGTGTGAGATAAAAGGTCACGTCACGGCAAAGGACGTCCTCTCAGCCAAAGAGGCGAAGCTCGCAAATGAAAATTTTGTACACCAACTACGAGGAGTGTTCAAGTCAAACCGGGACTTTCTGTCTCCTGAGTGTACATATGGCTCGCGCTACTTCTTTTTCGTCATTTTCACACGCGACAGGCATCCGCGTTCACCACGTGGTGGTCCAAAGTTTGTGCAAAACAGAAGACACTTGCTGGACAAGATGGCCGACAACGAGGTGAGCGCGCACATCGAACAGCGAATCGTCATGAAGTTTCTCGTGAATGAAGGCGTGAAGTCATCTGAAATTCACAGAAGACTTCAGGCTCAGTATGGCCACGATACACTTAGCCGCAGCAAAGCGTTTCAGTTGTGCAAACGGTTCCGAGACGGCCGTACATCAGTGCAGGACGATTCCGGCCGGGGCGGCTCAGAGCCCAGTGTCAGAGTTCCTGAGAACATCCAACGTTTTTCCATGGTTTTCTGGGACAAGGCTGGCGTTGTTCATGTTGATTTTCTGCCCAGTGGTACCACCATCAATAATGCATATTACTGCCAGGTTCTCAGGGGTGTGCATAAGGCGGTGAAGCAAAAGGGCCTCATTACCAAACGAAGTTCTCCTCCTACAGGACAATGCACGCCCGCATACCGCGCATCTCACGACACGCACCTTACAGGAACTTGGCTGTTAGTTGCTGCCACATCCCCCTTACAGTCTAGACCTCGCCCCCAGCGATATCCATCTCTTCGGGCCACTTAAGGCGTTCCTTGGGGGCAGCCACTTCAGCTGCGACGACAAGGTCAAGAATGCGGTCCGATCATGGCTGCTGCGCGCCGGTAAGGATTTCTACGCTGCTGGCATCCAAGCCCTCGTGAAACGCTGGGACAAGTGCATTAGTGCAGCTGGAGATTATATTGAAAAATAAAACTAATTTCTCGCCTGTAAGTTCATTTTACTTTTGCGAAAAATGAAAAGTCCCGGTTTGACTTGAACGCCCCTCGTACTTCTGCGTCATAATAAATCCTACCCTCTAAATTGTGTTGATGTTACCGTTGTTTGTGCTTAGCATTGCCTGTATTGATTTGCGGAATGCCCTTATGTGACTCAACAAAAATGTGGTACATATTATAAGGATTCCCGGTGAAGTAATGCAAAAGTAACGGCATTACTTATCTGAAGTAAAGGCGTTAGTAACGCGTTATCTACTACCGCAAAAGTAACGAATAACGTAAAGCGTTACCTTTTGAAAAAGTAGCGAGTAACGGTAGTGTACTACAAAATCAAAGTAACTTCCCCACCTCTGGTCTATAGGTAGTCCGCGGAGCAATAAGATCGATTAGGTATTTAAAGGCAACACTCGGAAACCAAGAAAGGCTGCGCTTCTCGAATTTCTCAATTTCAGGAAATGACGTCCTCTTGACTTCATCTGTCACCGAAAATAAATTACAGAATTTGAACAGGTCTGACAGGTTGAATCATCCCCGCTCTGAGGATTGCTTCCAGTGCTGCGAGATAATAGGCGCTAAATTTACCTGGTAATCGCTTCCCATGGATGAAATATGCTGGCAGGAAAGAAACTTCTGCGCCGGAAACCACAGGGACGCTACCCAAGAACACAATAATAGAATATTATATGCTTTTCAATGCTGATCCTCTCCCCCTGCATTTTGCGTCCGCTTTCCTGCCAAACTTAAAAGTTTTGTTCCCATAACCTCATCACCAACGCTAATTTTTTGTTTAAAAAAATTGGAAGGAGGAGCCGCTTTTTTTTTTACCACACACACACACATATCTACACATACGTCCAGCCCGGCAATATTAAATCCCCCAGCGCACACTCGTGCGAGCTCCTCTGTGCGTCTAAAACAAAATAGCATGCGTCGATCATAAAACTGCGCTGTGGGCAACACTGTACAGCGCCCATCATCCATCACCGTCAATCGACCAATGGGAGGAGGACATCTCAGGAGGGGTCATACGTCATAATTAAAGCGAGTTTATCAGTTTATTCTCGCTTGGGCGTCGCAGGCAAGACTCGAATATGAATTCGAACATCGCATCCGTCTAAAAGAAAATAAAGAGAGAGAGAGAGAATAAAAAAAAACTTTGCCGTCCCTAGCGGAATCAGTATATATAGACGCATACTCGGGGCTCGCGAAATGGAATATAAAGGGAGGAGGTTCTGTCGCTTCGAATCGTCGACCACGCCAGCGATCACAAACACAGCACCTATTATTCTGCGGTGATAAAAGGATTGCATTCCCTGCCTAAAGTACGCGCTTGCTCCTTACTCCTTTTGGCATCAGCCATACGTTCCTTTCGTCTTTCCTTTTGTTCTTTCCTTTTTTTTTTTTTCGTTTTTGCTTCTAACTTACGAATTTTATCGAAATCCTGTCAACGACGCGTCGAATAGCGCCCACAGGCTAAGGCGCCAAGAATATCTCTTCGGGAAGAAAGACGACGCAGCAGATGAATGGTTGTTCGTTTAATATATATATATAAAATAATGAACGACGAAAAAAAAAAAGAAAGAGTAGCGACTGATATCGGGTAGGATAGTAACTCCCTCAGCGCCGTTTTCATTATTCTCGAATCGAGAAATTCGGTGGGCCTACCAGGGCACAAAAAAAAAAAAAAAAAAAAAAAGGAAAGAAAGAAAGAAAGTAAAGAGACACGGGGATACGTATATATAAGTGAAGGAAAAATAGAAGTATAGAAGGAAGGCATTCATGCAGTGCCACCTATTGTATGCCCCAGCTAATAACGTGGAGCTGGAACAAATATTAAAACGACACTGGGTATACCGATAGTCCCCTATTTTCTCTCTCCGACTTTTTATTGCCCGTGTAGCTTTAAAGGCTGCGGGGCTGGAAAATGTTTATTTTCTTTCTTTAATCGATGTCGTCGTTCGTCTTCTTCTTTTTTTTTTTTTTTGTTGTGCGAAGACAAGTTCGATATCTATGTTCTACAAAGATGAACGCACTATAAATGACGTCATCGCAGCCCCTGATTGGTCATTGGAAGGAGTGCGACAAAAAGGATGGGAGGACCATGTGTTGCGTTGGAAAGCTTCTGATGGAGAAGCTCAGACCATAAGCGGGACTTCAATAAATTCAGGAGTTGGAGTCTATGTTGATGTGATTCGTGTGGCCATGTGTCTGGTAACTGTTATCGGTTTTCTCGTGCACTGATCTCTTCTTCGTTTAGGAAATTCAGCACCAGGTACAATAATCGTGTTTGTATACTCAGTCATTTCAATATTGTAATTCAATCCAGTCTTCGACTTCTCATTCCATGTGAGCGATTGTGTCGAAAATCAGAGGAGAATGTACCTGAAAGATTGCAACATCGTTGCCGTCGAAAAAGATAGCGGCAGCAATCGAATCCGCGCTCGTTGGTTGCCTGCACCCGCGACGTGTGTTGCATTCGTTGGTTGGTGTGTACCAGGTCTCAGAACAGTTATTTTCCAGCGAGCAAATGTCGGGGAGATCGCAAAGACGGCTTCACAACATCACAAACATGTATAACTCTGCAAGGGTTTCCGTATAGGGTAAGGTAGGGCAAGACGAGACAGAAATTTGCAATTGAACGTGAAATTTTTATGTTTAGTGTTTTTGACAAAAAAAAAAAAAAAAACTCGCCATAGACATTCTCACGGTCAAGAGCTTCTGACATGCAAATGCAGAACGGATGTAGCCGGTCTAAAATACACTCAGAATAAGAAATTCAAAAATGCAGATTGTCTCATCTTGACCCAACTCTCGGGGCAAGACGAGACACCGCGTGGGGCAAGATGAGACACGCCGTGGTAATGAACTATAGAAATTATCTTTTGCAATCCAAGCAGAGAAAGTGAATCCCGTGGGTCCCTAAACAACCCCCCTGAGCCCACCGCTCACGTGATGTGCAATAAAATCACACAAAAACCGGTGCTATTTTGCTCCGTCCTTTGCAAACAAGACACAGCCAGTCTGATATGTCGCTGGTCACTCGCTGTTGCGTACATTTCTGCTTTGCTGGAAATATCCTAGGAAACAGGAAAATTTGCTGGAAAATCATAGGTAACATGCAAAAAAGAAATATCTGATGAACAAGCGTGAAGCCACGTAATAGTTGACTTATCCGTTTCTAAATTACATTAAATT